>NC_056735.1:1181261652-1181861652 GCF_019279795.1 Protopterus annectens | reverse complement strand
AGAGCTCAGGTAGTGCAGCAGCTGCAGGGGCAGTACTGTCAGATTGCGTCCTAGATGTGCTGGGTGTCAGTGCAACAGCTGCTGGAGGGGTGGCAGGCCAAGATGCACTGGTTGGCCTACTTTCCTGTGCTGGAAATCATTTTGTCAGTTGTCAGAAATTGATGACATCAGAATGTTGTGACCATGCATATAAAAATAAAAAAGAGAGATATGGGGGAGGGGTAAGGGGAGGGGTGAGAGAGAAAAAAAAAACAAAAAACACAAAGATAATTAGAACCATCATATGTCACATACAATAAATTAGATGGATATAAATAATAAATTTACCTTTAAATTAACTATAGTTTTTAACAACTACAAACTATGACTGATAATTGTTCCAAGCAATCCTTACAATATCAAATAAAAGTAGATACACCACGCCACGGCAAAGAATAATAAAATCCAATACAATTTATTGCAATGTCGGTAAGCGCTTTCACACAGAAATACGTGCTTCATCAGGCCTCAAAAACAATCTAAAACACCAAACATATATATTCTCCATATCATCAATCAAATCAATTAAAACATCAGTTTAAAAGAACCTATAAAGATTCTACATCAGTTAAAGAGAAACTTCCTGCTGGCCATATATATGTATTGTGCTTCCAAATGCAGTACAGTCTCCATAAAGCAAGTGAGACTCAACTGGAACATAGGATCTGATTGAAGAGGCATGAGATGAAGCAAGTTGACACTCCAACTGAAAGTCACTTCCTTCATTTGTACTAGCATAGCTTCCTGCAACGCGGGACCTGAGAGCTTGAAACCACTGTTTTTTTGCTACTGCAGGGTAGTGAGGAAGACCCTTGATCTCTCTTCAGTGAATTTTGTCATCAAGTGTTGAATAAGAGAAGAGTGTGAAAAAGCATACAAAAATATTCTCTGACATCATGGAAAGACAACGTCCATCATCAAACCCCCCACACCTGCTGAACAAAGCAGAACAAAGGAGTACCACTTTCTTCCCTCTGTCCAGCAGATTAATTACTTGGGTGCAATTAATACTAGAAGATCTTGACAAGAGAGGATTCCCAAATTCTCAGCCCTATAAAAAGTCAGGAGCTGTAACTCAAATTCACTCAGCACATTAACTTCTAAAGGACTGAGAACAGCTATAAAGGTGATGAATCTGTCTAATAACTCTATCAGACATGTATCACCTTTCTACAAAGGATGTTAAAACACATGCCTCCCTGTTCATGTATCACACTGTGGACTGGTTGTGTGTCCTTAATGGAGGGACTCTAGGCTCTGGACTCAGATCTCATTGCAGAGTTATTAGAGCAATCAAATGAACACTATTGAAAGTGCTAGTGGCTGATGCAGATCCCCTTCTCACAGAGGTCTATTTCCCTTGGATGATGAAAAAGCCAAAGTAGGCCCTTACTATGCCAGTAGAGCATCCGCTGTGCAGACCTGCAGTGTAGGTGGGGTCTGTTGTAGGAAGGAAAGACACATAACAAGACTGGTTGGAACTATTCCTCACATTAAAGGTCAGTGGCATGGGTCTTCTACCAAAATAGTATCCTGGAAAACATGATAACTCCATAGTCACTGACACATGTTCATCCATTGCAAGGTCCACACCTTCAGTCATGTGATTGCAGTTGTGAATATTTTATTTTATATGTTAGCCAGGTAGTTAAAGTTACAATGAGAAACACAGAAGCACACAGTAGATGTTATGGTAAGGATCCTAAACATATTCTCTTTGATTCCAGAGACATGGAGATTTTCCAGCTTCTGCAGTGATTAATGTACAAGAGAGTGCTACTACCTGGACAGATGAGAGAGACAGCTGAGAACTTAAGCTTTGGTGAGGTAAAAGAGAACACCCTTAAATCCAAACAGAAGGTTCTTGATGGACCTAAAGAGAACATTCTGTTACCCACAGTATATATAGTGTTGGACTACTTAATCAAGCAGCAAAGTCTGAAGATGTTGTGGTCTCTTAGGAACTAAGCCCAAAGAAAGAGATCAGAAGGCATGAATCTATCCTAGGATGCCTAAATAGAAACTCATTTCACCAACAAAGAGCTTAGAAAAGGTATCATCCTTCTTTGAACCATGAGTGCAGAATCTGTGTGCTTTGTTTATGCATAAATGACATCCCAAATGCGATCTGCCACGTGAATGACCAGGATTCTTCATTCTTCTTTCCCATATACTGATTTAAGGATGTACAGGGAGGAAGCAGAAAAGTATCAGGTAAGTCGACAAAATACTTCATCAGCCTGTAAGCCTCTCTAAGGAAGGGATTCTGCAAGTGAAGAGTATGTGGGGAGTGGGGGATAGTTGCCCTTATCTTCTGGAAGATAATATCTTTCTTTCTACTCTTCATAGTTTCCTTCCCAGGACATTGAGGGGAAGGAAGACCCCCATCTTGTCCAAGCTCTAGAATGAGCAGGCCAATTCCATGGATTAGCTTTGGGAGATGACTGCTTAATCTTCCAAGAACCAGTCACCATGTGCAAGGGGATTTCATGGTTGCATGCCAGGAAAGAATATACTTCAGCTCAGAAATCAGTGCAATATCTCAGGAGCTTCTCATAATTGGCTAATTATGGGAAGAAACAACCTCTTATGAGTTGTGGTAGAGCTGGTTATAAATATGGATCACAAGGCCATCTCATGGGTGTACATAGCAGGAGGAGGATACAGCTGATGTTTAAACTCTGATTTCCTGAGCCTTGTACATTGCTGTAGCACCATCTTGGAATTGTGCAAGAGACCCCCTCACCTACAACCAGGTCTTCTGTCAGACATCTCCAGCCACTGGTCTTCAATGAGTTCAGTAGGTCTCAAGCATTCCTCTCTTCTTTACTGATGAGAAGACAGGCTGAAATGCAAGTTATTATGACAGAGATTGATGTCATTCTCTTCTCCAAAGCACCAGAGGACATGCCAACATCGGTCATGGCCCATGATCTGTTGACTGCAGGATCACTTGGAAGGATTTACTTTCTTAAGCTGAAACATTTCCCCTGATGAATGCTAGAAGTAAGATATGAATGATTTAATCTATATAAAAGAACCAAGGGGGTGTGGCTATGCATTTTATCCCAGACAGATGACTGATACCATGGTGTGTGCTAGGAGGAGGTATATATGGACCCAAGCACAGAAATAAAAGAAAAACAAATGTTGCCAAACTGAGGTGAGTAATTACTCTTTCCAGAAGGCCTCTGAAGTCATACCAGTAGGGTATTCTATAAACAGAGGTTCTTATCTGCTGTGTTTGTAAAACTGTTTTATTTCCTAGAAGGTCCTAGATTTTACAGGTGATGAAGCTTACCTCCTGTTGAACTTTATTTTACAGTTAGGTGATTTAAGGTTTTGTGATTCTTATGATATATATTGACAATTACAAACAGCTTACAGCTGCCATTAAAAAGTGAAAAAATACATACCATTCGACTCTGCCTTTTCTTGGTGAGTTTCCTTCTCTGCATGAAACTGGAAGAAAATTGAGACAAATAGGTGTAACTGCATCAGCAGCTGTATGCAAGTTTTTGCATTTCAAATACTTTGAATGTACACAGGGGTTAAGTAATGTATGACCATAATAAAAGAAAAAAAATGGGAGCAGGTGTGACAGAACTAACAGAATTAAGGTCTCATACCATATGCTGTTGAAACAGCATGCACTTAAACAGCAGTGCATAATAAAACACACACATTAATCAGTACTTAACTTTCCCTCCATTCTAGTAAATGTAATGCAGTACTAAAACATGCTTCCTTTGTGAAGAACACTTTTTGGTGTGGATCTGAAAAAGGATTTTGTTAGGAAGTAAGTGTGCTGTAAGTACTACATGAAAATGACCAAAACTGAGCAGCATTTGCATACATACAGCATGGCAGAGATTCCATTACTGTAGCCACGGTTTGTTCAGAAGGTAATTTGCACTATGAATGATACCTGGATGGGAAAAATGACAGCTATCACATTTGTGAGACATAGTGAAGGAATGACTAATGACAATACTGGAAGAATATCATTTAAATGTTTATACTGGAAATTATTTTCACCACCATGTCCATCAGTACAAAAGGGACAATTTCACAAACATTGCTGTATGGGAGTAAGATCAGGCATATGGCATGAAACAGGCAAACAAACAAAAATAATAAATAAACTCTCCTTGGCAGGATATGATTTAATGGTTATATATACGTTTATATTGGACATTCTTTTTTTAAAATGGGGATGTTGTTTCTTTAAAGGGTATTAATTTAGTTCTCCTGTGATTGAATCCATCGCTTAATGAAAATTTTTAGTATTTAAATAGGGTGGGGTAAGCTGATTTTTATCTCAAGTCTATGTTTTATGCTTGGATGAAAGAGCAAAGATAAGAAAAAAAGTTTATTGATTATTCTATAAGTGTATATTTTATGTGGTTTTCCCCATCTTTATGGAGGAACTATTTATTTATTAAGAAAGGCTGTGGAAGGTTGCTTATTGGTGCAGTGTAAATCTACTTTAAAACACATTTGCTAAGCTGAGATGCTGACGGGGGGGGGGGGGCAGACGTGCTTTCAGTTTTCTTAGCCAGTTGCTATTGCTGCGTCAGAAGGTTTTGAGGACAGGATTCATATTGGGATGCCCTGATTTCCTATCTGGCCATGAGTATCAGATCAGGTCCAGGGGATCTACTGGCTTTGGGAATATGGAGATCAGGAAAGGCACCAGGAGTAGCAAATGGTCAGAAGTGTGGTGGGGAAGCAAAAACATAAAGTAAAAACATGAGTTTCTCCTCCTCACAGTCTTTCCATCTTTAAGTGAGATATTAAATAATTAAGCCTCCTTATCTCAGTTTACTCTCTGTCCTCCTTATTCCAGTCTTTGATTTCACTGCAGCATACAAATTTCAGTAAAAGAAAAGCATAAGTCTCTGGTCATCCTGATTAGCACAGCTAGGTAGGGGCATCTATTTCTTCTTTTCCTCCTGTTCCTCTAACACCAAGTATCTTAAGCTTTAAATCCAAGATGTATCTTGTAACAAGGGTTAAGTTTACTGGCTCCACTAAAAGTTTTGTTTTAAATTCTATTTATCATGTTTTGTAACAAGTGGCCTTCTGGATTAGTTAGCTGTATAGATTCAGTGAAGGGTCATTTATATATTTTTTAAATGCATCAGGCCTGTTAGCATCCACTACCTGTTCTGGCAACTCATTCCACCTTTTTTTACATCCTCAGTAAAGTATGTCTTTCTTAATGAAATATTCAACCAATTCCATCATTTCTGTGCGTCCCGATTTCTACAAAAATCCCCTTTAATGCCTCATATGGTCATATAAATTGTTTGTTTTTCTTTATTACCAAAAAGTGCCCAAGCTGTCCGAACCTGTCCTCACACATCTTTCTCTCTCCTTCTCACCATCCAAAATACTTTTCTGTGAACTCTTTCTAGATGTCCAGACTTTTTTAACTGTAAGGCCTCCAGAAATCTTCCTGCTATCATCTTACAAAAGTCCATTTGGGGGTATAATCACCTTCCTAACTCTGGATGATATAACTCCTGGGTAATATTTGACTTGTCATTGTGCCACACTGCTTTTGCTCTCTTGGGTATTCAAAGACCCCTCAGCACATATCATAGCTAAGAATTACAACTCACCAAGTGCATAAAGATATGCTTCTAAGGGTTGTAGTGTAATTGACATTTCTCAGGCCATGTGTCCAACCTTTCTATGCCCCTCACTGAGGAGATACTTCTACCTCAACTTTCGTGACATCGACAAATAAAATGAGTTAATTTTATCTGACCTGTATGCTAAGAGACTTCAACTGCAAATTATTAAGGTGCTTAATTACCCAAGCATGTTAACAATAATAAAATAATTCATATAGTTAAGGCTACCAATAAAACTAACACAATAATCAATAAAACATGCAATTATGGCAGGACCAGATTACTGCTACTTATGTTTTTTTCCTTAAAATGTAGGCCAAATTAATAGATCTTTAAGGCAGATGATGTTAAGGCAGTTGAAAGTAGAGCCCTCTTGAAGCTATTGAGGTAGTAAATCCAAGGTGTGGGTGCTGTCTAGGTAAAAGAACAATCCTCATCTAGGTGGCATAGCATAACACCCGTGGAAGGTAATACATAACAATGAACTCCTATATATAAGAAGGACAGACAACCAACACCAGTAGTTTGAATATTATATGAAATCAAACAGGAAGCCAATGCAATCTTTGCTACATGACAGTAATATGTTTTTAGCAAGGTGTACCAGTTAGTTGCATTACCCTTGTTGCTGCGTTTTGCACTAGTTGTAGTCAATGAATCTTTATGTTGGGAAGCCCAAGATAAGTGGTGTTACAGTAGTGATTGTGAGAGGAGACCAAAGCATGAAAGAAAACAAAAAGTGTCTTTTAAGGTATCAAGTGCATGACTTTACCTTTGCTGGTACCCAGTCCTTGAATGTCAGTCATTTGTTGAGTATGACTCCAAGATCATGTATTTTTGATAAAATCGTAAGCTTATTGTAAACGTAAAAAAATAAAGTAGACAAATCCATCAATGTGGCATGCACAGCCATGGCCCCAGTCCTGGTTATGTCACTTTGCAAGTAATTATTATTAAGCCAGAGAAGAATGACCTTTAATTCACCACCAAAACAGTACATTTTCAACATATGTTCAGAGGAGAGGTAAACTTATATATCATCAGAGTAGCAATTATAAACTGGTCCTCTCCCTCTGGCAAGACGCCCTTGGAGCAGAACACTGTGGAAAGTAGTGAACCCAACATTGAGCTCTGTAGCACTCTACCTTCCAGAGAGAAGGAAAGTAAAGGACTCAGGGCAAAGGCTACCCACTAGGTACAGTCTGAAAGATAGGAGGCAAACCAGTCCAGGAACATAGGGCAAGCCATAGGAAGAATGTAACTGCTACATCAAGATACTATGATCAAGAATGTCATTTGTTGAGGGATAATCAAGGATGAGAATAAAAATAGTGACCTCTAGACATAAGAAGTCTATTCACTACTCTAATGATGGCAGGCTCATTACTATTGCAAGAGTAAAAACTTGACTGTTAAGGATCCATGAATCTACTGACTGTAAGATGCAAATGAAGTTGTGCATACACAACCTACTTCTCTAAGCTACCTTTATTGAATATTTTGATAGGAAGAAAGATCTTATAAAGCATCATCTTAACAAGATGTAGTCAAATGTTACACACAAAGCATTTGTAAGAAACTCACTAAAAATGTCTGGACTCCATCTTATCACATGACTATTAAAATGCTAGCATTTAAACATTATAGTTTGTTTACTTTCTACTAAATAATATAGGACACATTGATTTATCATGCTCCTCTTCACATGCACAGCAATGTAACAATATACCATCAAGATAAACTGCATTATAAGTTGATGATGCAACCCATTCACTTATCTCATGAATCCCCTTATCCTGGCTAACAGGTAGTTCTATGGCTGGTCTGCTGTCCTCAGACAGAACCAGGACATACTATATCCCCCCCTGCAGAATAGTGTGTGTGTGTGTGTGTGTTTTGTATCTTTACAAAGCTTTTCCATGTCGGCACTTGCATATAAATAGCAAGCACGTGCTGGGTTCAGTGCCATTTTGAGAGCACAGCCAGAGAATGAGCATGTATGAGTGTGACAGCTTGTTTGTATATAAGTTTATCTAAGTTAAATGTATTAAGCCTCAATCCCGATGTGTTTGTACATAAAAAACTGCTTTAACAGAACCCACAAATGCTCTCCTGTTTCATCCTGACTAGATGAGTGACATGGTGTCAAAAGTGGGATTCCAGAGACTTTTTTTCAGTGCAATGAGGTGCAGAGTCAGCAGTGAAGGTAAACTAAGAGAATTGAGCACAAAAAGGGGCCAGAAATGAACCAAAGGCAATGAAAACTTGTATGAACGATTTATTTTGTAAAAAAGATGGTGCATTACAAGGGCACAAACCACATTATTAAAAAAAGCAAGAGGCAAGAAAAGTATTTTTAATTAAACAAGATGTTTAAAATTAAGATATCTGATAAAACGATTATCAGAAAAGCACATAAGGGGTTTGGAATCACCTCAGAATTGCAAAACAGGCATGTTTAGAGTAAAATGATCACAAAAAAGTATAAGGGGCATGAAAAAAGATTAAACGAGCAAAACAAATATAATAAAGGGCAAAAAGGGCATATTGAGCATAAAAGAAGTGAGACAACTGTATGTTGTTTGGCAAAATACTGTGTTTTGGCATAAAGTACTATTTTCATTGATCAAAGCTATCAAAGGCATAACTACAGTTATATAAAAGTATCTTAAAGTGTGTAAAAGTACATGCAGTGTGTACTTATCACTGTGCATTTATTTTGAAGAGTTTGTGAGTAGAGTGCAACTATTTTGTGAAGTGCAGTCAAATTATAGCCATTTTGAAATGTTTCTTGTGCTGGGTGTATCTATTCACAGAGTGCCACCATTGCAGATTGTTTCTTGCACTGTAAAAAGTTATTTAGCAAAGTATAGCCATTCTGGGATAATTTCAGTGTGCCTTGTACTATGTGCAAAGTGCAATTACTTTGAAATGTTTTTGCTCTGAACTTCTTCTGCCCAGTTTATTCCCATAGTGCTGTTATTTTGAAATGTTTCTTACACTGATAAGGAGCAATTTGTTACAGTACAGTGATTTCAAAAGTATTCTTGTGCCCGAGAGACTTATTTTGCAAAGTTTAGTTATTCAGAGGCTTGTTGTGCTATGGGCATAATTACAAGTATTGGCATCAATTTCTGGCATATGTAAATGTGTGTGTGCTCATGCATACTTGCAAAAACCTTCACTGGTATGTGTTAATATGTCAGAGGCATTTTGTAAACCAGGACCACTTGTATTTGATCAGAATATTGCAGAGAACTGGATAATATTTGGCAAGAGTATGATGTTTTTATACAACAGCTTATTTCTAACAAAGATGCATGCACCAGAGCATTAATTTAGCTATACCTGGCTGGGTCAGAGGCCATTGAAAGAGAGCGTTCATTTGTGTATGCACCAGCAGTATATGAAGGAGAAGGTGAAAACCATCATATTGTTGTACAGGCTGGATCAAGGGAAGACCCTGAGTGTTTAGAATGTAAATTCAGGGAAATTTGCAACTCTCAGACAAATGTTACATTACAGAGGCATTTGTTTTACACAAGAGATCAAAAGCAAGGGGAAACTTTTGCAGCTTATATTACTGATCTGAGAAACAGAGCTAAAATGTGTAGGTTTGGTGACTTAAAAGACAAGCTAATAAAGGACAGGCTTGTTTGTAATTTAACACTGAGCAAAGCCTTGAGATTTGTCAAATCCACAAAGTTACAGAAAGGCACACAAGTATGCTTGCAAGTGATAAGAGCATGGTTTCAGCAGGCTCCAGAGCAAATGTAGACAGAATGCAACATGTGGCTAGTAGAAGCAGACCTAAGCACATGGTACCTGCTATGCCTGCAGGGTCTCCAGGTAAAACCTGTAGTTTTTCAGCAAGTTCTAAGAAAAGGACTTGCTCAGTGCAGTATAAGGGTGAGTCAGCAAAACCCAAATCAAGCTTTATTGTTAACTGCCGCAATTGTGGTGCCAACCATGAGTCTATCTGGTCAGCAGTGCCACAAATGTAAAAAGTGGAACTGTTTTCAAAAGTTTTGCAAATCAAGTAAACTTCACATGGTTATAAAGAAGGGTAACTTAAAATCAAGTTGATCATATAGAGAGTTACAATTCTGCTTTCTACATAGATAGTGTGTCAGTAATTGGTGAGAAGGTTAATGCAGTAAATAAGAGAAAGACAGATGTTGACTACATGGCTCAAGCTGTGGATTTACAATACCATCTGGATGAGAATTAAATACACAATGAAAACAGTGGGATTTATAAGACTAATGGTGATGAAGATCTATCCTTCATAACAATTAATAGAGCAGATATTACTGTATTAGAAGCTGAAGATTCTTCAAGCTGGCCAGCAAAGATATTCTTGTAATTAGAGATTCAATTATTAAAGGAACTGATACTTATATTTACAGAGAAGATAATGAACATCGAATAGTGTTATACTTGCCAGCAGCAAAAATAGAAGATGTGAAACAAGCCTTGGAATGCTTTAATGTAAGGAAGTACGGGTCTGTTTTTATTCATGTTTGTACAAGTGATGTCATCCACAACGATTTTCTGACTGTTAGTAGGGAACTGGCAGCCCTCTTAGATAGTATAGCTTGTACTGGTGTAGGATAGTTTTCACAAATCACCTATAAAAACGATAGTCAGGTAGTCACAGTGAATGAAAAGATTTTTTGGGTAAATTCCTACATGGAAACAATGTCCTGTTTTGGAAGAATGGAAATGTGTAGAGCATCCAAACCTAGTTTTGGGCACATGTGTTCAGAGAGGATGGTGTGCATTTGTCAAGATCAAGGAAGAGAATTTTTGCAGCAGATATTTTGCAGTATTTGACAAACACTAGCAAGGATTTTTGCCAGTTGAAAATTTAACAATTCACAGACAGCAACATTTAAGACATCTCTGATAGTTGTTAATGCTAAGAACATTAATAATAAAATTTTTTTTAATTGGAAAATTTGCTACTTTCCCACATGACTTATATTGTTATTGTTTGTGAAACATGGTTAAAGAACAATGACTGGAAATCAGTTCTGTCAGGGTATACATTTTTTTACTGTAACAGACATTCTAACAAAAAATCAGTTGGAGGTGTTATGATAGGGATTAAAGATAATTATGAGACCTGTAATTATTACATGTTCAGTGATAACACCAATATTATAGACTGTGCAACTGTGACAATAAACACAACCCTGGAATATATAACAATTGCTGGAGTGTATAGACCACCAAAGTCAAGTGTAGATGACCTAGAGGAATTCATGCATTTCTTGCATGAAACACAGGAGTGAACAATAATATTAGCTGAGGACTTAAATTTATCAGAAACAGACTAGAATAATATTGATTCAACAATGTTAGTTAGTAAGGAAATTATTCACAATGTACAATCAGGAACAACAATTGCTTCAGATTGTAAAAAACCCTACCAGAGGATGGAACATACTAGACATTGTTTGTGTTCCTTAAGAAATTACTTCTACTTCAAGTCAAGTTTTACCACTACTGATGTGCAGTGATCATGGGGTTATAAAGTTTAATTTGTTGCTAGATAATTCTGCCAAACTGAAATCTAAACCAATGCAAAGAAGGTTAATTACAGATTATATTGAAACTAAACAGATTACAGATTATATGGAAGCTAAACAGTCACTATGTAAAACTAACTGTAGTGAAGTGTTCAGTGGATAAACTGCAGATGGAATGTGGAAAGATTTGAAAGAGAAACTGTTTGAGTGCAAAAAAAATAAAAATAAAAAGTTTAACATCAGGATCCAGGCATATGACATCAGGGGGATATATTTCCATAAGAACACGATATCTGATTAAGGTGAGACATAAAAAATTTAAGAAATGGAAGAGAGGTTGAACTACAACTTTGGAAACTGAAATAAACAAGATCAAGAAAATTTTGAAGAAAATGTATATAAAGATATTGAGCATAACAGGAAATCTTTTTACAGATACATAAGATGTGGAAGGAGTCAAGACATACAAACTGATAAACTGTGTGCAGATTCTAAAATTTATTCTCAGACACAACAGATTATAGATATATTTACAAAATCTTATGCAAAACAGTTTGGCTCCACAACATCTAGGAAGAAAACCATCGGAGACAAACCATATAGCAGAGCAGCCAAAGCACTCACTAACACAATATGGAAGGACCAATTAGACAGTTAGTTTGAAGTCCAGTGTGTGAATAAACTTTTTAGAAAAAGGCTGAAAATTAATATATTGTAATGACTACTGACAAGTCCTGACTGCATTCAAGAATTTATTATAGAAGTGAATGCTTCAGACCATATACTGGGAGCTGTATTCAGCCCAGGGTCTACAGAATAAGTAGAATTCTCACTAGTTTTTCATGAGAAGCTTGCTTTCAAGACAAAGAAACTCAGTGTAGGTGGAGAAGGAATGTCCAGAGTTTAAAAAGGGGAACAGGAGAACTGTTTTAACTGCTACGTCACACATTGACATCATGGTGAGGGAGATTATGCTCTAAGCCTCTTTCAGCAAATGGTAATTTTTGCCTTCTTCCAATTGTTCTGCAAATTTTGAGTTTGTATACATAGCTTATATGTAAGTTGTTTCACCCAGCACAAAAAAAAAAAAAATTCATTGCTCTTCCCTGAAAATGGCTTTCAACAAATATTTCTCAATCTGCTGTCCATTTGAGAAATCCCATTAAATAAATTATCATGAATCCTTAAAAAGTTATATATGTCTATATAGTAGAAAATTAATTGTAGTCACTGACCACAACCTGTTAAGTGGCTGTATCAAAGTAGAAATCATAACAGGAAGTACTCTGTGGGAGTTTAGGATTATAGGCCTAAACTCAGAGCAGAAAGGGAACATTCCATGCCAATATAGAGGGATTGTTAAGGAGAGATGCTGCCTAGGCCAGGACACTATACTTTACCAGATGGTCTGCATAGGCACCAGAACCATAGAGCGAGGAGGAAGGAGTAACCCCCCCCCCATGTTTATAGCTGCAAGACCATGGACTTTTTCTTTAAGGAGGACCCATGCCACGATAATGTGAATTTAAACAAAAAGTGCGCAGAAAATGTTCCAGATCACATCATTGCTACCAGAAGCACCCACGATAGTGTGTGTATGAAATGCCCCAGTTACTTATACCTGGTAATTAGAATTAAACAGGCTCAAACCCTGTACCTTAGGTACAAAGGCCTGTATTTACTACCCACACAACCACTTGTGATCCAGGAAGTTGAGTCCCTAACTCTCAACTGTGTAGATTTTCACAGAACATTTGGCTCATACTTTTGGCCTGTTCCTCTTAAAATTTGTATTTTTCTGGCAAATCCGTGAGAATGGAATTCACTAAATATTGATAGCCCTTTAAGTTTCAGTCTTCCTATCTTTTTCTGGAAACACATGATAACACAAAACACTATTTTAGCAATTTTCTAAGACTATACAAGCAATATTTAAAATGTGTCCCTGGTTTTGGGCCTTTGCGCCCCCCCCCAAATAAATTTTGGCTTTTTTCAGATTTTTTTCTGCTGTGAAATTGAGAGATTTAGCTGTGTTGAGTGGATGGTACAGTGGTACATTGGTAGTGTTGTTGCCTCATAGCAAGAAGTTTTCTGGTTTGATTCTTGGCTGGGGTGCCTTCTGTGTAGATTCTTTATGTCCTCCCTGTCTTTGTATGGGTTTACTCTGGGTGCTCCGGTTTCCTCCCACATTATAAAGACATACATCCGAAGCATTTCTCCCTGGACCTCTGCTGAAAATTGGCTTTGTTCCAAGGTGGACTTTCCTGGTAAGCAAATGTTAAATAAATAAAAAAATTTACAAGGAGCCGAGAGCTTCAGGGGAAGAGAAGTTTAGTGCTGCTTATTCCAAGTCTGTTTGCATTGTTAGTAGCACAACATGTAATAGCCTTACTTTTGATGCAGAAGGCTGTGAGTTCTACTTCCACAGTATGCAGATGGAGCGCTGATACTGTACTGTGTTGTACTTTAAAGGGAGTGGATGCTGCAGTCCTGTGAATTTCCTCCTTTGGAGGAGTTACCTAGTAACTATGAACCTGTTATCAGTTTGCCATCCATTCCCTATTGCAATATTACTAGCTTATCATTTTTTAATGTAACATAGTCAATTCAATCTTCATGGGCAACAGACACTTTATTTGTAGATGAAACAATGAAATATAAAGTTCTTCCCTAGCAGCAACCTCTTCATTAGTTAAAGATCTCTTTAATGTGGAATTATTTACATGACTTTTTTCTGCAGACATTTTGCATACTTACTGACATTGGTGGATTGTAATGACAGAAGTTTGAGTGGCCTTTTATGGTTGACATTTTCTGAAATGGGTAGTTTTGTCATTATTGGTTCATACATTTTGTTTCATTGCTTACTAGAAGACTGTTCAAGACTACAAATTTAAAACACATTATAGCAACTGGTGCTGTATTGTACAAGGAATATAATTTAATACAATCAGGAAGGTAAATCAAAGAATGCATTCATGTATGCATGGCCCTAAAAATGTGTTTGAAAACAGCCCAGAGGAAAAGGGTGAAAGGCTGAAAATCATGGGCAAATTTTAAGCTTTACTGTTGTTACCAAAGCAATAGATGAAGGTAAAACAGTTCACATCACATTACCTTGACCTGCCAAACCTTTTAATGCAATCCCTACTCAGGTGTAGTACAAACGATGGATAATGTAGGAGCAAACATTTGCATCACTAGCTGGGTTGCCAACTTGCTCACAGGATGCAGGAGATCAAAACAGGGAAAGAGACCAGTCACCAATGGAGTCCCTCAGGGTTCAGTGCTGAGACTTTTTCTGTTTGGCATATACATCTCAAAAGTAAAAAGAAACACCAAAGGGCCTTGGCAATCTATGTTTGAGATGACTGCAAGCTAGGAGCAGTTACTGAATCCCCAAATGACTTAACCATCATGTAGGAAGGTTTATCCCAAATAATAACTGGTGTCAAAATCATGACAATGCCCTTTGAGAACTGACACAATTGCTTTTGCTTGGCATTTGGGAACTTGTGTGTACAGTGATCTACCTTTTGACCATCATGTGCTCAGAGTCATAGGAAAGCCTTTCTATATTGCACAGCTTATAAACAAATTGATTGTGACAAGATCTAGAGATGTAGTTATCCCCTTTACAAAGCTTTCATTAGGTCAATCATTTTCTATAATTCCCACTTTGGCATGTATCTGTCCAGCCCCATGCAACAACTGGAATACCTTCAGAGATACCTTAGAATGATACAAGTCCTAAACAATAGGTCTTGCATGGACCACCTCAAAGATTTATTGCTATACTCAGTATCTTACAGACTGCATAGAGGTGACATGTCTGGCATACAAGGCATCCTCTGACCAATACAGATGGACCTACTGAGCATCAGCAAGTGAAATGGCATGGAAAATACTCAGTCCAGGTATCTAAACTGAATGTTGTGGAGAGATGGATATATATCACTGAGGTTACCACTGTTCCGGAACAGACTATCCATAAAAATAAAACAAAGTTTATCCATCCATATTCAAATGCAACTTGGATCTAAGGATGGGTAATAGAAAATTTACTCCAGGATTGCCCCTCATGCCACTAATGGATAGAGGCAGTGCCTAAATGCTGCATACCTTACATGGGTCCCCTCAAATTATCTATGGTATGATCACAGTTATTCTCACTAGGGCTAATATACAATTATCAGCTGTGGGATAGGTAAGACCAATAAGGAAATGTTAATTTAAGTGCGAAAAGAGAAACTAAATAAGCTTAAAATGTCCTCCAAGTGAACCTATGTTGTGGTAGTAAATAGTTTTAAAAATGTTCCCTTTTTAGATCACTAACTGCCCCTCTCACCCTCCAGTCCCCCAGTCTTCAACTGTGTTCAGCACCTATGGGTGAGATTACAAAGAATGATGCTTAAATTGCAAAAGTACAACTTCAAAATGGTCTTATATGAAAGGCAAACTTCTTTATCTGGCTGATACCTTATTCAGATGGCCCAGAAATACAACAGAACTGCTTAATGCAGAGATTTTTGACTTTGATGTCATGGAAGTGTGTAATTTTTCTTCCACGAGACTTGATGAGCTGAGAGATCATACAAAGATTGATCCAATTTTGCAAAAGCTCAAGCACTACATTAATGTTGGATTGCCATCAAAGCAATCCAGTGTACCAGCTGATGTGAAAACTTATTTTCCTTACAGAGATGAAATGTTGATGGAAAAGGTATTATTTTCAACGGTCCTAAAATTGTTGTTCCTGCTTCCTTACAATGTGAGTACATCCAGATTTTTGCATCGTGGTCACGCAGGTTCCCAATATACCAAAAGAAGGGCAAGAGGACTAATATTTTGGTCTTCTCTAGCAAAAGACATTAATAAAGTACTTTCTTCTTGTTCAGTAGGCAATAGTACTGAACCGCCTTTGCAAAAAGAACTACTTCAGCTAAGTCAAGTTCCTGAACTACCTTGGTCAGCAGTAGCCACTGATATATTTAAGTAGAACAATCAACATTATTTAGTGTTGTAGACTCTTATTCACACTGGTTTGAGATTGATTTACTACCTAACATCCACTGCTGTTATCACCACGTTGATACGTCATTTCTCAGTCCATGGTAGTCCACACAAAGTTATTTCTGACAATGGTACCCAATTTACCAGTCAGTTGTTTCAGAAATTTGCAAGAGAATGGGACTTTGTGCATGTTACTAGTAGTCCAGAATATCCACAGTCAAATGGACTAGCTGAACGTGCAGTACAGATCGCAAAGCAATTACTAGAGAAGTCAAAGTGTGACGATACTGATGTCTTTTTGAATTTACTCTCAGAAACATATCCCATGATGATATATTTGGGTTGCCTGCTCAGAGATTTCTATCTAGGCAAACCAGAACAACATTGCCTATCAAATCTAGTTTTTTGAGGTCTAAAGCAAAGAACAACAGAACAATCAGAGCCCAACTATACAGTAAGCATTCTTCCAGAAGTCCAGCTATAAATTGAGCAGATTTCTTTGTCCATTGAAATAAGGAGAGACAGTGAGGATACAAATGGGGAAAGTTTCGACTGGCTTGGTCAAATAACAGGTATATGTGCCTAGCTGAGACTGTACTCTGTAGAATCTGAGGTTGTGGAGTACAGGAGAAATCGCAGACATCTACTTCCTGTACCAGAATCGATATCGCAGCATTGGTCCTGTGATACAGACTCTAGATCTCAGAACAATCCAGACAATGCGCCTGTTGCAGAACATGTCAACTTCTTCTTCCATTCCCAGTGATGTTCCTGATGTCCCCAAGGTTGAATATTCAACAGAGACAGTCACAGTTGCTATTCTAATGTCTATTTCACACGATTTGGTCATATTTCCAAACCTAGTGTGAAATAAACAGCAACCTGGATATAGCTGTCTATATGTATTTTATTTTACTTATTTATTTTATTTTACATTTGTTAACCGGGCTAGTCTAGCTGGATATATGTCCATTTTCAGTAGAGGCCCGGGGAGAAAAGCTCCACAGATACTAAATTACAAGGAGACAAATTATAAAATAAATTAAGTACAAAAAGAATATACATTTAGTAACACGAAAAACAAAATACCTAAGGAACACACACAAAAATATAGTTGTTCAGTAGAAGCATTACAAAACGTCAAGATTAGCAACATATTTTCGATAATCCATTGGAGAGAAAAAGAAGAACGGAGATAAGAAGGAATTACAGAAGAAATACAAAGGAGGAAGAGAGAAAGAAGCAATAGTCTAGTGAGGAAAAGGGTAAGAAGATGGAAAGGAGGACAGGGGAGAGAAAAAGGAGGAGAGGGTAGGAGCATAAGAGGAGATCAACAGGGCAATAAGAAGAAGGAATAAGTATAGTAAATAAGTATAGTGTAAAGATTCTAGTAGTGTAGGGGAAAGAAGAAGGTCAGTCAGGAGTCCTGCAGGAGCAGAGCCAGTGATTTTGGAACTACAGTTTGATTTTTTGTTTGAAGAGTGGTAAGGAGGGGATTAGAGTGATATCAGTGGGTAGCTGATTCCATATCCTTCCTACAGTATTAGTGAACAGAGAGTCACCAGCTAAGTTATGGGACTTTACAGATTTGGTCATGAGTTTAGAAGAAGATCGAAGGGAGGTAAGATTATTATAAGGGATTAAAAGTTGAGAAAGTATAGGGGTATTATAAGGTTGGTACAGTATTTTGTGAGCAATGGTAAGTTGTGAGATCAAAAGACAGTTTTGTAGCTCAAGCCAGCCTAGGAGTTTTAGGTTATGACAGTGATGTGTTCTGAAAGGGTTACAGGTGGCAAAGCGGGCAATGCTATTGTAACAAGTTGCTAGTTTATTTAGGTTGGCCTTCTTATTTAGTTCTGTATAATTGCATGACAAAGAATTATCTGTATTAATTGCATGTCAATTGATGTCATCGATATTGCATGACTATTTCTCAAAAAGGGAGGATGTAGAATAGTGTGTGTGTGTGGTGTATTATTAAGAAGCCTTTCTAGGTAGGTATGCACATATAAATGGCAGGCACATGCTGGATTCAGTGCCATTTGAGAGTACAGCAAGAGAGTGAGCATGTATGAGTGTGATAGCTAGTTTGTATTTAAGTTTATCTAAGTTAAAGTTATTAAGCCTCAATCCCGATGTGTTTGTACATAATAAAGATGCTTGAACAGAACCCTCAAATGCTCGTCTGTTTCATCCTGGCTGGATGAGTGACACCCCCACCATTTCCCTAACTAAAGAAAATTCTTCTTTTAATGTTGTTTTATTTAGCATAATACAATCAAACAGGAAACCTATGCCAAGATCAGCGGGTGTCTGGTCCTTATCTTAAACAGTAGAAACTCTTGTTGGGCATGACAGCAGAGCCAGATCATGGTCAAATGGGGCCCTAGGTAGGGTTATGGATTGAGCTCCCCCCTCACACACACACACACACACACACACACACACACACACACACACACACACACACACACACACACACACACACACACACACACACACACACACACACACACACACACACACACACACACACACACACACACACACACACCAGCCCTCCCACCTTCCTGCCATGGCCATTCCAGTCTCCCTTTGCTTGCCTATTTCTCCTCAGTTTCTATAAACACTATTCAGACCTCTCAGTGTGCAAACTATTTTCTTCATTATTTCAACGATTACAGATATTAATTTGAAACTTTTACTTCAATTTTTATAGCACAAAAACTGATAGACATTTGGTAAACAAAACAATGCTGTCTCACAGTGAAAACAGGATTAGCATTAATAATAAACTTCTCTGCCCCTGAAAGTCACATTTATTGAAATGGCATTGAAACCAACAGACAAAGAAAATGCATCTTACCAGTTGTGGGTAAAGTTTACCTTTGGGCTGTTTTCAAACCATAGGCCCCTTGCACACATTTTTAGCATGTGCCCTTTGATTCACCTTCCTGATTGTATTACATTATATTCCTTGTATAATACAGCATCACTTGTTAGAATGTGTTTTAAATTTGTAGTTTTGAACATTTTTTCAGTAAGCAATGAAAGCAAACTTATAAACCAATAATGAGAAAACTGCTCATTTCAGAACATTTCAACTATAACAGGACACTCAAACTTCTGTCATTACAGTCTACCAGTATCAGTGAATATGCACAATCTCTGCAGGAGTAAAAGTCATCTGAATAATTACATATTAAGGTGATCTGTACCTAATGAAGAGGTTGCTGATAGCAAATAACTTTATATTTCATTGTTTCATTTGCAAATTTGGTCCCTACTGCCACTGAAGAATGAATTGCCTGTATTACATTGAAAAATAAATGGCAAGTTGGTAATATTGCAGTAGGGAATCAGAACAGAAGAAAAGATGGCAGGACACTGCTGCTGCTCAATAAAACTTTTAATAAAAACTTTGAAATAAGTAAACGAAGTAATCCAAATGCAGACAAAATGAAAAAGGGGGTACCCTTCATCAGACAACAAACACTGCATGCACATTCTTTTTAAAAAGAGTCACAACCAATAAAAACCTTATAGGTCAATGAAACACACGCCTCTTCAGGAGTGTGGGTTTTAAAGGAATAACATCATTTAAACCTGGGGGTAGGTGTGCCATTAGGTCTATAATCCATTTAGTTTCATCCAAGGCAGTCTGCAGCCTGACATCCCCCCCCCCCATTGTTCATTCTAATGTTAACTATCACTCTAAATGAAAAGCTATGTGTTGGATGTATGCATATATGCCTAAACAAGGCATTGCTGTCATCCCTATTCCATACATCCAACACATAGCTTTTCATTTAGAGTGATAGTTAACATTAGAATGTGCATGCAGTGTTTGTTGTTGTTTATTAAAAGTTTTATTGAGCAGCAGCAGTGTCCTGCCATCTTTTCTTCTGTTTTGCTTATTTTGGATTCGCAGGACTTTGGCAAGGCTAAGTGGATTCATTTTGTTTGGTGCAGTAGGGAATGAATGGCAAACTGACAACCGGCTTGTGATTATTAGGCATCTCAATCAAAGGAGGACACACTCAGGACTGCAGCACCCCAACTCGCCTTAAAGTACAACACAGTATCCACAATCCATCTACAAGTATCCTCATACCTCTCAACTTCTTAGAGCAAGAACTCTCGACAAAGCCATAACTAATGGGGAGACAAAGACTCAAAAATAGGGACACTTTTTAAATGTTGCTCTTACAAGCTTAGAAAGTTGATAGAATAACATGTTTTGCATTAGCTTGAATCTTTTGAAAGGTGAAAAGTCTGAATCTCAAATGTCTACCAATACTTTCTGACTTCATTCCCAAAAATTGCCAAAGATTTGCCAGAAAACCATAATTTTATTAGAAAAAGACCAAACATAAGAGTAAGAAATCTGGACATTCTGATAAAATCTGTACAGTTGAGAGGTATGAAACTGTTATGCTATTAACATTGCTTTTAAGTTCTACAACACAATGCTGATAACCATTTGCTAAACAAAACAGTTGCACATTAAAAAGTGACCTTAGGAGCCATACTAAGCTACTCCTTGAAAATGCACTGAAATACAATTATTTTGAGTAGTTTGGAAGTTAGCATACAGAATTCAGGTTCTTGTCTCCAATAGCCAAGGTACAGGGTTTGAGCCTGAGAAAATTAACTAAACTGCCATCTTCAAGTAGGGCATTTCACATCTTCTTCTTCTCTTTTGGCTGTTCCCATTAGGGGTTGCCACAGCGGATCATCTGTTTCCATTTCTTCCTGTCCTCTGCATCTTGCTCTGTCACATCAACCGCCTGCATGTCCTCTCTCACCACGTCCATAAACCTTATCTTAGGCCTTCCCCTTTTCCTCTTACCTGGCAGCAACATCCTTAGCATCCTTTTCCCAATATACCCATCATCCCTCCTCAGCACATGTACAAACCAACGCAATCTCGCCTCTCTGACTTTGTCTCCAAACCGTCCAACCTGAGCTGACCCTCTAATATACTGATTCCTAATCCTGTCCATCCTTGTCACACCCAGTACAAATCTTAACATCTTTAACTCTGCCACTTCCAGCTCTAACTCCTGCCTTTTTGTCAATGCCACTGTCTCCAACCCATACAACATAGCTGGTCTCACTACCTTCTTGTAGACCTTCCCTTTCACTTTTACTTGTACCCATCTGTCACAAATCACTCCTGACACTCTTCTCTACCCATTTCACCCTACCTGTACTCTCTTCTTCATCTCTCTTCCACACTTACCATTACTCTGAACTGTTGATCCCAAGTACTTAAACTCATCCACCTATGCAAACTCAACTCCCTGCATCCTCACCATTCCTCTATCCTCCCTCTCATTCACACGCACATATTCTGTCTTAGTCCTGCTGACCTTCATTCCTCTCCTCTCTAGAGCATATCTCCACCTCTCCAGGGTCTCCTCAACCTGGTCCCTACTCTCACTACAGATTACAATGTCATCTGCACACATCATAGTCCATGGGGCCTCCTGTCTGATCTTGTCTGTCAACCTGTCCATCACCATTGCAAATAAGAAAGGGCTCAGAGCTGATCCTTGATGTAATCCCACCTCCAACTTAAATGGATCTGTCATTCCCACTGCAGACTTCACCACTGTCACACTACCCTCGTACATATTCTGTACCACTCTTACATACTTCTCTGCCACTCCTGACTTTCTCATACAACCAGACATATCCCTCTTACCAATGACTGGAACATCATTTGTCTGTGTAAATCCAGAGCACACCTCAATGATGAATGTATGTTTCCACGTCCAGGAAACATTTTTTTTTTTTAACAAGTGATGTTTTGTTTCATCAGGATTTAAATTCTGCATGCAGAAAGCAACAAGTGTGTGCATAGATGCACAGATGCAGAGGGTGTTCTTAAACATGAACACCCTTAAAAAAATGTATGTAATTTTTTTAAATTAAAAAGTAAATGTTGTGGCAGTCCCCTGGTCAGCAGGCTCCTTCCCAGTCAGTCGGCCCTAGGTGACTGCTCTGCATGATAGCCCCAAAAATTTAACTCAATCCTTTTAGACTAGTAAGTTCAAATAAACATCTCTCATTTGAATTCCGTAACTAAAACAAGACATGTATTGCACTACTCTCCTAACATATTAAAAATATAATTCATGCCAGTCTTCTAGCAGTGCTAAAATAACTAACCAACCTATTGCTCTTTATCTTAAAAACAAATATTACTCTCTTTGTCATGCAAAAAAGTAATCATACGATAATGTTCAATCACTTTTCCTTAAATATGTGTCTGTGAACTTCTCTTATCAAAACCGTAATGAAACTGCCATATGCAATTGAAAATCAAATTCTCCAAACAGGGTAGTCTTATAATCTAATATATATGATCCCTATTAAGTCCTTTCTAGGTATTAATTTCCATATCCGTGGTCCTACCCAGACCTAACTCTATTCAAGGAGAGCATACAGAGACAAACCCACAACAGCATAATTCTCATAGTGTTACAGTATTCCCAGCTCATAAGTAAACTAGAGCAACCATCAGTACTGTATACCTTCTATTAAGATGTTTGCCAGCCATCAAACATTCCATCAAAGATAGTAGCCCGTTAAGTTTAATAACCAGTTTCATCTGAAAGTAAGCAAATTTCATAATACTATATACATAAGCCATAAGCATGTCTAACACCCAGGTCTGTGTTAAAAGATTGTCTTTTGAAATAGTCAAATTTTATATGATCTAATTCATATGCTTGACTATTTCAAAAATCAAATGTATCCTCTATTCACTTAAACAGCAAATTGTCCTGAGATTGCAATAGAGTGGTGATCAGGAAATATGGCCTGCTAAAATGTTGTTTTTGAGTTTTTACATCTGTTCAATTTTTTAAATATTCAGTCATGTGAGTTTGATCATATGAAATTTAACTATTTCAAAAGTCGGTAATATGGTATAGATCCCTAACAGCCATCCCATGCATACCTCTCAACCTCTTAGATTAAGAAATCTGGACAAAGACACAAATAATGGGGGTAGAAAGGCCCAATGTAGAGACACTTTTTAAATATTGCTCTTACAAGCTTAGAAAGTTGATATAATAGCAGGTTTTGTATTAGCATGACTTTTCTGAAGGATATGAAGTCTGAAACTCAAATGTCTTCCATTATTTTCTGACTTCAGTCCTCAATGATTTGCCACTGATTTGCCAGAAAGCCATAATTTTATGAGAAACAGACCAAAAATATAAGGCAAACATTAGACAGTTGAGAGGTATGGTAGCATGCTGTGTAGTCATATTATTAAAAACATAAGACAAGAGAAGACAATCAGCCTGAGAAAGCACTAACCAGAATACTGCAGCATCTTACTCCAATCACTATTTTATGGGGTAGCATGACACAATCACCCATTCAAATGAATATGTGTAATTCTTTAGAGAGGTACCCCAGATTGCTCTCCAGCCATGGACAAGCAAAATAGAGAAGAAACTAAACAATCCCTTGACCCATATTGGACCAAGGGGGTTGGCCAAAGAATAAGAAGAGTTTAACCACATAACATTTAACTTAAGTATAATTAAATGAACTACATGGATAGGTAACTGTACAAGAATCTACAAGCTGTCTTTGATTAAAGACATCATATACAACAATATAAACTATGATAGAAATTGCAACCATGCACATACAGACTGACATCCCCTCCTTATATTCATGGCTGTGACTACTTATGGTGACTTTGATTCAAAATACTATTGCAAGTTTATTATCTGGACAGTTGCTAAACATGAAGAATTCTGACCAGCTGTCTATAAATGCAATCAGCATGAATATGACTAGCATAGTATGCACAAATATTTCCCCAGATATTCTCGAGTATATAGAAATGTTGATAAAAGGCTCTTTGACATACATATATTCCAAACAGCTATTAAATGTCTTTTTGGATTACAACAGACTGTTAATTATACACATAGATATTCAAATGTATCCTTGATTTAAAATACTTCAACCCACTAAATGTTTGCTCAGTTATTAAACATCATGAACACTTTTTTCCAATTATCTGCAGAACCACTCAACTGAAGACTAGTTAACTAAACATACCGAAATCCCACAACATAGAATTATAAGTTATCCCTTCTGTTTAGTATTTCACATGTGTTTTCTGCTGCAGAATTTGGTCTATTTATTTTAAGTGCCTTTAAAGCACAACCTGGTGTATAGTGCCATCCCATATGTTGCAGGATTTGCTTGTTTGTCTAGGAGAATATGGAGATATGATAGCCATCTGTCTCACACACACACACACACACACACACACACACACACACACACACACACACACACACACACACACACACACACACACACACACACACACACACACACACACACACACACACACACACACACACACACACACACACACACCGCTACATATACACACACATGTAGCCGCAAACATATATACATACGCACACAGCACAACATTATCTGTCTATTAAAGTCCTTTGCACTTATGTCTAACATGTTTGGGTGAATACAATTTTTTGGCCATGTTCATTAACATGGCTGGCTGATGCACCTTATGCAGCTAAGTGAGTCTCTAAGTCAAACCAACCATCCCTATTGTGACCCCACCCACAGGCAGACACACACACACGTACACACACACACACACACACACACACACACACACACACACACACACACACACACACACACACCACTACATATACTCACACATGCAGCCACAAACATATATACATACACACACAGCACAACACTATCTGTCTTTTAAAGTCCTTATATCTAATGCATTTGGCTGAACATGTGTTTTTCTTTTGTTCATTAACATGGGTGCCTGATGTACCTTATTCAGCCAAGAGATTCTGTGAATCCATCTGCTGTATAAATTGCCTAACCACAGGCATTTCCGTGGGGAGACCACATAATTAATTACCAAATGCTGTTCCCCAGGAATGACCACCTAGCATCTGCTGTAGGCTGCAGATTAAGACCACTGTGATGCAGTACCTTTTCATGGTGCAGCACTGTGTTAAGGCTGCCTCTGAATCAGAAACAGTTACTGCAAGATATATAGCAGGTGTACACCTTGCGGTCCTATGTCTTATCTCTTCCTCAGTCTGCATGTCACACTAATATTCAGCTTCCCCTGACTTTGATGTCTTAGCAGGCCTCAAAGGCACATTCCTGTCATGATCCTCTATCTTGCCGTCTGCTGTATGAGGTAAAAACCTCATAGCCAGTTTATTGCTAATTGAGAACTCATAATCATCTGCATTTCTATCAAAAAGTACACTTTCACAGCTTCTGAAAATGACAACTTACTATGACATCCTAAATAAACATCTATAACCTAGGATCTCTGTAAGAAAGTGGTTTCTAAGGACAAGCCTGCACTCACTTGAGTGTAGCATCAGCAAGTATTTGTGATCATGTTTTGTGACAGCAATTAGTCAACAAACAAACAAACAATAAAAAACAGCTTGTTGGACACTGATTCAAACTAGCACAGTTAAAGATCTGAAAAAGTATGATCAACATAGAATGTGCAACCTCCAATGATATATTTTTTCCTCAGGCTGCCAAATTTGCCACAAAAACTTGCCCCTTTTCGTAACATGTAACAAACTGTACCAGTATCACCCTATATTTACCAGTAGTCATGTCTGCAAAAGTCAAGAGCAACTGATAAGCTTTTTCTGTACCCAGTGACTTCTTAGGCAACCTTGTCCTGAATATCCTTTTAGCTTTATAAACCTCTTAAAAGTCTGAACTAGGGCAGCACAGTGGTGCAGCAGTTAGCGTTGTCACCTCACAGCAAGAGGTTCGCCAGTTTACTTCTCAGCTGAGGCACTTTCTGTGTGGAGTCTGTATGTGCTCTGGTTTCCTCCCACATTCTAAAGACATGCATCTGTAGCATTTCTCCCCAGGCCTCTGCTGAAAATAGGCTCTGTCCCAGTTGGACTTTCTGATAAACAAATGTTAAATAAATTCTCCAGAATTTCATTCAATCACAAATTCCTTCTTCAGATTTTATCCTCCAAATTAAACAGCTGCTGCTCTGTATAGACCATTTGTTCTTAAGTTTCAACTGAATTATTACATATTTCATAGACTAAATCGTACGTTGTTGTGTCTTTCAGCTTTTCCCGGTTAGGGGTCACCACAGCTGAACTCCGGTCCACTAATGATTGGTAGTTGGCTTTTACATGCCAAGTTACCAGCCCTGAAGCACAACCTTCAAGAAAGGTACACCCATTCATGCATGTCTGCACGCAGAAGATGCTCTAGCTGAGAATCGAACCGGACAGTGTCTTACTGTAAGGCGACAATGCTACCGCAGCACCACCACTGCGGGTCAAGACTAAATCGTAAGTACACAACTTTAATTTCTTAATCCCTCTTGCTGCCTAGCATACCTTGATAAAATATTATAAGAACCAATAAGAAGAATGAGGCAATCATTGGATTAAAACAAACCCAGTCATATAAAAATAAATAAGATAATAAATATAATTATAATACATATTCCATAATCATCTCAATCAGTTCCTTGGGCTGCAGAGTTTCAAATGTTGCTGATAACTTTTGAGCATATTGTGTGGCACTAGTTCTTGTTTTAAGTAAACGATTCGATAAAAGTGTTTTAGCTCCAACCAAGGGTTGCAAATGGTATTAAAAGGGAATATTGTTAAATCATTTTTCATTCAGATGCCAGGCGATTTAACAATGCCGTACTCGATTGTCTTCTTACTTCTCGTTTTCGGAAAGGCCAAACAAGCTCATTTTCAAATAGCAGTCTGATTTCAACCCCATTTTTTTGCCAAAAGCAGTTTCTTCCAGATTTGCAGAGGGCATGGACATACTCACAGTGTATATATAGGGTTATCTTGCCCCACACAGCTCCTTCAATGTTTATTATTTGTCACCCCTGACATTTTTGATGTTTAATTCTTTTCAGTTCCCTTAATTTCCTTAGTTCCTCCCACCGAGATGCTTTTTTTTTCTTTTTTTTCCTGATACATTTTAAAACTCACATTTTCTATCATCTACCCATTTATTAAGAAAAAGTTACTCAACCCTCATACCTGCACTTTCCTTCATTTCACTAATTATTGCAGTCATGATTCTTAAATCTATTCACCAATCTAACATCTAAGTATTATTCATCCTTGTTAACTCTCCAAATGAACTAATCTCCTGACACCTTTTTGACTTTACCCTTTTAAATTTCTTTTTCCCTCTCACTCAGTGCCTTTCAGGGCATTCCACCTTCCCATACATTTTAAAAAAGTTTGCTTCCCTGCAGAAGGTTAAACTTGTCCAACAATTTTTTATAGCCTGCAATGTTAGACAATTTCTTGCAGCAGCATTTGTTTCCCCTGATTTCAGTGAATACGTCACTGATTTTATTTATTTATTCTATATACTTACAATCTGTTGGCCAGGTTAGCCCCACCAGGTGAGAGACCTCTTTTAAGAGGAGACATGAGATGGTATCATACTGACTTGAGGAAAGGTTGGCCAGGGTACTGGGAGAACTTCTACTTTTTTTGTTTAGTACCCTGGGGTCTTTTGCATCCCACTGAGTTACCACCAACTCAGACAGATGGGACCTCAGTTTAATATCCCAGGTGAAGGATGGTACACTCAGGAGTGCATTAACCATCTTATGCCATACTGATGCATTGGTATACCTCTAAACTGTCCAGAGTTTCGCAGAATGTCCAGATTTTTGCCACTTATTTTTGGACTGTTCCTCATAAAATTTCTTTCATTTTTTTTTTTTTTTTGCAAATAAGTGAGAACTGAATTCAGCACATAATGGCAGACATTTCAGTTTCAGACTTCGCATCCTTCAGAAAATGCATAGTAACAGAAAACCTTTTCTTCCAGCAACTTTCAAAGTTTATAAGAAATATATTTAAATGTGTCCTTATTTTTGTGCCTTTGTCCCCCCCCATTATTTTTTACTTTTTCCAGACTTTTTTGTACTGAGGGATTGAGTGTGTCATTACTGGAAGCTAATCCAATACATGGGTAGGAAAAGAACCCTGAGCTTTCTGAGCCTTCCTGCACCAACAGTGAGTCTGCCACCTGCTGAATCACTGACACTCATGCTTAACGAATCTTCTAGTTCCCTTCTGTAAGGATTCTTCTATTGTGTCAGTGTCCCCACTGGGAAGGTACATAAAGGCCCTTCAGATGTGGGAAATATTGAATACTCATTAGTTTATTTATTTTATTTTATTTTACATTTGTTTACCGGGAAAGTCCGACTGGACTAGGTCCATTTATAGTGGGGCCCTGGGGAGAAACGTTCCACAGTTACAACAATAATACATGTTTTATACAGAATTATAACAATAATACATGTTTTATACAGAATTATAAGAACAAGCTAGCAGTGAAGAACACCAATAGATCTTTACATGTGGGAATTTATAGACAGACAAGACATAATAGATATTTACATGTAGGAATTTTTAGAGAGACAAGACATATTAAAACAACATTATTCACATTTTCAGGCTAGAAATATGAATACATGCACAATATATGTCAGCAGTGATCATGGATGATGAGCTACTGACTAGCGATAGTTTAACTGTTAGTGCTGTAGAGCATTACAGTGAAGTAATTAGAAGACAGCATTGTCAATGGAGGGTGAGAGGTAGGAAGCATTTATTTTTATGTAATACATGGACATAACCATGTATTCAGTAGGTGTGCTTTTAGGATGTTTTTGAAGTGTGAGGTAGAGGATCTTGCTGTTATTGAAGGGGGGAGGGTATTCCAGTTTTTAGCAACTGTGTGGGAGAATAGTGCTTTTCCTGTGGTATTATTAGCTCTAGAGATACTGAGGAGTGATTTGTCATTAGAGCGGAGGAGGCGATTTGCTGTGTAGTGAGTTACTAGTTGCCCTAGTGATGGGGTTTTATTAGGATATTTTAGAATGTTGTAAGTAATACTAGCTGGTGAAAATTGAGAAGGTGTGGAAATTCTAACCATTGTAGGTCCCTAAGAGCTATACAGTGGTGTGTTCTGAAGGAGGAGTTGTTAGCAAACTTATTATAGCATGAGTCAAGTTTATCCAGGTCTGTTTTTCTGATATGGGTAAGAATCGGTACTGCATACATTAGTGTGGACAATAGGTGAGTTTGTGCTAGGGTGGTTCTAGATTGATCTGAGAGGAAGTTTTTGAGACTATAGAGTGTACCCATTTTTTTGTGAACCTTTTTGATAGTTTGGGATATATGGACATTGAAGTGAAGGTTTTTGTCAATTATTTCGATGCCGAGGAGTTTGGTGTGGGTTGAAGGGGAATTTGTGGTACAATTTCTGGAAGTAATAGTAAAGGAAAGAGGAGTAGTTTTTGATTTGTTGGGGGTAAATGCCAATAATTTAGTCTTGTTGGGGTTCAAGATGAGTTGGATGCCAGTAATCCATTTTTCCACAGAGCTAAAGGATTCTTGGGTGAGTTGTTGAAGGGAGGGGAGGGAAGGGGCTGAGCAGATTAGAATAGAATCATCTGCATACTGTATAAGTGAGGCTTGCCTGGTTGTGGTATGTAAGTTGTTGGCGAAAATAGAAAAGAGAAGTGGGCCTAGTATTGAACCTTGCGGGACACCTATGGAAGTTAGAAGTTGAGGGGAAAATATACCTTGCCATTGGACAGACTGTTGCCTATCAGATAGATAGTTCCTGAACCAGGCAATAGTAGATGGGGCAAAGGATAGGGAGGCTAGAGTATCGAGTAGTATGGTGTGTGAGACCATATCGAATGCCTTGGAGAGATTCAGAAATATGGCAGATGTGAAGTTATTATTATTCCTGTGTTGGTTAACTATGTTATTAAAGGAAAGAAGAGCAGTGGTTGTGCTGTGATGTGGCCGGAAGCCATGTTGTGTGGTGGACAAGAGTTTGTGTGTGTCCAGGAATTTCATGACTTGAAAGTGAATGCATTTCTCTAGAAGTTTATAAAGGGGAGATAAAATGGCGCTTAGACTGTAATTTGAGAAGTCGTAAGAATTTTCACCTTTATGAAGAGGGATGATGTATGATATTTTCCACAATACTCATTAGTTAATGCATGAGGCTTCCCATTATTTCTATTGTCTGACTGTATTACATCCATTTGTATCCTTACTCTCTTGTTTTCCCAAATAAACATAGCTCACAATCCCAGAAACTATATATTACACTGTAAATTGAAGGCAATTTGGCTATACCTTAAGAATAATGTCTTGGCAACAGCATGAAATTTAAAACTGAAGTTATAACAGCAAATGAGTCTGTGGTCTGCTCCCACTTTTCCAGCATCCTGTTAAATAAGTAATACTGATTCATTAGGAGGACCTGTGTTCATTTACAAGCCCTTCTTCACACTTTGAAACCTAGATCTATTACCAGTTTTTCACCCCACCCTCAAACAGAAGAAGGCCTTGCTGTGGGCATCAGCTGCTTTATGGAACGGTTACTTTCTCCATTGCTTGATGGCGTAACCCAGATGGAGCTCCAGATCTTCTTTCTTTGTTCTTCTAAGACCTTCAGTAATATCGACTCACATCATTTTATAATGCATGCTACCATCCATGAACATACAGAGGACGTCACCCATGTACTTTGGATGATAAGTACAAGCTCATTATAGACATAGCTAGTTATACATATTAAAAATGCGCATTTAGGTTGCAGGCCCTATATAAATATGTTTCTTGTGTATTGTAGGTGAATCTGGATGTGCTCTAGAGACATGGCTTCTGACCCTGATACACAATCCACAAATCATGAAGAAATGCCCAGTCACACTACTCATACTGCTGAGCACAAAACATCATAGAATGGGCCTTTGGACAGGTCAAGGAATAATTCCATTGTCTAGACACCTCTGGTAGGGCAGTGTAGTACAGGTTGAGCACACCAGCAAGATATTTACTGTGTGCTCACCTTGTTACATAACATCATCCTATCAGGTTGTGCAGCCAGCTAACAGCAATGCAGTGCCCACTGCATAAGACAAAGGAGGAGGTGTAGGATAAGAAGAGGAAGCAGAAAATGACAATGCATTGGCAGCACAATGCATCTGAGAAAGTGACAGGAATGCTACATTGTATACTGCAATTCCACTCCATATGGGTGGAGTATTTAGGGGAAAGATTTGGAGAGAATTGAGGCTAGAATGATATAAGGAGTGATGGTTTGGTCCAGTTTTTGCCATGGTAAGAAGTGTCAACCTAGCCTGACTGCTGTTGCTGCAGCTGGCACTGTGTCAGGGTTCCCTCCAAGTCTCCCATTCTGATTGGAGGTGAAGGCTTCTCCCATGAAGGCAGACAGGCAGTGTCATTTTTGCTGTTGCAGCAATACCTGCAGAATTTGGTTGGCACCAAGCTGGACTGACACCCGTATGCTTCACTTGGTCACCTCAAGTGCCTTTGGGACAGAATAGTGGATGCACTTCAGTGGTAGGTCTTAACCACTAGACCACCGGGGGGGGGGCAACCAGCTCAAGACTTTGATCATCCAAGACCATAATAGATATTTACATTGCCCTCTGGGTTGTAATGGTAGTCCACCATGCCAATACCATGCCCTATCCCTTTTCTAGTATCTTCCCTTTCTCCTGTGACATTTCCCCATACTTTGTGCAATATCCAACCTCCATATTATAATTTCTCTGCCCTCTGTACATCTGTGCTCATTCTTTCTCCACCTTACCATGTGCATCTATACCACCCGTCTGTCTGTATGTAACACATTTGTCCATCTGCATCTACTACTTTTTTCAACACTCTTTCCTCCCCCAACTTATACGTATATGCATTTCACATGAACCCTTCTTCCTGCACATGGAAAAGGGTGTTGTATCCCCCCCAAAAAAAAATACACCTCCCTCCCCCTTCCACCTTGCATTTCCCTATTAAAGCTTGGGAGGGTGGCCTAATGCTTAAGGCATTTACCTTACAAACTCAAGGTACAGGGTTTGAGTCTCACAAGAGAAAATTGGCTAGACTTAAAATGGCTCACAAAGGTAGTTAGCCTAGTATGAACCTTCCACTTCCTTTGGCGGTTTCCATTCTGTTTGTTCTCTTCTCACTTTCCTATATATTCCATTCGTGCACATAAACTGGATAAACAGGGTGGGTATATTGGCTGCTGACATGTCTGAACAGTGTGTCTACATTGCTGCTCTATGCTGTACTACAGGCAGCAACCACTATCTGACACATTCCTGTGCATAATCTCCTATATTTCTACAAGCACTGTATTCTGACTCTTACTTTACACCATATTCATTGGTCATGAGTGTGTAATTTATGATGCTTACTGGTCAGTGTGCCAGTGGTATCCTTGTACTGTTTTTATAATGCTGTTCTTCATTATGCTAGTGACAAGCTGTTCTACTGTCTTTTTAACTATGTTACTGTATGCTGTTAATCTGTTACAAGTGTTCTGCTTTCAGTTTGTTAGACTTATTCATTAGAATATTATTGACATGTCCATATAATTACAGTTTGTGTATTTCGGCTTTTCCCAGTTAGGAGTCGCCACAGCAGAACTCCGGTCCACTAATGATTGGCAGTTGATTTTTACGTGCCGAGTTGCCAGCCCTGACACACAACCTTGAACGAAGGTACACCCATTCACGCATGTCTCCACGCAGAAGACGCTCTAGCTGAGAATCGAACCGGACAGCGTCTTACTGTGAGGCGACAACGCTACCACAGCACCACCACCGTGGATTGTCCATATAATTACAGTAATATATATATATATATATATATATATATATATATATATATATATATATATATATATATATATATATATATATATATATTACTAATATTTAGATTGATGTTATCTTGTTAAAATTCACAGTTTGTTACAATAATTAAATAATTAGCCTGCTCCTACAAGCACTCTATTAATTACATTCATAATACAGAACTGAAATGGAGTTTATAGAACAAAGAAAGTCACTGGTGAGTGATTCAGTTGCAGTTTCTGATGTTTAGACTGAGACATTGCAGTAAGATATGCACATAGAGGATTATATACATGCTTATGAAATGATATCCTCAGGGGTAGTACAACATTTACCGAATACTGCTTTGGTCAGCAAAGTGTAGTGCAGTGTACTTTATGTGATCATAATTGTTTTATTGACTGTGTTTTGTCAGCTAAGGTAACTGGATGTATGTTAGGGTCATGATGGCTTGTAATCTGCTCTGGATTGCTATGGAGTCACTCCCTTTGCTAATGCTGTTCTTGATTCTCTGCATAGTAAAAATGTTTTTCGATCTTTGCCTTACCGTGTGATGATTTTTGCCTAAAGTTTTTGTGTGTGTCCTTTAAGGGATAAAATTCGGTCAAAGTACATCCGTAGTTATTATCAAATGTCCATATGTGAACCCTCAGAGTATGCAATAGTCTATTAATGTGGAACTTTAGTTTTTTGTGGGTGCCAAATTATTTGTTTTTTTTTTTTTGAGATGTTCAACATTAGGTGTGTGCTTTGTAACCATGTAATTATATCTGAGATATTCTTTTCCAGGTCACTTGGACTGGCTGAAGCAGTGGCAGACTGGCTTCAGATAACCATGGCGTCAGCATATAGCAACAACTTTAACATTGATTTTACTACTGTAAAATATACTGTTTATAAAGGCAGACAAAGTAGGGTCTTTCTGATTCCTGTGGTACTCTGGTGGGGCAGGTGACAAATACAGCTTAGACTAGCACTGAGATGTCATAAATGGCTCACCATATTCTAAATAAGTAGTTACAATGAAAGTTAAACCAGACAGCTTTGCCAGGTGCATTGAATATTGTATTAAAGTGCAAGCATGGTCACAAAACATTATTTATACTAAATGTGGTCTCCTTTATTTTGGGTGGAACTGGAGCATATTGTAAGATAATGTTTATGAGTAATTATAAGTACCCTATGCGTTTCATTTAAGTCTTTCATTTGTCCTGAAGTTTCAAAGTCATCACATGCCTTGTGCTGCCAGACAATGTGCTCACTTGTGATTGTGAATATGAAATATGTTTTAACTTATAGGCTGAAGGATAAAAAAGGGGACACTACAATTCCCAATTAAAGCAATATTTAAACATTCTGCTTTGGAAAGCACCTTTAAATTCATTTCTCAGTATTTTGCAGCTCAAGTGAAGCACTGCACAAAATCATTGTTTCCATTTTGTTTTTATTTCCTTTACAGGAAATTGCTCTACAGTAGATCAGAGCATCCTTATTCTGTATGGCTTTCTGTTGTGCTTGGTATGTATTTGTAAACTTTATTTTACCTTTTGCACACGTCAGAGCACTTGAAATATTTTTTTCTGAGTTGAGATGTGTTTACACATGGATACCGACTGCACCAGTGACTTCCTGGTCTTCATTACTCACTTCAGCAAGTCAGGAGTCCCATAAGTTAGGTGGCTATAAGGAGCTGATCTTCAAACAGGATTCCAGAAATGGCATTTTAAAACAACACACCTGCTCTTCTTTTAACTTACATTTTATTATACTACACATCTAAAAGAGATATTTCTAAGCAGAGTGGTGGTCACAAGTAGTAACTATTTTTACTAGTTTTTTTCTGCTTGCACCCTCAGTCTAGCTGGTCAGAGGCCTAGAAGTAGTAGTCCAAGTGAAGATATGGACTGCAGTTACTGAAAGCTATAAGAACTGTATCAGTCTGTTGTTTGCAGGAATGACCGTCGCAATTGCTAAATGTAGAATAAACTTAATTCTTTTTGCAATTACTCTTTTGCACTATTATTACAAATTTAAAATAGATTCACGTCATAGTGTGGGAACCATTTAAAATGAGCTCTTTATGATCAAAACTAAAATGTAGAAATCACAAACCAAGAAAAAAAATGAGAAGCAATCAGTTGCAGGGAGGCAAGATTATTGCATTCCTTACATCTACCTTTGAACAAAATAAAAGTACATACAAAATAACGCAACTCTAACAAAAATACTTTAAATACAAAAAAAATACTAGTTCACTAAAACTGAAATTCAAACTCCATCTAACATTTAATAACTCAAATAAACTGCAAATGATACAGATTTTGATAAAACAAGATCCTGATGATCCCATTTTGGGAACAGTGGATTCTTTTAAATGGTATTCTGCTATCCAATATATTATCATCTAAAATTGCTGCTTCTAAGCTGTGATATGCCTACATGTGCTGGTCATCTGAACTTACTTCTTCCTGGTTCCCACCCTCACTCCAGCCAATCAGGAACCCCAGAGGTTATATCACAAAATGACACAGGCAAAAAGATATTAAATAACGACCAAGGTCAGTAGAAGAGACCCAAACTTTAATATAAAATGTACAAAAACCAATATAAGCTCAAATTACGACCATCTTCCAAAAGCTTTGCCCAGGCATGTAAAGGGACACTATTTCTAGAGTTACTTCCCCAGTCTGTAACTCATTCTGCAGACTGCAGCATATACTTTTCCATGGTTCTCTGTGTGGCATCAACACCCTAATTTCAAAAAATATGAGGTATATTAAATGAAGGGTCACTGGCCATGAAATCCAATATCACTAAACGACACAGGCAAAAAGATATTAAATAACAACCAAGGCCAAATACAAACTCAAATTACAACCATCTTCTAACTCTGGAAATAGTCTCCCTTTACATACCTGGAAAGGCTTTTGGAAGATGGTCGTAATTTGAGCTTCTATTGTTTTTTGTACATTTTATATTAAAGTTTGGGTCTCTTCTACTGACCCCAGAAGTTATAGCCAAACTAAAGACAGAAAGTGCAGGTATTGAGAGCTATGAGGGATAACTTCTTAGTCTACTTGGCTTATAGAAATGGCAGTTAAGTCCTTTAAAAGCAGTATAATTGCATTATTTTAAGCAAATACACGTTTGCACTTCATAGCACACTAAAAAGTGTTTCTTTAAGAGGAAATTAGTTATTATAGACAGCATTGTATTTCAATGTGGTAACAGATATATATGTTAACAAATATCTAAGAGCAAGAAATGTGTTATGAAACCATCCACAGTTATAGATAAACCCAAATATTGCTAACTATATTCCCTACAAAATACACATCAAATACTCTACCACAGAGTGGAGGCATACATCCTAGTCCTGGCTTCTTCTCAGACAATAACCTTTTAACTTCCCAGTAGCTAAACAATAATGAGATAATAACATAGAAGTCATGCCATCATTTTTAGTAGCAACTGCTGACAATTGCCAGCCAAACATAATAGGCACAACAGATGCCTGTTCAAAAACACACTTTGAGCACAAACAGTATACTTTCAGGATCCAACATATAAAAATAGGAAAGAGCATACAAATAAGCAGGATTTCCTTTAATATCAGCACATTGTTTACAGTCAGTAAAGTGGAAAATTAACATAGGAACAGACTCAGTAAGAATAGTCATAGGGATAAATAAAAAAAGTACAGTTTGCATCTATAGCCTATGAAATTTGTTAGGTTAACTATATAAGGACAATTTACATATAACCTCAACCTCAGTTTACGATAACTGAACACTTGGTGAGGTAAACCTAAGAGTCAATGTCTAGTACCCAATCCCTACTCATATATTGGCAAATAAATTGGGTGGACTTGCCTAAATTATGTCACACTCCACAAAGAGTAAACAAAGGTTCTGGGAAACATTCCTCACTGGCCTAGATCCTAACTACAAAAGAAAAACACGTGACCCCTGCTGGCATCCTAGTGGCATCTTTTAAGTAATCCCCTTCCTAATATGAAAGCAACCATATGTCCTAAAAATTCATAAATTTGTCAAAGTGCATATCATTACCCCCCTCTCACCCCCTAAAGGGCCCATATCTATACCAGAAGAATGCAGAGTCCCTGTAATCACAACTACGCAGGTAAAAGCTGCACTCTCTAAAGCCAAAAACACAGCATCCATGGGATCGGACAACATCCCTGGCTGTGTTTTACACGAACTTTAGAATGAACTGGCTCCCCACTTAAGCACCATGTTCAATAATAGCCTCGCATCAGGCTTTCTGCCCACTGAATGGCGCACAGCAACAGTTATCCCACTCCACAAAGGGGGAGCCACCACTGATCCCAGGAACTATCGACCTATTAGTCTGATGAGCCTGGTCTGCAAGGCCATGGAATGTATCATCATGGAACTCATAAACAAAGACATTGGTAACCTCCAAACTCTGGATCCCACCCAGTTCGGGTTTGTGAAAGGCAGGTCATGCCTCCTGAACCTGATCGACTTCTTTGAGGCAGTCACCAAAGCCGTAGATGAGGGTGAGGTGGTTCACACAGCCTATCTTGACCATGCCAAGGCTTTCAACACCATCCCCCATTCTGTAATTTTAGCTAAACTCACTAAACTCGGTATAAATCCCTACATCACAAGATGGGTTGCCAACTGGCTCACTGACAGAACCCACACTGTAAAAGCTGCAGACTCCAAATCTGACCTCAAAGCAGTGACAAGTGGAGTACCACAGAGTTCCGTCCTGGGACCTCTCCTGTTTGGTATCTACTTCTCTGAAGTACAGGGTAACACAGAAGGCCTCTGGCTAACGAAGTTCGCAGCTGACTGCAAACTAAGAGCCAAAGTCCCCAAATGATGTGGACATCCTACAGAAGGGCCTCACTGAGACAGATGCCTGGTGTCAGAGCCATAGCCTCAAGCTCAATGCCAAAAAGTGCAGTGTTATCCCCTTTGGTAAAAACACTGTACCCATGAACTACCACATAGGCAGCAATCTACTTAACACTGAATCTGTGATAAGAGATCTTGGGACTCAGGTGGACAGTAGTCTCTCCTTTGATAGTCACATCACCACAGTAGTCAGGAAGTCCTTCTACGTGGCACACCTCATCACAAAAGGGTTCTCATCCAGGAAAAAAGAGGTCATTATTCCCCTCTACTCATCACTCATTAGACCCATTATAGAGTGCAACACCCCTTTTGTTATGTACCTCACAAGACATCTACCACAACTGGAAAGGCCGCAAAAATACCCCACAAAGAGGATTATTGGCCTCAAACAAATGCCCTACACTGACTGCCTCAAAAAACTCCAGCTTTACTCCGTAGCATATCGCCTACTCAGAGGTGATCTCTGCCTAACATATAAAGCTATGTCAAACCCAGAGCTGTTGGACATGCTACACCTAAAGAAATCCCAGTCCAAACTACACGCTCTAGGGGCCTAAACCTTGTCACCACAATAAACAGGACTTGCTGGAGGGATAGATTCCTGTCCCAGAGACTTCCCATACTCTGAAACAGGCTACCCATCTATGTCAAGCAAAGTCCTTCATTAGCATTCTTCAAGAAAAATCTTGATGAGTGGATGGGAAATAGGAAATACACCCCGGGGATCACTTCTGTGTTTCTGCTCAACAGTGGCACAGGAAGATGACTTTCTTGGGTGGCGTAAGCCAGGGAACCTTGTTGGCTAGGCTTACGTAGGCCCTTGGGCCAATAGCTTAGTACCTACCTATAAACCTAAAATTTATTTTTCCTCTAACTCATATTGCAAATTTAATGTTAACTAACATATGATCATCTGTTTAAATGCTAAAGGTTTAGATCTGGCAGAAGAGAATTTCTACAAAATGTTCTTTAACATTATGATTTAAGCAGCACCAAAAAAAAAAAAAATAGAATCTTATAATCCCAGCAACCAGATGCCCTATGCTAACTGTCTTAAAAAACTCCAGCTATATATATATATATATATATATATATATATATATATATATATATCTATTGTCTACTCCGAGGCGATCTCTGCTTAACATACAAGGCCATGTCAAACCCAGAGCTGTTGGACATGCTACACTTAAAGAAATCCCAATCCCTCAGAGCCACACGCTCCAGGGATCTAAACCTTGTCATCAGAATAAACAAAACATGCTGAAGGGATAGGTTCCTGACCCAGAGACTCCCCAGACTCTGGAATAGACTGCCCATACATGTCAAGCAGAGTGCGGCCCTCTTCAAAAGGAACCTTGATGATTGGATGGGAGAAAGGAAATTCACCCTGGGAATCACGTCAGTCGCCCTGCTCGACAGGGGTCCAGGGAGGTAAATAGTGTGGGAAGAAATAGCCAGGTAATTGTTATGGCTAGGCTTGTATAGGCCCTAGGGCCGATAGTCTAGTACCAACCTATGAACCTATGAACCCATGAACCTTGGATGACTTCTCCACTGCAGTGATGACTATAGTGTTGCAAAATAGCATTAACAATTACATAAAATAACTCTGAAATGTATGCCAAACTCATTATGAGCAGTAATATGCTGTATTTTGCGCAGGAATGCAGTCTTCTGTTCCTGTAAAAGTGCAGCAATATTTTGAAAAAGCACGTTAATATCTTGACACGTCATGTGATATACATACAGAAGCATTAAATATTAATTAACTATTGATCAAAGACGTCCATTTAAAATGCATCCTGTTTTAAACAGAATCTCATTTAGGTGCTAGTTAATAGGTTAATTGCTTTTTTATGTGATTATTTCTCCTGTACCCCTGCAGTAATCCATTAATTCCTCTCCTGCTTCCCAACATCAGATGAAACAGACAGAGGGAAGTGACATCCAGGGTTTATTTCCTCTGTCTTGTGAAAAACTAAGGTTTACTGCTAGGTCTCTATCACCCCCCCCCCCCAAACAGCTTGATAAGTGTACTATGAACGTGTGGCCCATAGTAGTGGCCCAGTGACAGTTGTATGCTTACATATGCTGAAATCTGGCTGCAGACCTACATGTTACTTCTAGGTCAGAGCACATATCTTAATTCATGCATTGCCTGGTCTTAACACACAGTCTCCACTGGGCATCATGCAGTACATGGGGCCACCTCCCAAAAGGACATGCCAGTCAACACTGTGTGGCTGACATTCAGCTGTAAGCCAGTTCCTACTGTGTCCAGCTCACTAGCTAATCCAGGCTCAGCTGTGTCTTTTTGCACCATGGAGATGGGTGGAGTATGCAGATTATACCAAAGTGCATGGGGATGCCATCAGCTTGCCATTTATTGTTGTTCATCTAATTAAATAATATGAACATGTCTGTATGGCTTTAAAGTCAGAATGACTATGTCAGCATTAACTTGGTACACCAAACTGGCATAATTTCAGTTCCCATGACATACTTGCCTTTGTAGAGCTCCAAAGAGTCACACAAATATCCAACATACTTGTCTCACTCCTTAATTTAGACACAGCTGCACCAAGAAGCTTGTCGTGCTGTCAAGGAATATTTTCAAAATGGCTGATTACTCTGTGTTGTACTACACTACATAGCCTGTTTTCCAGTGTCAGTTTAAAGGATAACTATGAGATTCTTTAGGCTACATAGGCTCATAGGTGTGTACTAGGCTAATGGCCCTGGAGCCTTTACATGCCTAGCACATAGACATGCCTGGCATTGTGCCGCCCGACGTTAGTATATGATTGCAGTGCGGTCCTTACATAACACCTATGTACAACACCTGTCTAAGGACATAAGAAAACCAAACCAACTTGAACAAAGCCTGTTTTTGGTAAGTGAAACTGCATGGTCCGTACTGACTAATGCAGATCCTGTAATAAAGCGTTGTCAGTGCCAAAGAAATTTTAAAAGTAATAGTCTGCTTTACAAATACCCTCAAAAATAGGCAATAAAATCTTATATCACAGTCCTTTTTTGTACTGATGAAATGGAAACAATTTTAATGATGTCACTGTGTTAATTGTTATTAAAGTGTGTAATGATTCAGTTAAAAATATCTGCCTTGCAACAGGAATCCTAGCAACTTGCAAGAAAATCCATATTCTTTGAGTCTGAAAGCATGTGGCAATAAAGTCAGCTATGTTCTTATTATAACACCATATCTGTCCCATCTCCCATGAAATAATGTGGTTATTCTCAGATGAATTACAAGAGCTACAGAAAAGAAATCAGTTATAAATAACATTTTCCAGGACTAAGCAGCAGATCCTACCACCAAAAAGTTTAAAAGTATTTTTTTCCATTTTGCTGGCATGATTTGCTAATAGCTATTCACATTTTGCATCAACAGAACATTGCATGTCCCTTTAAGAAAACTAAGCAACCCCTCTGTAACAAGTTTCTGTTTCCTTTCTTGCTCCTGATTTGTCTTCTGTCGTCTGCATTCACCAGTCTGTTCCATTAATTCTTTTTTATCTTCTTATGTAGCTCTATTACAATGGCAGATGAGCTATTCTGTCTGTTTTACCTGGGCTCAAAGAAAGGTATTTATATGGATGATAGCCCAGTTTTGTCTCGTGATAGATGCAATCATGTCTGTATTTCAGACAGTTATGCTTCTGTCAGTATCCTAACTAGTTACTCTGCTTTTCTGAAAAAAAAAAAAAAAATAAACAAACTGTAGCAACAGCAAGCTGAAAATGAACAACATTAGCCATCACCACTTCTGGAGGGGTGACAGCTATACAGTAGACAGTCGATTATCTGAATTAATTGGGACCTAGGGTAATTTGGATAATCAAACTGTTCGAATAATCAAACTTATAATTGAACCGGAAAAAGAAAATTATAAAATCTTGTTTTTTTCTGCATGCAGGAATATACTTTTCAACTATTCAGTGATTCCAGTGGTCAATAAAGAATATTTTTCACACAAAAGCTGGCTGCAAGCTCAAAAACATGCTCAAGCAAATACATATAATGTTTACATATTCAAACTTTATGATTTTTCTTACTCGAAAACTTTGGAAGACGGATTCACATAATTGACAATTTGGATAATCGACTCTACTGTATTTAGCTTGCTGGGTCTTCCCTCTTGTTACTGGTAACATGCTAACAATGTTCTATTTTGGAATCTATATGACCTGGCCATAGTTTAACCTTCTCTGTTTTTCTTTTTCTAGCATGATTTACAGAAGACATTTATTTGTCCATTAATTAAGAGTTTGAGGCTACTTTTCTATTTCACTGCCTTGGTGGCTCAGTTTCTTTTAGACAGACAGTTATACTTACCAGAAGCACACTTTCTGTATCTTGTAGCTGAGCCATGGCATTGTGCAGGTCTGTCTCTGTTACATGAGGGAACTCTTCCACTCCACTGTGGATCATGAAGCACTTGAATCCTGACACACCTGCCTGGATCATGGGGTACAGTTCGGCCTGCAGGAAAAATGCAAGGTGACAACATATAGGTGACTGTCTGTAGATAATTCAAAAAGTCAGGTTACCTGCTCATGTTTCTAAGTGGTAGAATGACATTTAAGTATGCTGTATTACATGAAAAATGGACATATTCTTGTTGTCTAAAGGAAGTGTTTGAACAAGTAAAAATAACAGCTTATAGTAACAATCTGTATATCACTCCCTGTAACACAGTGTGGTATAATGGAGAGCTTAGTGTTATGGTAATTTGAATAAGTAAATACTTATCTAACAGTTGAGAATGTTGCAATTTTATAATGTAATGAAAAGCATTGTTTTTCCCCTTTTGCAGGGGGATATCAATCAGCATAAAGACACAGCATCACTCGTCATAAAAAGTAGATCTGAAGATGTGAACTGAAACCTAGGTGGTACATTAACACATTTTGCAGTTCATCCATATCTGCCTACCTTGCTGCTTATATATATTCCAAGCTCTGCTGAACTCATTTTATTGTTGATTTGTGACATATCTATCTATCTCTCTATAATCTATCTATCTGCTTATCCACATGCAGAGTTTGTCTTTAAGATCCTTGTTCTTATTTATCAGGTCTTGCATAACACAAATCCTGCTACCTTGTTCTGAGGCTAGACCTTGAGGTCAACAGCTAAAGGAATGTTAACTATCCTGAGGATCCATTCTGAAGTACTGGGCAGCTTATCTTTTGTCTGTCTTGCTCTACAATCAGCTACCTTACATAGTTCAGTCGTGAGACTCAGCAGCCTGTTTTTGCAGGGTCTATTTAAATCTGCTTAAAGGTTTTAGTTCTCTTTTTTTACACTAATTTATTTTATTTATTATCTGCTGGTTCTTTGTCATATTTATACTTTTAGAACTGACATTTTTATCATACTGCCATAATGTTTTAAATTGAAAAAATGTGTAGTTTGTAAGCATTTAAATAAATAAATAAAATAATCAAACAATTAAACAAATAAATATTTCATGAGTTGGAGATTTCTTCTGAAAATAGTCCATTTTCACAGGGGAACTGGGAAGAAAAGTTGTAGAAGCAGTTTAAAAGAAAATGTTAAAATAGTACAACAGTATGTAAATATGTCAGTTTAGTAGAAACAAAAGTCATATTTTTAAAAATTGCTACGCATATTACAAGGTAAGAAGATAGCTACAGAAATTGTTATCCTTACAATAACTCTATAATAAGACTTATGATGGAAATTTACACATCTAGTATTTTATACTAGTTTAGATTCAGTAGAGTAGGTTATTTCAAGATGAAATTCAAATCACAATTGTAGGAGCTCGTAAGGAACAATTTATCTTCAAGGGTGATCTGGGAACAGTGACAGATTAAATGACTTGCTCAGAGTTGCACCACAGGCAAATGGAGGCTGTGTGAATCAAAATTTTGACCTACAGGAGGAAGCTGAATAGCAAACTATAACCTTATTACTTTGTGCCAGATCTTCTTATTTCATCTTTCCATATTTGTTTGGAAGATGACATTTATATAAAGCACAGTGTTCAGATATGTTGTCGTTCTTGTGGTGAAATAAATCTTCTACATGATGTAACAAATAGCTCTGCCTACTAAAAAGGAAAGATTTATCAGTTTTATACATCACATACTAACATAAAGCATTTTCACTTCTTTGGATGAGACATGTCCACAGTAATAAACAACTATACCCATTAAAAAAGTTAATGATTACTATGCTGTTGGCACATGATTTGTAAATGGCAATAAGTCAGTCAGATACAAAAAAGCATTACTTATTCTCTAAACACATAGTATCTTGGTTTCCACCTGGGTTTAAATTATTACTTTTAACATATTTACATCCTCTATTCACTTATTCCTTCCTCACATCTATTCCCCTTTTCTACCTTCCCTACTTCCCTTTGTTAATCAAGACACAACTACACAATTTTAAATGCTTTCTCCAGGTTTTTCCTCTTTATTCTTGCTGCTTCTCTTTCATTTCCTACCTCCTTCAACCAATAAATCAAGCCTGGGTACATTGCAGTTAACTGGTAATTAAAACAGAATCAGTGAATAGTGAATAATACAACAGCAAACATAAATATAAAACAGTTTAAATTGTAACTGCCATGAAGGAACACTCCAACTTCTCCTACAGGTCAACTCAACTCTTAGAATGCTTGTCTCCCTACAGTATGGTTCCAATATTGCGTAGGTACCAGAAACCTGTTTGTACATTATAAAAACTTTCATTTCCTTGCCTTGGAATCAGGGGAAGGAAAGTCTGTCTACTCTTTTAAGTTTAACTTCTCACATAATTTGCAGAGGAATTTGTCTCTGTCTGCATGACATACCACAAACACAGAGAAATCTGTAGTCAGATGCTGCTGACAATCTTATATGGGTAATTAGTCCTGTTGATGTCAGGAACTCAACAGCTGCTGTAAAAAAGACAGAGAAGTGTGAAACATTTTTCCACTGTCTTTTTTGCAGACAGGAAGAGAACTTACTCTGTTCACAGCTGCTTCCAATGTAGCCATCTCTTTTATAGCAAAACAGAGCAATCAGATGAGTCAATGTTTCAAAGGCAGTTGTCACTTTTGACAAATTTATATAAGTAGCATCACCGTATTGAAATGCTAAACTTTAAACCTTAAATGTTTGTTGTTTATACCACTATACATTTTAAAATGGCATAAATGTAGTATCAAACATATCTGTGACATTTGGAGAACATTCAGATAATATTTTTTTTTGTAATTTTTGCAAAGTATCAACATATTTATCATTTTCATGCCATTCCAGCAGAATAGGACAACACTGCTCAAATCAGGACTTCTCTGTAGGAAGTGAGACAGGTGGCATCCCTATCAACTAGGTGCACTGATACTGTTTATAAGATGGTCTTTTATGCTTTCTTATGACATCCTTCAAGAGGAGGATGCATATGTGGTGTACACATCCTTGGGAAGATACATCTTCCACTGACTTTGAGTCAGTTCTTACATAAGTGTAGTGCATGAGCATTTTTCTAGTCAACAAAGGAAATGCAACAAATGATGGCAACCATGACATACAGCTGAATTTACTTTAGCTTATATGTGCTATATGCCCTTTCATTAAAACATTAGGAAAGGCAAATCTGAAGTACTTTTATTAGCTATCTATATAAATAAATGAATGGATAAAAATCTTTACACTGCTGGCACTAGGGAACAGAATTACTTTCAAATCCTTTCCTTTTCAGTAGTATTTATCAGTTATTCATAAAACTGGAAGGATCCCTTGGAGCAGTGACAGTTTTGACACCTGAGGGAAAAGTCTGGGGGTGGGTTGGGGGATTCAACTTGGACTACAAAAAGATACTTTGAACAAAAGCCTGCAATTTAGTTACTTTTTGATTGCAGCTGTATAACTCCTCAGTATACTATAAAACAAACCCTGAGGCACATACAAATGAGGGTCATTCAAGAAATAAAATAAGTATTCGCATTACAGAAAGTGTATAAAATGATGATGACTGACACCAATCTCATTATATGTTAATGGTATGGGAATACACCACTACTTCCTTATGTTTAGCATGGCTTATATAAACCAGGAGTGAAATGGATTATGGGAAAGAGAAAGGCTTGAAGAAAAACAAAATCACATTGATATGTAAGCCCCATTGGCAACCATTTTTCAGAAAACCTATTAAAATTCTATAAGAAGTAATCTGGGTGATTCTGATGTGTTAAAATAGCCCAGGAAACAATGGTAGAGTGAAAAAATTGATTTTTTTTTCTAAGGTGGAGATTTTCTTTAATTTTGCCTGGGCTGTAATAAAGGGGATGAAAAAATGAATTGTCAGAACTATGCTGAAAAAGGCCTGATGCACTTGATAGATTCATCATTAGGGTCCTTTAAAAGCAAAAAGTGCTAAGGCTAGCCCACAGCAGAAACAGCATAGAATGCAACATGACAAGAATCTGCCAGGCAACACATTCTGATAATACCTAGTAGCCTCCCTTTTTGTTTTCATCAGGTGAGAAGAGGAAATGAGCTGTCTGGTGTAACACAATTGATGAATATGGTATTCTGTTCTATAAACATGAATTGTGTATACATCTGCTTGCATGGATTTTTATAGGTACTGTATAAGCCAAAAGATGGAATTACTATACAAGCTGACATTGACAATGAAACTGCAAAGATGTTAGCCAAAAGATTCCAAGTTTATGGAAATGTTCATGTTGACAGGGAAACATCTTATCCAGAGCAACAGGAAAGTATGAGACAAAAGAAGTGAGGAGAATTGCTGAGCAACATAGATGAAATATGACATGGGTGATTGAAGAAATTTATTTGGATTGTGAAACTGCTTTATGGAAATGAACTGATAAAGCATGATTTTTGTATACATTAGTCCATTAGAAGGATTACTTCATTGTGTATATATATATATATATATATATATATATATATATATATATATATATGATTAAACAACCCAAATACGTAGCAGAAACAGCGTGTCTGAGAGATCTCTCAAAAATGCGTAACAAAAACAGCGTTGCAATGATATCTCTCAGAAAAGAGCTCAACAGTCACCAATTTGTAGATCGTTCTCATAAAGTCACCATCAAAATTTGCAGCTGAGTAAATTACTCAGATTTCAACAAGTTTTTCCATAAATCACCATGTATCACCACAGCAGATAAAAACAGTAGTTTATTCAGTCACAAAACATTAGCGCTTTCACGGACATTCAACTTCCGCTTCATCAGATGTAATCTCACCATTCAAACAAACCCTTTATATACGTCACATCCAGTATGTATCATATTAAAATACTTAATAAAATTTTACAAACATAGAAAAATCAATTATTATTAAAATGCTTATAGTGTGTTAAACTGTATATCATACATTAATCAAACCTTATAAGTAATTAAACATCAAAAACACATTTAAAGTCACACACTTTTAAATCTCAATCCCTAAGGGCTATACTGCTTTTACGATCATTGAAATATGTATATGTATCTTACTTAAGTGGTCTGGCTTTAAGTACAGGCTTAAGAGGCACACATTCATTTAGACCTCTGCCCCTATGTGCTGCCAAACGAAGTATCCACTTTAATTCCACCTGTTCAGTCAAATTGATGATATCACCCCTCCTAACACCAATTTCCTGGACATGCAATACTTGAAAGGCAAATACATGTTCTTTACCCATAGAGAGTGTGTGCTTTGCTAAAGCACTGCAATGTTGTTCTCTAGCAAGACAATACGAATGATCTCGTATACGCTCCCTGAGCGTTATATTTGTCTTGCCCACATAAAAATTAAAACAAACCTAACAGTAAGCCACATAGACAACATTTTTTGTACCACAGTTAGAACTGCAGCGGATATCCCATAGTTTACCCGTGTTGGGATGTCTAAAATACCTAGACTCATCGATAGTTTGGCATTGTGGACAAGAGCCACCCTTCCTTGTGCCAAAATCTAAACTTGTCAAAGCTGTCCTATTGAAAGAACTTAAATTCGGAAAACAAAGCTGCTGTTTAAGGTTCTTCATATTCCTATAGGTATATGTTGGACAATTTCCCACAATAGCTTTAGTTCTATAATCAACTAGAAGCATGTTCCAATTGTTCAATATAACCTGTTGAACTACTGAAATATTCTTACTGTAGGGTAATGTAACTGAAAATTTCAATTCAGAATCCGTCCTATTAGTAACACTTTCACCCCTTTCAGAGTAGTAGGGTCTGCCCCTGGTAGATCTAAGTTTATTAGTTGTAGAACAAGAACCATCTTCAGAACAGAATGTTACTGAAAACTTTAGGATCATGCATACTATCCCTATAAAGAAAGGCGGGTCTGTAACATGATTTTCTAAAGACCCTAGTAAGGTATTTATTTCGATGTCGATAGATGGTCACATCTAAATAATTTATCTCCAGTTCTGAAGACTCCATAGTGAATCTCAAAAAGCCTTCCAAGTTGTTAACATACCGTAAGAAACTTGTCAAAAGGGCACCAGACCCCCGCCATAGGAGAAAGAGATCATCAACAAAACATCTATAAAAGACGATGTTGGGATGCTCAAATATGATCTCATTCTCCCATGCCACCATTACCAAATTGGCATAGGTGTTGGGGCAACTGGTGCCCATAGCTATGCCTCGTGTTTGCCTGTAGCAATTTCCTGAAATAGAAAAATATTGTTGTCTAATATGGACTCCAATAGAAGGCAAATAAAGTCTGCTTCAGTTACAGTCATAAAATCAATTAGTAAATTCCTAACCATCTCTACACCCTCTCTATTGGGTATGCAGGTAAAAAGAGAGACAACATCCATTGTGACCAATAGGATGTTGTCAGTATTTTCTAAATGTGCCGTAAAATCATACAGCTCTCTTAAAAATTGTCCAGTGTCTTTTAAAACATAGTCAAAATGAGCCAAGACAGTTTTGAGTTTATGGTCCAGAAAAATGGAAATAGGCTCAGTGAGCCAACCTGAACCTGCTACTATTGGTCTGAAAGGTGGTGACTGTGAGTTCTTATGTATTTTGGGTAATCCATTAATTCTAGGTATTAGTGGATGCTCTACATAAAAATAATTAAATAAGTCAGTGGTCAACAGACCCAGTGACTTACACTCATACAACATACTATAAACACTGTTTAATGCCCTATCTACATTTTCAAGAGGCATGGGCTCATATGCCTCAGTGTTTAACATGTCCAACATTGATTGCAGATAGAACATTCTATCCATGACGACAACAAGTCCACCCTTATCGGCTGGACGTACAATTATGTCATCATTCTTCTTGAGTTCATTAAAAGCCTTAATTTCACTATTACTCAGATTGTCCATAACATCATTAAATGAACTATGAAAGCTATCATACAAATCATTCTCAACAGCTCTAAGAAAAACCTCCAAATTTGGCGGCAGGTGTGGAATCAACAAACTCTTACTTTTAAAATTATTAGTGTTAGAATTTAAAGATTCTTTAAACATAAGCTTTAAAGTAACATTCCGTGTGAATAATCTAACCGCCAATATTGCATCACTAATGTCCATATTCATAGAGGGTACAAAGCTCATGCCTTTATTAAGAACACTAAGTTCATCATGCGTCAATGGATGATGTGAAATGTTCCATACTAGGGACCTTGAGTCCAGGCTCTCTTCATAGGATAACCCTGATTCTCTGTCAATGGTTCTTTGCGTTTGTCCCCCCTCACAAAGTCTTGTTCTATCGACCTCTTCCTTCCTGGTCTGATAGGTAGAGGAATAGCAGGAAAATCCTGAACTTCCATTCTACTATTTTGTATTTTGTCAAGTTGTATCTTCCGTCTAACAACTGTGCTGGTACGTGTTAGACCTTCAGCCTCATTAAATGGTTGATTTAAAGGAACCTCAGCTGGTGTAAAATACACTGAGGTCACTAAATTAGGTGGAGTTACTCCATCTAACATTTTATCACATTATTTAGGCTTCTCTGTTGCTCCTAGGTCATACAATTTTGTCTCTTCAGACCTAGAATGTCGTTGTTTATCAGGAGCCTAGGCCCTACTTTCATTGGTCAAATCAGCCATATGCTTCTTCGAACCTCGTTCACTAACAACACTAGGCTTTCTTTTATTAGAAGGTATGTGGTCAATACTATTGGAAATTCTCGGCCACATAAAGACATGTTTTTTGGCAAAGTCATCCTTATCCCTCATCAGTTTTTTCTTTTTCTGTGATAACAAATTGCTTTCATAATGCATGACCCTGTCTATGAGCTCATGCATAAAAATTTCGGCTAAGTCAGTACCACATAACTCTGCCAGTTTTTGCTGTTGTTCAATAATACTGTTTCTTAAATCAGTTTCTATCGGGTAAAAGTAGTCCAACAGTAATTGTAAATATGCTGTACTGGCTTTCAAATTAATTTGCTGCCATTTTATAAGTAAATCAGGATATGTATTGCCATAAGTCGGCATGTTCAGGATCCTAAGACCCCTCGGAATGACCTTACATTGCATACTCACCTCCAGGTGATAACGCTGACATTGGAGGCATTTAAACTTAAACATATTATTCTTACTATCCCTTTTCACTTGTTTTATTAATATTTAATTTTCAATATTAGCCACATTACCTTTACAGGTGATTGAGCTGTCCATCAAGAGCAATGGGTTTGATCCTTCATTTAAAACACCTTGTAACCGTCCAAAAGAGGTGGAATCCACATGAGCGTTTCCATGTTCAACGCCCCGATTGTTAGCTGTTTCTTCCATCATAGTAACCTCCCAAAATGAATATATTTGAAGATAACCCAAAAATGGAAAGCCAAGATGATTAAACAACCCAAATACCTAGCAGAAACAGCGTGTCTGAGAGATCTCTCAAAAATGCGTAACAAAAACAGCATTGCAATAATATCTCTCAGAAAAGAGCTCAACAGTCACCAATTTGTAGATCGTTCTCATAAAGTCACCATCAAAATTTGCAGCTGAGTAAATTACTCAGATTTCAACAAGTTTGTCCATAAATCACCATGTATCACCACAGCAGATAAAAACAGTAGTTTATTCAGTCACAAAATGTTAGCGCTTTCAAGGACATTCAACTTCTGCTTCATCAGACGTAATCTCACCATTCAAACAAACCCTTTATATACATCACATCCAGTATGTATCATATTAAAATACTTAATAAAATTTTACAAACATGGAAAAATCAATCATTATTAAAATGCTTATAGTGTGTTAAACTGTATATCATACATTAATCAAACCTTATAAGTAATTAAACTTCAAAAACACATTTAAAGTCACACTCTTTTAAATCTCAATCCCTAAGGGCTATACTGCTTTACGATCATTGAAATATGTATGTGTATCTTACTTAAGTGGTCTGGCTTTAAGTACAGGCTTAAGAGGTACACATTCCGAGGGGTCTTAGGATCCTGAACCGATTTATGGCAATACATATCCTGATTTACTTATAAAATGGCAGCAAATTAATTTGAAAGCCAGTACAGCATATTTACAATTACTGTTGGACTACTTTCACCCGATAGAAACTGATTTAAGAAACAGTATTATTGAACAACAGCAAAATTGGCAGAGTTATGTGGTACTGACTTAGCCAAAATTTTTATGCATGAGCTCATAGACAGGGTCATGCGTTATGAAAGCAATTTGTTATCACAGAAAAAGAAAAAACTGATGAGGGATAAGGATGACTTTGCCAAAAACCAGGGTCTTTAGAAAATCATGTTTCAGGCCCACCTTTCTTTATAGGGATAGTATGCATGATCCTAAAGTTTTCAGTAACATTGTTAAAGGGCAAGCTTTGAGGATGTCGAGGCTCTGTTCTGAAGATGGTTCTTTCAAGCAAGAATTGAGTACTCTAAAAGATAGTTTTTTGAGTAGAGGCTGTCATGCAAGAGAATTGGATGCTATATGTTCTACAACTAATAAACTTAGATCTACCAGGGGCAGACCCTACTACTCTGAAAGGGGTGAAAGTGTTACTAATAGGACGAATTCTGAATTGAAATTGTCAGTTACATTACCATACAGTAAGAATATTTCAGTAGTTCAACAGGTTATATTGAGCAATTGGAACATGTTTCTAGTTGATGATAGAACTAAAGCTATTGTGGGAAATTGTCCAACTTATACCTATAGGAATATGAAGAACCTTAAACAGCAGCTTTGTTTTCCGAATTTAAGTTCTTTCAATAGGACAGCTTTGACAAGTTTAGATTTTGGCACAAGGAAGTGTGACTCTTATCCACAATGCCAGACTATCGATGAGTCTAGGTATTTTAGACATCCCAACACGGGTAAACTATGTCCAAAGGTCAGTTGTCAATCTCCTCTCCGGTCCAGCTGGTGAATCTGGGAATCTTGAGGCAATGTTACAACTGCCTCATGTACACAGACAACCCTCTCCTCCTCCCAATAAATTCCAACACATGTGAGAGATGCAACCATATAGCCAAACTGGAGGCTAAGCTCTCTCAACTCCAGTACTGGCATAACCAGTCAGGAGGAGAAGGAAACCACACTCACTACAATTCCAGTCTCACATAGACCTACCACGACAGCAAACCAAACACATAATCACACAAAAACATACTCGGAGGCTCTAAATAAAGATCTGCCGAAGCAGCAGAGACCTCCAAAGCAGACACCCAAGCAGCCGCTACCCCAAAACAAAACACGTGCAACACATATCTCACAAAGCCAGTGTGCCAAACAGTCACAGCCCTTAAGACTAAACAACACACCCGATACACTTGTAATAGATGACTCTATCGTCATGCACACTGACGTCCCGCTCACCAGGCTGAACAAGGAGAGGGTCACGGTGAGCAGCCTGTCGGGCGCTAGGATCCGCCACATAACACAAGCACTCAGGTCACTCCAAGGCAAGTACAAATATGACTCAGTCATTGTCCATGCTGGCGTGAATGACCTGAGACGTACCTCCCTGGACTACATGAAAAGAGACATAAAGGAGCTCTCTGAGCATGTAGCCCAGGCCGGTATGACCCTGACCTTGAGTAGCATCTTACCCTCACCAAGAATGATGCCACAATATGAAGACAAGATGATCAATTTCAACAATTGGCTTAAGTACTGGTGTCATTCAAAGGGGATCCAATGCCTGTCAGCTTGGGATGATATGCTCGACAAGCCACGATGCTTCGCTAGGGACAGCTTGCACCTGTCACCCCTGTGCTTTCGGATATTGGCAAAGGCTCTTGCTACCCCCATAGTGCCTTTTTAGGCAAGGCTCAAAGACAAACCCACCTCCATAGGTATCACAAGGGATAAGAAACTAAGAGTAATGCTACTCAATGCCAGAAGTCTAAACCTCAAGATGCATGCACTCGAAACTCTCCTTAGCATGGAGAACATCGATATCTGTGCAGTAACAGAAACCTGGTTCAGGGCTCCCGAGAGCACCCCAGCACTACCAGGTTATACCTCATACCATGCTTTTCGGCCCCAAAACTTGGACTGAACCACAAAGGAGGGAGTGTCGATATTCATCAAAGATACCCACACCTCCAGGTTGGTGGCAAAGCACGAAGCATCAGAGACTATCCATGTGCAACTAACAGTGGGTAAAACTGCCTTCCAGTTTATAGCCTGCTACAGACCACCCTCCTAAACCCAGGAACCCCATTCTGCCTTCCTGAGAACACTAGAAAATATGAAGGTCTCTCCAAACACCATTATATTGGGCGACTTCAACTACCCAAACATAGACTGGGAGCATTACTCTAGCTCCAACATTCTAGCCCGAAGGTTCCTAGAATTTATAAACTCAAATGCTATGGAACAACTTGTTACCACTCCCACAAGAGGGGAAAACATACTGGACCTGATCATCACCAACATGGGGACTCTATGCTCCAGACCAGAAGTGTATCCCTCACTGGTAAGATCAGACCATAAACTAATCTCACTGGATATTCACATCCCGACCCCACCCCTGCCCAGAAAACCACAGTGAAAAACTTCTCTAAAGCAAATTTCACACTCCTCAAAACTGAGGTGGAATCCTTCAAAGCCCCGGGCCTGTGGAAAATACGCCCAGACCGCAGAATCCTTTATAACCGCATACTATGAACACCTCCAGGAATGCATGGATCATCTGATCCCAAATAAAACCAAGACCCAATCCTCCAAAGGCAGACGTCCTGTCTGGTGGACCACAGCCATAAACAAACTATACAATAGAAGGAGGAAGCTACTAAATGACAGAGCAAAATCCCAAAAAGGGAAGGCATCACTGATCAGTATTAGCAAAAAACTACGGGCACACATAAAATTGTCTAAGGCCAGCTTCGAGAGAAAAATTGCACAGGACACTAAGGATAATCACAAGGCTTTCTTTAGTTATGTTAGGAACCTGGGTGGTAATTCCCAGATATGCTCAGAATTAGTCCAAAATGACAAAAAATACACCGAACCCACAGACATTGCCAACATCCTAGCTGACAGGTTCAGCGCAAACTTCTCCCCCCTCCCCACCAAAAGGGCAAATATATATCCCAGCAGAGTGCTGCCCCCCTGACATCTCAGATGCTCAGGTAAGAGCCGCCCTCTCCAAAGCAAAAAACACAGCATCAATGGGACCAGATAGTGTCTCGGGCTGCGTCCTACATGAACTCCAAGAAGAGCTAAACCCAAACATAAAACTACTGTTCAATCTCAGCCTTACTACAGGATATGTGCCCAAAGAGTGGCGTACAGCAACAGTGGTCCCTCTCCATAAAGGTGGTGCCTCAACGGATCCTGGAAACTATCGCCCCATAAGCCTGACTAGCTTGGTCTGCAAAGCTATGGAAAGGATCATCATGGACCTCATAAATAAAGATATTGGGGACCTACAAACACTGGATCCTACCCAGTTCAGCTTTGTTAAGGGCAGATCCTGCCTCTTAAACCTGGTTGATTTCTTTGAAACAGTCACCAAGGCCATTGACGAGGGAAGGTGGTCCACACAGCCTACCTGGACCTCGCAAAAGCCTTCGATACAATACCCCACTCGGGCATTATAGATAAGCTCACCAGCTTAAATATAAACCCCTATGTCACTAGATGGATTGCAAACTGGCTCAAGGACAGAACCCACATGGTTAGAATTGCTGGAGCCATGTCAGACTCCAAACCAGTTACAAGTGGTGTCCCACAAGGCTCAGTCCTGGGACCTCTCTTGTTTGGTATATATTTCTCGGAGGTACAGGCCAACACGGAAGGACTGTGGCTGACCAAGTTCACAGATGACTGCAAACTGGGCACCATAATCGAGTCTCCAGCCGACACAAGCATCCTCCAAAAGGGCCTCATAGAAACAGACAACTGGTGCCAGAGCCATGGCCTCAAGCTAAATGCCAAAAGTGTATAGTCATCCCTTTGGCAAAACAAAGTGCCCACAAATTAACACATAGGTGGTAATCCATTAAGTACAGAAGAAGTAATTAGGGACCTGGGGACCCAAGTTGATAGCAATCTCTCATTTGACAACCACGTGGCCAAGGTGGTTAGAAAAACATTTTATATAGCCCACCTAATCATGAAGGGATTCACATCTAGATCAGGGGAGGTCATCGTGCCTCTTTACTCATCCCTCATCAGGCCCATAATTGAGTACAATGCCCCTTTCGGGATGTACCTTACCAGACACCTGCAGCAACTGGAAAGACCCCAAAAGTACCAAAAGAGGATCAAAGGGCTCAAACAGATGCCATATGCTGCCCGGTTAAAGAAACTCCAGCTCTACTCAGTGGCATACCACCTGTTCAGAGGCGATCTGTGCCTGACGTATAAAGCCATGTCCAACCCAGAATTAATGGACATGCTGCACCTCAGAAAATCCAAATCCCATCGAGCTACGGCTCGAGACTTGAACCTCAGCACTGAAATAAATAGGACATGCTGGAGGGACAGATTCATAACCCAGAGGCTCCCTTCACTCTGGAATAAAATCCCAGTCCAGGTTAGGCAGAGTCCCTCATTGACTCTCTTCAAGAGGAATCTTGATGAGTGGATGGGAGATCGTAGGTTTACCCCGGGTATCACTTCTGTGTCACTGTTAGACAGAGGCACAGTATACTAACCTCGAAAAAGGGCATAGCAAAATAAATTTAAAATGGGTGGCGAAAGCCAAACACATTCTGGCTAGGCTTATAAATGCCCTAGGGCAGATAGCCTAGTATGAACCTATGAACCTATGAACCTATGAAGTCAGTACCACATAACTCTGCCAGTTTTTGTTGTTGTTCAATAATACTGTTTCTTAAATCAGTTTCTGTTGGGTGAAAGTAGTCCAACAGTAATTGTAAATATGCTGTACTGGCTTTCAAATTAATTTGCTGCCATTTTATAAGTAAATCAGGATATGTATTGCCATAAGTCGGCATGTTCAGGATCCTAAGACCCCTCGGAATGACCTTACATTGCATACTCGCCTCCAGGTGATAACGCTGACATTAGAGGCGTTTAAACTTAAACATATTATTCTTACTATCCCTTTTCACTTGTTTTATTAATATTTAATTTTCAATATTAGCCACATTACCTTTACAGGTGATTGAGCTGTCCATCAAGAGCAATGGGTTCGATCCTTCAGTTAAAACACCTTGTAACCGTCCAAAAGAGGTGGAATCCACATGAGCGTTTCCGTGTTCAACGCCCCGATTGTTAGCTGTTTCTTCCATCATAGTAACCTCCCAAAATGAATATATTTGAAGATAACCCAAAAATGGAAAGCCAAGATGATTAAACAACCCAAATACGTAGCAGAAACAGCGTGTCTGAGAGATCTCTCAAAAATGCGTAACAAAAACAGCATTGCAATGATATCTCTCAGAAAAGAGCTCAGCAGTCACCAATTTGTAGATCGTTCTCATAAAGTCACCATCAAAATTTGCAGCTGAGTAAATTACTCAGATTTCAACAAGTTTTTCCATAAATCACCATGTATCACCACAGCAGATAAAAACAGTAGTTTATTCAGTCACAAAATGTTAGCGCTTTCACGGACATTCAGCTTCCGCTTCATTAGACGTAATCTCACCATTCAAACAAACCCTTTATATATGTCACATCCAGTATGTATCATATTAAAATACTTAATAAAATTTTACAAACATAGAAAAATCAATCATTATTAAAATGCTTATAGTGTGTTAAACTGTATATCATACATTAATCAAACCTTATAAGTAATTAAACGTCAAAAACACATTTAAAGTCACACTCTTTTAAATCTCAATCCCTAAGGGCTATACTGCTTTACGATCATTGAAATATGTATGTGTATCTTACTTAAGTGGTCTGGCTTTAAGTACAGGCTTAAGAGGCACACATTCCGAGGGGTCTTAGGATCCTGAACATGCCGATTTATGGCAATACATATCCTGATTTACTTATAAAATGGCAGCAAATTAATTTGAAAGCCAGTACAGCATATTTACAATTACTGTTGGACTACTTTCACCTGATAGAAACTGATTTAAGAAACAGTATTATTGAACAACAGCAAAATTGGCAGAGTTATGTGGTACTGACTTAGCCGAAATTTTTATGCATGAGCTCATTGACAGGGTCATGCGTTATGAAAGCAATTTGTTATCACAGAAAAAGAAAAAAACTGATGAGGGATAAGGATGACTTTGCCAAAAACCATGTGTTTATGTGGCCGAGAATTTCCAATAGTATTGACCACATACCTTCTAATAAAAGAAAGCCTAGTGTTGTTAGTGAACGAGGTTCGAAGAAGCATATGGCTGATTTGACCAATGAAAGTAGGGCCCAGGCTCCTGATAAACAACGACATTCTAGGTCTGAAGAGACAGAATCGTATGAGCTAGGAGCAACAGAGGAGCCTAAATAATGTGATAAAATATTAGATGGAGTAACTCCACCTAATTTAGTGACCTCAGTATATTTTACACCAGCTGAGGTTCCTTTAAATCAACCATTTAATGAGGCTGAAGGTCTAACACATACCAGCACGGTTGTTAGACGGAAGATACAACTTGACAAAATACAAAATGGTAGAATGGAAGTTCAGGATTTTCCTGCTATTCCTCTACCTATCAGACCAGGAAGGAAGAGGTCAATAGAACAAGACTTTGTGAGGGGGGCCAAACGCAAAGAACCATTGACAGAGAATCAGGGTTATCCTATGAAGAGAGCCTGGACTCAAGGTCCCTAGTATGGAACATTTCACATCATCCATTGACGCATGATGAACTTAGTGTTCTTAATAAAGGCATGAGCTTTGTACCCTCTATGAATATGGACATTAGTGATGCAATATTGGCGATTAGATTATTCCCACGGAATGTTACTTTAAAGCTTATGTTTAAAGAATCTTTAAATTCTAACACTAATAATTTTAAAAGTAAGAGTTTGTTGAATCCACACCTGCCGCTGAATTTGGAAGTTTTTCTTAGAGCTGTTGAGAATGATTTGTATGATAGCTTTCATAGTTCATTTAATGATGTTATGGACAATCTGAGTAATAGTGAAATTAAGGCTTTTAATGAACTCAAGAAGAATGATGACATAATTGTACGTCCAGCCGATAAGGGTGGACTTGTTGTCGTCATAGATAGAATGTTCTATCTGCAATCAATGTTGGACATGTTAAACACTGAGGCATATGAGCCCATGCCTCTTGAAAATGTAGATAGGGCGTTAAACAGTGTTTATAGTATGTTGTATGAGTGTAAGTCACTGGGTCTGTTGACCACTGACTTATTTAATTATTTTTATGTAGAGCATCCACTAATACCTAGAATTAATGGATTACCCAAAATACATACGAACTCACAGTCACCACCTTTCAGACCGATAGTAGCAGGTTCAGGTTGGCTCACTGAGCTTATTTCCATTTTTCTGGACCATAAACTCAAAACTGTCTTGGCTCATTTTGACTATGTTTTAAACGACACTGGACAATTTTTAAGAGAGCTGTATGATTTTACGGCACATTTAGAAAATACTGACAACATCCTATTGGTCACAATGGATGTTGTCTCTCTTTTTACCTGCATACCCAATAGAGAGGGCGTAGAGATGGTTAGGAATTTACTAACTGATTTTATGACTGTAACTGAAGCAGACTTTATTTGCCTTCTATTGGAGTCCTTATTAGACAACAATATTTTTCTATTTCAGGACAATTGCTACAGGCAAACACGAGGCGTAGCTATGGGCACCAGTTGCGCCAACGCCTATGCCAATTTGGTAATGGTGGCATGGGAGAAGGAGATCATATTTGAGCATCCCAACATCGTCTTTTATAGACGTTTTGCTGATGATCTCTTTCTCCTATGGCGGGGGTCTGGTGCCCTTTTGACAAGTTTCTTACGGTATGTTAACAACTTGGAAGGCTTTCTGAGATTCACTATGGAGTCTTCAGAACTGGAGATAAATTATTTAGATGTGACCATCTATCGACATCAAAATAAATACCTTACTAGGGTCTTTAGAAAATCATGTTACAGACCCGCCTTTCTTTATAGGGATAGTATGCATGATCCTAAAGTTTTCAGTAACATTGTTAAAGGGCAAGCTTTGAGGATGTCGAGGCTCTGTTCTGAAGATGGTTCTTTCAAGCAAGAATTGAGTACTCTAAAAGATAGTTTTTTGAGTAGAGGCTATCATGCAAGAGAATTGGATGCTATATGTTCTACAACTAATAAACTTAGATCTACCAGGGGCAGACCCTACTACTCTGAAAGGGGTGAAAGTGTTACTAGTAGGACGAATTCTGAATTGAAATTGTTAGTTACATTACCCTACAGTAAGAATATTTCAGTAGTTCAACAGGTTATATTGAACAATTGGAACATGTTTCTAGTTGATGATAGAACTAAAGCTATTGTGGGAAATTGTCCAACATATACCTATAGGAATATGAAGAACCTTAAACAGCAGCTTTGTTTTCCGAATTTAAGTTCTTTCAATAGGACAGCTTTGACAAGTTTAGATTTTGGCACAAGGAAGTGTGTCTCTTGTCCACAATGCCAGACTATCGATGAGTCTAGGTATTTTAGACATCCCAACACGGGTAAACTATGGGAAATCCGCTGCAGTTCTAACTGTGGTACAAAAAATGTTGTCTATGTGACTTACTGTCAGGTTTGTTTTAATTTTTATGTGGGCAAGACAAATAGAACGCTCAGGGAGTGTATACGAGATCATTCGTATTGTCTTGCTAGAGAACAACATTACAGTGCTTTAGCAAAGCACACACTCTCTATGGGTAAAGAACATGTATTTGCCTTTCAAGTATTGCATGTCCAGGAAATTGGTGTTAGGAGGGGTGATATCATCAATTTGACTGAACAGGCGGAATTAAAGTGGATACTTCGTTTGGCAGCACATAGGGGCAGAGGTCTAAATGAATGTGTGCCTCTTAAGCCTGTACTTAAAGCCAGACCACTTAAGTAAGATACACATACATATTTCAATGATCGTAAAAGCAGTATAGCCCTTAGGGATTGAGATTTAAAAGTGTGTGACTTTAAATGTGTTTTTGACGTTTAATTACTTATAAGGTTTGATTAATGTATGATATACAGTTTAACACACTATAAGCATTTTAATAATGATTGATTTTTCTATGTTTGTAAAATTTTATTAAGTATTTTAATATGATACATACTGGATGTGACGTATATAAAGGGTTTGTTTGAATGGTGAGATTACGTCTGATGAAGCGGAAGTTGAATGTCCGTGAAAGCGCTAACGTTTTGTGACTGAATAAACTACTGTTTTTATCTGCTGTGGTGATACATGGTGATTTATGGAAAAACTTGTTGAAATCTGAGTAATTTACTCAGCTGCAAATTTTGATGGTGACTTTATGAGAACGATCTACAAATTGGTGACTGTTAAGCTCTTTTCTGAGAGATATCATTGCAACGCTGTTTTTGTTACGCATTTTTGAGAGATCTCTCAGACACGCTGTTTCTGCTACGTATTTGGGTTGTTTAATCATCTTGGCTTTCCGTTTTTGGGTTATCTTAAAATATATATATATATAGATATATATATATATATATATATATATATATATATATATATGTGTGTGTGTGTGTGTGTGTGTGTGTCAGTATGTCAGATGATCGAGTTTCCGAAAACTCGAACATCAAAAAAACCCCAAAAACACAAAAAATCTATCCTTTTTTCCATTTTTGAAGGGAAGCAAGCACCCCTACATCCCTTCTAAATTATATATACCATCTCTGAGATCGCACTACAGTGAGACAAAGGGTAAATTTCCTGATCTGCACTGTACTGCTATCTCCATTCAAAATTTTGAGTTTAAAACTTGATCATATGGTCTCAACCATATGAATTTTGAGTTTCTGAAAACTCAGTCAACTGATAGGGACCTATATCTATCTATCTATCTATCTATATATATATATATATATATATATATATATATATATATATATATATATATAGATATATATATATCTACATCTACATGTATAGATCTATGTGTGTGTATGTATATATATATATATATATATATATATATATATATATATATATATATGTGTATCTACTGATACTGAGGGATTCAGAAAAAAGTCCACTGTTAGAGCTATGCTAAAACGTGACTATTGCTGAGATGCAGTATTTTGAGATTCAGACATACATTACACAATGTGGTAGTTAACACAGGTGATACATGCATCTTGTCAGTACAGGCACCCCAACACCCTTCCACACATATTCTCACATTCAAACGCACACACCATATACCCCTTACCTGTTCCTGAGTTGTCAAACTATCCCATTGTCACTGTTTATGTTTTTCCTGCACTTGTAATTCATGGATAATTACAGTCAGTAAAGCCAAACATTACAGTTTCATACTTGTTATTGTTCAAAAATGGCATTGCGATGCTAGACCTGTTGCTCTCTTAACTTTTTAATTGACTCCAAGTCATATTTCAAAATTCTCCCCGTTGTCTTAAGTTCCTCCTGACTTTGTCCTAAAGCCTCCTCCCACATGGACACACCTCAATCCCTCTTTCACAGAATGCTCCTGCTGTTGTCTCTTATAGGCATATCTCTGAACTGTCCAGTTTTTATGTCTCATAGTTTTGCTCTGTTCCTCATAAAATGTGTGGTTTTCTAACAAACCACAGAGGACATTTGAATTTCCGAATTATAGATGTAGCAAATGCATGCTAATGTAAAAGCTGTTATTCTAGCAACTTTCTAAGTTTGTAAGAGTAATAATTAAAATCTGTCCCTGACTAGGGGTCTTTGCTCCCTTGTTATTTTTGGTTTTGTCCAGAGTGCTTGCACTATGAGGTTGAAAGGTATGCTTATAGGTGCCCTGTTCCTTTCCCTCAGTCATTGAATAATGCCCAAGATCCATATTATACTGAATAAAAACTCTTGCTGCCCTAACTTAGCATAGTAGGCTAATCATGCTGTTTCCTGTGTCAGTGGTGTGGCATTTGAATGTCTTCCCCTCCCCTTTCTAATTATTGTTTTCCAGTTTTAGATGTAATTTCACATAATCCCTGGTGTCTAGGGGTGGGAGTTGGGACAGTGCAGAATTTGAATTTTTTAGTAACTTTGTGGCACTCTGTTTATATAATCTTTGGACTCTATTACCCCTGACCCACTTCATCTTTCTTTTTTAATAAATGCCTTTAATGTGCAAGACCCCTGTTCTCTAGTGGTGCTGCAGAAGACTATTTCCTCTGTGGGAGGTAGGAGGGTACAGGGTTTGATTCTTTTTGCTATCTGTAGGGCACACTACATAGAGTATCCTTGGGGTCTAATGTTCCTCTGACCCACATTGTTTTTATTTTTTTTTCTAAGTGCATTTCAGACATGATATGCAGATATTCCCAGATGGCTAATGTTCTCCTGACCCAAGTCATGTTTAAGTACCATTAAGGTACAATATTAAAGAGATATATCCCTGGTGGCTAGTATTCTCCCTGACTCACATCATATTTAAGTGCCGTTCAAGCACAGTATTAAAGAAATATCCCTGGTGGCTAGTGTTTCCCATAATCCAGTGTAGCAGGATTTGTTATTATGGGAGTGTGTGGAGGTATGATAACACCCCCAGACACACAAACCTACCCTATTCCCTAACTATTTTCCCAGGTAGACACACACTCACACATATACTCAGGCATGCAGCCACATACACATATAGACATGCATATACCACCAATACTATCTGTGCACTTAACTACCCACCTTTCACTTCTATTGTGATGACTAAACACTAGCTTTTGGCAGTGTTCCTCAACATGAGTGGCCATGACTGTCCATAGTCCTTTGTGCAATCAAGTGATTCTCTGAATAGCTCAGCTGCATAAATGCCTTACTACAGGCAGTTGCACGAGAAGCACATGGTTAAATAGTATATGCACTTCACCAGAATGCCTCATTACCATTTATCATAGCCACAGAGACAACTCATCACGATGTTGCATATCTTCATGCTCTGAATATGAAATGGTTACTGCAGGGACCTTGTGTACACCTCACAGTAATATTTCTGAATTGGACCCTTAGTGTAGTATATAAGCAAGTAAAATTAGGTCATCAGTAGGTTGTGCTTTAATTAGGATGTACATTCATTTACTTCCTGCTCATAATTTGAGTGTGTCGTTCCATCTTCCTGTCTCCATACTCACAACAGCTATGTTCAGTTTACTTATATAATACTTTATAGTGATTATTACATTCTTTAGTTGGCCTTGTCAATCAGTATCAGCAAGTCACAATTTATTTCTTTTGGGGCTCATCATAACAAGGGGGAGGGATGTTGGTGTAGGAGAAGGAAAAGTAAATGCAGTCCACACAGCAGGGTGTGGCTGAATAAAAAAAGTAAAAGTAAAAAGCTTATAAACCTCATTGAACCTGGAGAAAAACAGAATGTTAGACTAGGCAGAACAGGTGAAATATTTAAAAAGAAAAAAGTTGTGGCAACAGAAAAAACAGAAGATAATTCTGAGGAGAAATGGGCTTATAAACCTGCTTTAAAAAAAAAAAGTATATCCAACATGAGTAAAACAGTAAGACTGCGAGAAAACTCACTATTATGTGTTCTAGAGTATTTTGTGTGATCTAGAGTACTCAATGTGGCATAGTGTACTCACTGTGATCTAGAGTACTTAATGTGACCTAGAGTACTCAGTGTGATCTACAGTACTCACTGTATTGCTAGATGCTCTACCAACAGTATTTCTTGCATTTATGAGATACATAAGAAAAGCTACAGTGACATGAAGCTAAGTAAATCTGTCAGGAACATCAGAATTCACAAATTAACAATTTTTACTAGCATGAAAAATCTTACATCTTAAAATTAATAAGAAAATGTAAACTTAACATTTATGTTGTAGTAACTATTAACAATATTCCATACATAATAATGTAGTGAATGCCAGTATTTCATTTATGTAAGATAACGACGTTTGCTAGCCTTAGCAATAAGAAAAATGTGGAACATTTCATGAAAAGATTAGTCAAATTGTGTGACTTGTGAAACATAAGACAAGCATAAATGTGGAATCTTTCAGATCTTCAAATGAGTATGCTAAAAGTGGAACAATTCTGTTTTTATGGAACATTGGTGTAAACCTTGGCTCTAGATGATTGTCTGTTGAAGTGACAGCCCGATCCCATGTGTAAAATGGGAAAAGGGGCTGTGGCTGGACAGATGGATCTAAGAAAAATATAGTTTTAAGACTATAGAGCCAAAAGCAACACTGAGCTAAAAGTAATGGCATAAAAATGCAATGAGAAAGTAAAGACTTAACAGTGTCTGGGAAAGCTTGAACAATATACTGCCACCTGCTGACTACAGAGATAATGGTTACCCACGACTCTAGTGAAGTAAGATCAAATGACTTAAGGACAGTGACTGCAAGAACTAGAAATTACTGTTTTTTATTGCCTTTGTGATATCCTGAGTACAAAAAGAATGAGTTACTTCTATAACAGACTGATATGACTTTAATAAGAAATAGATGCTGCCTGACTTAAGACTTTACCATGAAAAATAGATGATATACAAGTTTTAATAACCCATTCCAGTTATGGTCTGACAAAATGTTGCTTATTGTTCTGTAACCTGAAACCAAAATTTGGAGGCAGAATGTGTAGGGGAAGGAGCAGCCGGGTTAGTATGTCCTTGAATGATGATGAACACTCTGGAGCAAAGTAGATGCAGCTTGTTGTGAACGAGTTGCAAGCTAAGCAGAAATGCATACCGAAGCAGATTGCTTTATGATGTCTAATTTCAACATAGAAGTGAGAATTTTGCTAGTAAAATGGGGACAGAGATGCAGAGATAGAGAGGGAGACTAGTAATATATGCTGTAATTATGTCTGCATATGTGTCATTTATTTTTCTGACCAGCAACAGAGAGAGAGAGAGAGCGAGAGACATGTTATATATATCAGCACTCTCACACACACACACACACACACACACACACACACACACACACACACACACACACACACACACACACACACACACACTAAAACTTTAATTTTAAAGCTTTATATGCTGGTTTCAGTGAGCTATGCAACTAGAGGCTGACCAAGAACAGAGATGACAGCACTGACTGAAACAGGTGAAAAGCTCACATAATAGTGGGGAGGGAGTTGGAATAATGGTTAAGGTATGGGGTTTGAGTCTGATCTCCGGTTATTAGCTAGGCTTGTGATAGCCTGCAAACTGATAGCCTGCCATTTACCTACTATAAACTTACAGATATCACATTTCCACAGGTAATTGTTACAAATAAAATAAAACCTCTGCCAGGAGAAAAGAAAGTGATAGAAACAAATCTATGAGTTACAGGAACATAAATTTGCTTGTCCACCAAGTGACTAACATATGCAAACCTTAAATATGCATATAAACAAGTGAGAAAAGGTTACTTATCTTTGCAATTTATAAGGACTGTAAAATAGTATAAATTAGGCTAAGTAAGACAAAGGTCCAAATATAAGTACATATTTTAAATATTGCCCCAATAAACTAAATATGAAACTAGAAACTGATATTACTGATATTTATTGATATTACTGATGTTTATTTATGTATTCTATTTATTTTACATTTGTTGACCAGGAAAGTCCATCTGGATGAGTGTCCATTTTCAGCGGAGCCCCGGGGAGGAAAGCTCCACAAATCAATTACGAGCAAATATAAGGTGTATACAGAAGCAATCTAGATAGTACATAAGCTTAAAATTCAAATAGATACATAGAATAAAAACATCTTTTAAAAATTTACAGTTGGAATGAGACAATACATAAGTAAGAGGAAATACAGAATAAGATACATAGGTGAGCTTTGCATCTAGGAAGTTGCAACTTTTACAATTTTATACAGTTGGATTGTGTACACGTTTGACATAGTCAGGTGTATAGTAGTAGGTGAAACAACAGAGTTGAGTGGTAGTACACATAGATTAAGTATAAAATCAAGGAGGGGTATATAGATTAAGTATAAAGCAAGTGTAAAGATGGAGAAAGATAGAAAATTATAAACAGTTTATAAAAGAGTGTGCCTAGCAGTGTTTTAGTGCCAGTATCTGTATAGGTACTAACTGAGGGGCCAGGTTTAGAAATGACACTGTGAGGAAGCTGGAAATTAAAAAAGCTGCAGTTCCTCTTAGTGGTATAATTCTGAAACAGAGAGCAGGAGATGGGGGAAGAGGGTGGGTATGGTTGTGGAGGTCAGCCTGGGGGTGAACATCAACATATCCATGTGAGTTTTAGGTGTTCTTTGAGGAGTCATTTAAATGTACGATTTGAGACTGCTGAGGTAATAGTAGAAGGTAGGGAGTTCCAAATTTTACCTCTATGATTAGGGAGGAGGGAGGCCCCTACTGTGTTGTTGCTCTTGGTGACCTTGATCAGCCTTTTATCACTAGAGCATAGTTGTCGAGGGTTAGGTTATAGTTTCTGTAGGTTGGCCAGTGCTGGAGTTTTATTTGGAAGTAGTAGTAGTTTGTGGGCAAAGGAAAGCTGATGAAAGGTTAGGAGATTAGGGAATTCAAGCCAGTCAAGTTGTTTTAGGGAATGGCAGTGGTGGGATCGGTAGGGGGCACCAGTAGCAAATTTGGCAATTTGATTCTAGCAGGTGTTGAGCTTGGCAATTTCTGTTTTGGGTAGGTTGGTGAAAATGGGTGAGGTGTAGAATAGTGTACAAAGGAGGTGAGTTAAAGCAATTGTTGTCCTGGTGGTTTGGGTTATAAATGGTTTATTTTTATATACACTGCCCAGTTTTTTGTGGATGTTATTAAATTTGAGGTTATTATCAATGATCGCTCCTAGCAGTTTAGTATGAGTGTCTCGGGAGATGATAGTCCCATCCACGGATACAATATTAAATGGGTTGGGTATTGTGGCTGATTTGTTTGGTCTAAAAAGCAAATTTTTTTTTTTTGGGGGGGGGATTTAGTATTAGAGGTTTTTGTTAACAAGGTTTCAGTAGTTTGGAAGACTTTTTGGGTGATAGAGAGAAGTTTCTGAGGATCACTGGCTGAACAGACTAGCGGTGAGTCATCAGCATATTACATAACTGTTGGATCTTGATGCTGTGATTATTGGTGACAAGGGGGAATAGAAGGGGGCATAGAATGGACCCTTGTGGGACTCCTGTGGTGATGAGTAGCAGTGAGGATAGGTTGTTGTCCCATCGAATTGCTTGCTGTCTTCCTTGTAGATAATTCTGAAACCAGGTTAATGCATGGTTACTAAGGCCAAGTTCAGTAAGGGCTTGAGGTAATTTAAGATGGTTGACCATATCAAAGGCCTTTGACAGGTCCAAGAATATGGCAGATGTTAGATTGCCTGTGTGTTTGTTTTGGTAGATGAGGTTTGTGAAAGAAAGTAGGGCAGTCGTGGTGCTATGAGCAGGCTGAAATCCATGCTGGGTGAGAGAGAGAAGTTGGTTGTTGAGTAGGTATGGCATGAGTTGGTGATGTATACATTTTTCATGTATTTTAGCTAGTGAAAACAGGATAGCTATGGGGCGATGGAGGTACCGCCTTTGTGGAGGGGGAATGATATCGGAGGTCTTCCAGATAGGTGGAATAGTGGTTTCTGAAAGAGATCTGTTTAGAAGGATAGATATTGGGAAGGCAAGTTCATTGGCAGCCAACTGAAGGTATTCAGTACGGATGCCATCAGCTGCTAGTGTAGTAGCTTTAAGTTTGATTAGCAGCCTTTTGACATAGTTGGTAGGTATGGGTTGAAATTGGAAGGTTGTTTTGTTCTCTATACAGGTTCAGGGCTATTAGTAGCAGTGGATGTGGGCTGTTTTTGAGCAAGATTGGAGATAGTTTCTATAAAGTATTTGTTGATGGTATCTGGTATAGTTGGGATTTCTCTCTTGGAGGGAGGAGATGGGGTGGAGGGTTTGCTGGGGTGGAGTAGATTATTTATTCCTGCCCAGAATTTTGTGGGATTGTTTTGGTGCCTGTTTTGTAGCTGTAGGAAATAATTATTTTTATCTCAGACTTCTTTTTTGTATCATTTCTAAGTTTTTGGAATTGTTCCTTAGCTGCTGGGGTTTTTTGTAGCTCTCCAATGATTCCAGGCTCAGTTCCTTACTGCTGTTTTATTTTTAGTCTCTTCGGTAATCCAGGGGGCTGTTTTCACTTTGAGTTTTGTAGTAAACTGGCTGGAGCATGGGCATTTAGGATTTTTAGGAAAGTGTTATTGAATTGGATTTCAGCTTCTTCTAGGGGTAGTACTTTTAGTATGTTCCAATTATAGTGTTTTAGCTCAAGTTTGGATTTGGTAGTGTCGAAGCTTTTTGTGTTCTGGCTTGTTTGTAATAAGGGAATACAGTTGTTCTGCATTTTGAATTTAAGTAAAAAGGTGGGCTGGTGGTCACTAAGGGTGTCAGAAAAGATGCCTGCTTGGTAAGAGGTGTTAGCCTTATTTATTAAGATCCAGTTTAGGATGCTTTCTTTGATTTTTGAGTTTCCTATTCTAGTGTTTGATTGGATGAATTGAGAGAAACTGTAAAGGTTGATATGGTTAGTGGGGTTTATGGCTGAACATGGGTTCCAGTCTATATTAAAATCACAGAGGATGATAGTTAGATATTTGTAAAACTTAAACTGATGAAATCCAGACTACCTTCATTGTGTGACTTGTAGCTTGGGTTTGCAGGCTGCCAACAAGCGTTCTTCAAATATACTTCATTTACCTTTTTAAAGATTTCCAGTCTTTCCTCAAGAAAATGTGTTATTCAGTTAACTGGAAAACAACTTTACCAGTCCCTTGCACAGCTAGGAAGTACTGGTGACTGGTAAACCTGTGCTTACCATTAAGCCTCTCAACTTTACAGATGCCCCCTAAGACTGAAGAAAACAGCCCTAACAATCTAGTGCCACCATAACCCAGTTGAGAAACATGCATAATCCAAGAATCTGCTCTAGTTCTAATTTTTGAACTGTATGTAGCTATTGTGCTTAGCCTAAACTATAACAGTGGAAATACCTTGTTTTACTGCATTTTAACCAGTAGTGCACCTAGGGGGCAAGCACATCTTACCAGGCTGCATACTGCTAACCCTCCCCTCACCTTAATCCCCTAGCTAACTGAGTAAAACAAATATAACACCCAGTTTTTTAGGTTAGGTAGCTTTTTTACCTTGACATCCTGTACTTTTGCCCTCAAATAATTCTTTATATCTACAATTAGGGTCTATATCATATCAGCAAATTGCACAAATTGTGAACAGTCATAATATCGAACGTACCAGACCTCGAAGTACTTTTTCTCAGATCGCGGTACAGTGAGGAATGGGATATTTGCCTTTTCCTCACTGTAGTGAGATCTCGGAGTTGGAGTATATATTTAGCGGGGGGGTGTGGTGTGGTGTGGGGGGCTGTTCTAGATCCGGTAATTTCGATATTATGAGAGTTCGCAATTTGTGCTATTCGCTCATAAGATATAGACCCCTACAGTTAACCTTGTGGACTACATACAGCCCTGGTTTCATAATTCAAACACAACAGATACTTTTTTGTCATACTTTCTCACCTTTCTTGGCTCTCTGTACTGTTCTAATCATCCTACCCTAGTCTACCTGTCTCATAAACATAGGTCTCTCATTAACTCCAAAAACTCCTACCCTGACTACTTTACCACAATCTAATAGCTCTAGCTTCTCAAATATCTCATCCACTCTGTTTAAATGTAACATTGTACACATTGCAAAATTCAAAGTCCTTTCTAACAATAGAAATTTCAAAACATCTTTCTTCACTCCACCTAACTTTCCCTCTAAAATTCATGAAGTTAGACGCCTTAGAAATCATCTCTTGATATTATCTCAAAGTAGTGACATACACCCAAACCCCGGCCCTTCCCTCTCCACAAATGTCACTAATATCCCCTCTCCCTCATATAGCTCAGCTGCCAATACCCGAAACCTATTTATTACAACAATCAACATATGTAGTATCTGTAATAAAATTACAGAATTTCAAGCCTGGATCTCACAGTATAGACCACACATCATAGCTGTTACAGAAATATGGCTAAAACCATATATATTAGATACTGAAATAATTCCTCCTGGCTATAGCATTCTTTGCCAAAATAGATTACACAAGAAAGTGGGGGGGGGGTTGCTTTACTCAGTCACAGTTCCTTAACCATTACACCCTACCCCAAACCTGTTCACACTTTCAGGAACATGGAATTTCTTTTAACATCACTGAAGATAAACAAAACCAAACAACTACTTATAGCAGTACTATACATTCCCCCTGGCCATAACATCTCTACTCTTGAACATTTTCTATTTCGGACTACACATATATCTCAAGAAACCATCATTCTTGGTGATACTATATATTAATTGGAAAAATGTAACTTCCAACTCCCCTGAAGATAGCATTAACTTATACAGATACACCCTGCTTATTACAACCCCTACTCAAATACAAAACAACCAATCAGAATCCATCTTGGACTGGATCTTAGTTTCAAATCCTCACAAATACTCCAGTACTGGCACCCCCCCAGACACCTTAAGTGACCACTCACCTGCCTTTACTTATAGAACTCTCAAATTTCTAAACCCCATTCTTACCGAACATCTAGAAACTTAACCAAATTTTCCCAAACATTTCTCATTAACTCCCTAAAAGCCGCAAACTGGAATCCACTGAAAATATTACCTTTAGATGAAGCCGTAAACTATTTTAATAAGGTCTTTCTTGATACCCTAAATATTTTAGCCCCTATTCGTTATACAAGACAAAGTGTAATCATGCTCCATGGCTTACAAATCCAACTGAACAAGTACTTTTCTCCAGAGATCAAGATTGGAAAGAATGGCATAAAAACAAAAACCCAGACAATGAAATTACCTTTACACAACTCCGAAATACAGCAAATAAATTGATCAAAAATGACAAAAAAAAAAAAACTACTTTACACAACAACTCTCTAGCCAAAAGCACAACCCATAAAAATTCTGGAAAGCCATCTCCTCCATCCTAAATCCAGGTACCATACTAAACCCATCATCTTTCCCTGATAAAGACCCACAACAAATAGCTCAAATTGTTAAGTCCCACATCATTGAAAGCATTCTTAAACTTATAAAAGAGCCTTCTCCAGCAACTAACAACTGCCCTAACACTAAATTCAATACTTCCAGACCTATCAGGAGAAACCCAGCTTGGATCCCTCTTTTCACAAAAATAACACTAGCAACCTCCCAGAGGCACCTACACTCTCCTTAAAATCAGTACTCACCTCTCTAATACTTAAATTACTATCTAAACTTAAACCGTGCTCCGTCTCTGCTGATATCCTCCCCGCTGAGTACTTGAAACTCAGTGCAGAGGCAATAGCCTATCCCATTAACATACTAATTAAGTGATCCATCTCAGAATCCATAGTCCCTCATCTTTGGAAGAAATCCATAATAACCCCACTTCATAAAGGAGGTAACATCAATGATTTAACCAATTATTGCCAATCTCCAGTCTGTTACCTTTATCTAAGATACTAGAAAAGTGCGTACAAACACAACTTCTCAAACACCTTACTGAGAATACGAAACAACGAAGCCAGTAAAAAAACTTTATTCTCTAGCACCTCGGCCACAGTAAGCCTTCAAGGAGTAACACATCACATTTACAAAAAAGTTTATATAGCACCAGCTACTTCCATCAATCACCAATCAAACAATTAAACAATTAAATCATTAAAATAATTAAAAGTTAATAAGAATACATCTCAAGCAATATTTTAAACAATACTTCTCCAGCAACAATCTGTATTCAGACCCCTAGGAATCATGGTTTCATACTTCAAAATAAAAATAGTTTCTTTCTTTAAAAGTGCATTCTTAATCAAATTATCACATTTTCCTTCATGAAATTCATAAAAAGGCTGAGCTAAAGGGCTCTCTATTTTTTTTACCCTAATGTCCCTCAGATGTTCCATTAATCTAGTCTTAAATATTCTCTTAGTTTGACCAATATAAAACTTATCACAACCACATCTGATGGCATATATAACTCTCTCAGTTTTACAATTATACTGGCCATTTGCTCTAAAATCAATATTGTTTATATAGGGGAAAAAGTTTATTACATATGGACAACCACTACATTTTCCACATGATAACGTTCCTCTTGTAGCAATATGGTAATAAAATTTCTCATCAGGTTTATAAAATCTAGTATGTACTACCATATCCTTAATATTTTTACCCTTCTTGTAAGAAAAAATTAACTTCTTCTCAGTTAAACTTTTAAGTTAAAAAAATTTCATGAAGGAAAATGTGATAGTTTGTCAGCAACTATTTTAGAACAGGTTTTCATAAGTGAATTTAATGATAATTTGATTAAGAATGCACTTTTAAAGAAAGAAACTATTTTTATTTTGAAGTATGAAACCATGATTCCTAGGGGTCTGAATACAGATTGTTGCTGGAGAAGTATTGTTTAAAATACTGCTTGAGATGTATTCTTATTAACTTTTAATTATTTTAATGATTTAATTGTTTAATTGTTTGATTGGTGATTGATGGAAGTAGCTGGTTTTGTAAATGAGAGAATAAAGTTTTTTTTACTGGCTTTGCTGTTTCGTTTTGTGGTGTAGCAATTTGGATCCTGCTTTGTTGTTCGTTGATACTTATTTCTATGGCCAGTGATCCAGCTACCAACATTCCTAGGGTTTTTAGAGAGGATAATCCAGGTACTCTCAGCAGACTATTGATGGTTTTCTTAATACTAATTCGGAGCGGGACCGTGATCGTTCCGATGTGAACAATGGTGGTGACAATATTTCAGGTATACCAGTCTGGGAGAGTTTTTTTAGCTGAAACATGGAATAAGCGTGCAAATAATTCATTTGCTAACATTGGTAAATGCTCCGTTGACTACCCAGTGGAGGTAAATACATTAATTTCAAAGCTCAGTAATTTAATGAACAAAGAAATGCTTACATTTTTATAACTATTCGAGCTTGCAAAGATATTTGGACCTTGACATTATACCACAAGGGTTAAGAGCTGTTAAATTTCCTTATGAGCCATTCATTGGAACTTATGCAGTTGATAAGGTGTTTCAGCAGAGATGGGAAAAAGCGGCACATCTCTGCTCTAGGGAATGGCTTAATATTCTAATTGAAAGAGACATTATTAAATTGTCCAATATAAAAAAAGATATTAACATGGTGTGTACTAATTTAATGTCTGTTATAGACAGGGCTAAATCTGAGTCTTTTCTATGTGATATTCGAGACAAATTAAATTTACAAGAAAAAAGAGTTCTTGAGCAAAAAATGCATAAAATACAAAGGGACCTCCGTGATTTTGAAAAAGGCACTGCCTTTTTCAGGGGATCCAATCAGAGTTCACGTTCTAAACCTCATCGTCAAAGTGAAGCTGGCTGGTCTAAAGAAAGAACTGTGAGTATGACTAATGTCAATATACCTGCCAGTACACACGATAGACAATATGGTGATAATATAATGAATAATGACTTTCCACCTTTGCCATCTCCGGTGGATGACTCCTATTTCTCAGAACATTTTCGTCCGCAAAGGGTTTATGGGAGGCAACAAAAGAGAAGTTATTCGGAGCAGGAACAACAAAGAGGAGGGCCTCCACACCAATGGCGTGATAATAAAAGGACAAAATGGTATTGAATTATGTTCTGATTCTAACGCTGTAATTAATTTATCTGGTTGTCAGATTAATGACAGCATTTATACAGTACTGAATCATGGGTTAAAATTTGTACCTACTGTTCTACCAAAGAAATATGAATGTAAAATAGAATTGTTTAGATTTGTGCGTAAATTGCACTTATGGTACTATTTTCATTGTTCATCATTTTTGAATGTTGGTGTGGAAACTGTTTTTGATGATACACATATCACTGATGAATATGTTTCAGATTTAGATACAAGTGAATCTTTTGTATCCTGTGAAAGTGATTTAAATGCATATTGTGTCATAGATACTTCCAGAGTGACTACAAAAAGTACGTTTATGCCCCCTTTTTCACATGAAGGTATTAAAGGTTTTCATGCGATGGTTGAATTTGAGGTTAATTTGTTGTTAAATAGTTTAGATTTGACACAGGTTAGTTATAATTTATCTAAAAGGGAGTGGTCTGAATTAGTTAATTTTTCCAAACAGAAAGAATTAATTGTCAAACCGTCTGACAAAGGGAATAAGATAATAATTATGCATTATACACAGTATTATAAAATGTGTTTAGATTTATTAAGGGATAAAACCATATACTGTGTAGTCTCAGAAGATGTTGTTAAACAGGCTAAAAATAATTATACCTGTTTAATACGGAGAGACTTGAGATTAGGATATTGGTTAGAAGCTGATGTTAAGAATAAATTAAATGTAGAAAACTCTGGTCCAGCCTATTTTTATTGCCTACCCAAGATTCATAAAAATGTTAGGAATCCTCCAGGTAGACCTATAGTTTCTGCCAGTAGATATTTCCTACATAATTTGGGAGTCATTTTGCATTAAGTGCTGTTAAAGGAAGCACAGAAACTCCCGTCTTATATACACAATTCTTTTGATTTTCTTAATAAAATAAGAAATGTAATATGGAAAGACAACATGTACTGGGTGACAATGGATGTGAAAAGTCTTTACACTAATATCAAACATGTATTTGGAATTGAGGCAGTATACAAACGGATGGGAGATTACCCATTAACACATTATGTTTTAGATTTAGTGAAGTTTTGTTTGGAAAATAATTATTTTTATTTTGATAATCAAATTTTTCATCAAATTCAAGGTACAGCAATGGGTGCGCCGTTCACACCAATGTATGCCAACATCTTTATGGGATTAGTCGAACAAGAATGTATTTATACTAATTGTTTTGTTAAAAATTATGTAAAACTTTATTTTAGATTTATTGATGATTTAATTTTTTTATGTGAAGGGGGCAGACATTTAGTGAATGACTTTATACAGGATATTCAAACAAATAGGTTTAATATATCCTTTGATGGAGTACAATGTGGATTAAGAGTTTCTTTTTTAGATATTAATTTACAGGGTATTGTGGGCCAACATATTATTACAAGCATCCATAGAAAATTTGACTCACCAAATGAATTTTTGATGGGCACTAGTTGTCACCCAAAACATACTATCGAAGCCTTACCGTATGGTGAATTTTTGAGAATTTCCCGGTTATGTAATGATGATAATATATTTATGAATGAAATACAAAGTACTAGGAATATGTTTGAAAAAAGACAATATGATGTCAAATTAATTAAATCAGATATTCAGAAGATACTTGATAATAGATATAATAATGGGCCATTATATAAAACAAATGTAAGAATTATATCATGAATTATAATAATGAGGAAAAGATATTTATGGTTTCTACTTATAATATCTGTAGTGAGAATATTAAAAAAATGTATACTGCATTTTTGGGATTTCTTAAAAAATTTTTTGAACTCAAAAGTTTAACTGAGAAGTAGTTAATTTTTTCTTACAAGAAGGGTAGAAATATTAAGGATATGGTAGTACATACTAGATTTTATAAACCTGATGAGAAATTTTATTACCATATTGCTACAAGAGGGATGTTATCATGTGGAAAATGTAGTGGTTGTCCATATGTAATAAACTTTTTCCTGTATATAAACAATATTGATTTTAGAGCAAATGGCCAGTATAATTGTAAAACTCAGAGAGTTATATATGCCATCAGATGTGGTTGTGATAAGTTTTATATTGGTCAAACTAAGAGAATATTTAAGACTAGATTAATGGAACATCTGAGGGACATTAGGGTAAAAAAATTAGAGAGCCCTTTAGCTCAGCATTTTTATGAATTTCATGAAGGAAAATGTGATAGTTTGTCAGCAACTATTTTAGAACAGGTTTTCATAAGTGAATTTAATGATAATTTGATTAAGAATGCACTTTTAAAGAAAGAAACAATTTTTATTTTGAAGTACGAAACCATGATTCCTAGGGGCCTGAATTCAGATTGTTGCTGGAGAAGTATTGTTTAAAATACTGCTTGAGATATATTCTTATTAACTTTTAATTATTTTAATGATTTAATTGTTTAATTGTTTGATTGGTGATTAATGGAAGTAGCTAGTGCTATATAAACTTTTTTGTAAATGTGATGTGTTACTCCTTGAAGGCTTACTGTGGCCGAGGTGCTAGAGAATAATGTTTTTTTACTGGCTTCGTTGTTTCGTTTTGTGGTGTAGCAATTTGGGTCCTGCTTTGTTGTTCGTTGACCTTACTGAGAATAATTTACTTGCCCCAACTCAACATGGCTTTCGCCCTGCTCATAGTTCAACTACAGCCCTACTTTCTTTTACTGACACTGTGAATAAAGTGCTGAACATTGGTCTCTTAACAGTTGTCTTACTAGACCTATCGAAAGCTTTTCACATAGCATCACATGCTAAATTAATACAACTATCAAGAGTAGGATGCTCCAAATATACGCTTACCTGGTTTAACAATTACCTAGACAATAGATAATCTGTGAGATGGCAAAACACTCTATCCAGCTACCTGGTTAATAAAAACAGGGGTTCCCCAAGGATCCATTCTTGGACCTTTGCTTTTTAATGTATTTATAAATAATCTCCACACAGTCTCCCTTCAGAGCTCACTCATCCAATACACAGATAATTCTACCGTCATATCCTCATCTAGGAATTTTCCAAATACTCTTAAAATAACATAAAATGCATTTGCATCAATAGAAATGGGGCTCAACAAGGCACAATTATGTTTAAATCCTAAAAAATCCAAGTTAATAGTCTTCTCATTCAAGCCAATACCTCAAGATTTTAAAATATTTTCCCAAAACATGAGATAAATAGAAGTAGTGACTACTGCAAAACTACTAGGCATCACCATAGATAATAAACTTTCCTTTGAACGACAACATATACTTAATCCAATATAAAAAACTCACTTTAAATTAGGCATAGTTTATAGGCTCAAGTTCTATGTAGATATTCCCAGAAGTAATCTCCTACTCCCCTCCCTCCTCTACGTCTCCCCTATTTTTACAAACCTTCATACACCCCTAAGTAACAAATTGCAATCATGCTATTACAAAATTTCTAAACTTGCATGTAGTCTATGAAACCGTACACGCCATTGCCAAGCCATCAAGACAGTGAATTGGCTGGACTTCCCCATAACCTTAGGAAACCTACACCAGCTCACTATTGCTTATAAACTAATATTTTACCCAGAAAACTGCCCAGCACTTTCAGATATCATACAAACCTACACCCCTTCCAGAAACTTAAGATTTTCTAACAAATGACTTCTATGAGTTTCCAAACCCAACAAGAGATTTGGACAAAGTTTATATTCCTATGCCACTGCAAAATTATGAAATGACCTACCACCCTCTATTACACTACTTGATTCAATGAAAAACTTCACATACCCTAAAAAAATCACTTTCTCAAAAAAAAAAAAAAACAACCTGCCTTTGTGCCCAAATCCAAAGACCACCATAGATCTAATCCTGCGCCCCTGCTGTTTCAACTTACTTTTCTTCCTAACCTCATTACACCCAGCCTTTATCATTCATTAACTTCACTTCATACTATCTGTATCTGCTTTACTCTCTATCTTATCAGACTGTAAAAAAATGGATTGATATAAACTGTTTTTTACACTATACAATATGCTATTGAATTATGGTTTATCCAACACTGACATGTAACCCAATTGTATAAAACTCTTTAGTTTGCTTATTACTAATTCATAATTGTATAATTTCAAAAACTAATCTTTATGTTTTATAACTGTAAATAGTAACTCTGTGTAATCTTAATTTTAACGTGAATTTTTCTCCCCAGGTCTCCACTGAAAATGGGTTTCTGACCCAGTGGACTTTCCAGGTCAACAAATGTCAATAAATAAATAACTGTAAATGATTTTCTTATACTTCAAGGATGTATGAGGTATTGGGAGTATATGAGCCAGCCCAAACCTGTCTTTGGCAGAATACTGATTCATCATAAATGTATTATGTTATTTTTTGGCATTTCTTTTATTCTTGTTATTCTGTCATTTGTATACATTGCATTCACAACAATGGTTAAGAAACTTTAATACCAAATGCAGCGCAATAAAGAAACAACAGAACTATTAGATTTCAAGAATGTTTTTAAATATATTCAGTTGTTTGTGCACAGGCAAACTCAGGGATCGCCCTTTGAAGAAATTTGACTAGTTGCATTATACAAACATTTCATTAAGTGGAACCAACAAGAAATTGTACTTTTAAGCTTGTGCATAATATGCATTGTTTGAATATGTCAACATGTCACAAAGATATATAATGTAGAAGTTTTCAGAATATATTGATTCTAAGTCTCCACACTGAAATATCAAGTGCATTTTATGGGACTTTAGAGACACTGTCTGGGATTCAGAAACATGCTTTCTGTGATTGGACAAAGATTACCACAGAGATTTCGACAGGCACAATCTGGCTTGAAGGTAATTATTAATTAACTAGCAGGAACCTCAATTAGTAACTTACTACTTAAAAATCTTGCTCATGGAAATAACAGGGTTGGCAGTGAGAGATTGGTTTCCACAATTTCAGCTTAAGGATCTTGCAAACACCAGTAGGGGGCATGCAGCATGTATTTGCCTGTATATGTGACATGTACTACTTTGTATATCTGGAAGCTACATCAATATTTTTATTCTGTTTTAGTGATTGAAAGGGGGAGGAAATGAGTGTACTGAAAAGTCCGAAAAGTGGGAAGGGCAAGCAGATGAACATATAAACGGAAAGGCAAAAGTGGGAAAGAGGTGGAGAGAGGAGAAAGACAGTAAAGTAGTAGTGGGGAGGAGAGGAAGGGTATTTTTTGGGGGAATAGACACCCATTTTTAAGAAGGGTAGATGGGAAATAATGTAACAGTAAGGTAGGAGATTCAAACAAGGTAGAGGTATGGAAACAGAGGCACACAAAATTGAAACACAGATAAAGACTAACAAGAGAGGTGTTGGTATAAAGGGGATCTGACAATGTTTATACTGATATATAGATTAAGGGAGGACAAGTGGTGATGGGGTGTATTGGACAAAAACAGCACAGGGGAATAGGAATGAGGTAGGGTGATAGCCAACTGATGACACCTCTCTGCTTGAGATAGATACAGGAAGACGTCAGTTACCACCATGACTGTCCTCCTCACTGTGCCCTACGTCAGATGTTGGTGATGGCAGTTGCAGTCAGTGGTGCAAGTCTGAAAGTTGCATAAGAAGACTTTCCAGGCTGCCAATGTGGGCTTCAAGCCACAGGTCCAGTAACACTCTCACCATCTCCACCAAATCCTGTTGTGTGATAAACTGTTACCCCCTCCCATAGGCATTATTATTGGAGGGAAAAAACAGGATTTCCCTCCAGTGAGAGACCACGAGACTCAAGTGGGGATGCCCTAAGATCATGCCCTCACCACATGACTTTCATCAGCCAACAAGGTAGCAGGCCTGAAGGTAGATGGCATGCTGGTGGAAGAAGGATGGCACTAACAGAAGGGTGGAGATTATTGCCATACCACTGGCATAGATGGGGCATTGTGTTGTAGAATATGTTAGAATAAATGCATATTATAAATAAAACAACAAACATAAAATAAAATATAAAAAATATAGTCACAAAGAGATGGAGAGGGAGAGACACAAAAGAGTTATTAGTACTATGAATGCTTCTGATCACTAGTTATACAGGTACCTACTGGTGTACTATACAGCTGCCATGTATGCTATTATGCCAAGTCCAATAGATATGCCAAGGCATATAAATGCAAATGTCCCTGGCGGATAATGTATATGCAGGTGTGCAGTGTCAATGTACATATGGTAAAAGATGAGTGGAGTGGGTTTTGGCAATAACAGTAGGTTGGGGTGTTGGATTTAATAGGCCATGGGGGCATGCAAGGCACACCTCTGAACCTCTCAGTACAAGAAATCTGGACAAAGTCAGAAATAATGGGGGGACAAAGGTCCAAAAATAGGTACATATTTTAAATATTGCTCCAATAAACTTACAAAGTTGCTAGAATAACAGATTTTCCATTATTATGTATTTTCTGAAGGATATGAAGTCTGAAACTCAAATGTCTGTCATTATTTAGTATTATTTAATGACTTAAATCCTCAACAATCTGCCAGAAAACCATACATATTATCAGGAACAGACCAAAAGTATGATGCAAAAACCTGGACATTCTGCAAAAATCTGGAGAGTTGAGAGGTTGTGGCTCTGTGGATATGCTGTTAGTGATGAGGTCAAGGACATGCCATGTGGACTTTGGCAGTAGAACTGTTTATGCAGCCCAATACAACTATAATGGCAGTGTGCTGTAAAATAGTCAGAGAGTAGTTATTGGCAACATACACAACTACCAGCAGGTTCTTGGCAAACGCTGTAATGTATTTTGTGTCACACCAGGGTATACAACGTGGGTATAGCACAAATGCCTGAGTATGCCAGTATAGTGAATGAGCACTGACATGGTTATATGGTGGGGTGATGCATGAGAAATATGCAACTATGCAGCCCCTTCTATAGCCTTCTTCCAACCCACCCCCTAAATGGCACTCTGACAGCTCCCTTTGCCAGGGGACATGCTCCATTTTCCTTTGGGAAGGAGTACATTCTCCAGTATTTCCTCCTGGGCTGAAAAGCAAGAGCAACAAATATACTACACATCAAATAAATATCCACTAAGGGCTGATTTAAATATAAGGGGAAATAATAGATCAGTGAGCAGCCCTGCATATTTACAATATATCTCGTTAGCCCATTCTCTGACATTTTTCCCTATTGGTTCAGAAGGGCAGGGCAGTGCCTCCTCCCTTTCAGAGAAGTAGTGCCAGCTTTGCTCATCAGAGACGCTTATGGCAGCAACAGCAGCAGCAGTCACCACTCAGGCAGGTCTATGCCAAGCATCTACTTTGTACTGGAGACCCTCATAAGAGTCTCTATTCAGGCTCTCCCATGGTCTCTGTACAGCAAGGGCAAAAAGATGTTACCGTCTTTAGGGCACAATCTAGGAGCCCAGATACTATCAGTGCCATGGGAAGCTATGGCCATCTACCAGGTTACAATCCAGAGAAATATGGTAACCCACTTGTGGCCATACACATTGTTGTTGCTGGCATGTGATGTACATCTTCAGGCACCTTGTTTGCTTGACAAGTTGTGGTGTCAGGATTGTACAGTGTGAAAATACATGTTGTGGCATGGTGGTGTTAGGGCATCAACAATGGCATGGGAAGAGTGCATAAGCATCAGATTTCCTAGATTTGTCAATAGTTTTGCTCTTCAGTATTCTTCAGGTCATAATACTACAATAGGGCCCTCCAGTACATAATGGGATCATTGACCCACCCATACACACTCAATGAGTTTTGCAGATACTCATGTGAGTTCATTAATTTGGTCAAGCTCCTTACCATGGCACAGGTCAATTGTACTATGCAATAAATGTGCAATTCATGAACATTCATATGAATGAGGCTCATTAGCATAATGATCATGCTAAGAGCTAAAAATTGTGATATAAAAGCAGTAGCAGCTAGTGTGGGCCTTATCACAATATGGACTATTGCCAAAGAGCAAACTTTAGAACTGTTTTCCACAAGATTTGTAAAAATTGTGACAAAAACATGCTTAAAGAGAGGTAAGGGATAGGGAAATGGTACTTTGTCAGTTTGCTGAACTATTAATGTTTGATTTGCTCTTTGCTTGAGGACAAACATGACCGTCTGATACTGTATGAAGGTATAGTAATGGGTGTGAAAGGCAGCAATGGTGCATACTGTATGAGGGACTACATACAAGGGAAAGGTGCACTTTCATAGCAGGGAAAGTGAAGAAGGTGTGATGCGGCAGGTGCAGTAAAACATAGCTCTGAGTTTGTTTCCTTGTATAATACTTAGGCAACACAGTCCAAGATCTAGGTCAAAGACTGTGAGTGTCACACTCAGTGCTGATACCCAAATGTCAGGTGGTGTTGTGTTAATAATAACCTGAAAACTTTGCACTAATGTTCTGGTGTCCTGTATGGAATGGTCACCTTTGATAAGACAGATATGTGTACTGTGTGAGTAATCTGGAGGTTGTGAGCACTGACTCAGTAGCTGTCAGAGTGGTACTGTGGGGTGCATTTATTGGGGGGTAACCAACACAGCAAAGAAGCATGCATGGAATGGTCTTTTTGTCAACATTCCTCTCTGGTGTTATTGCTTGAATTATGTTTCTGTATACCTTTTACATTCAACCCCTCCTATGGACTGCACATATAAGGAATGAGTTAGTAGTAGTAGTAGTACTAGTAGTAATAGTTGTACTTAGTAACAGTAGCAGTAGAAGCAATAGCGCAACAGCAGTAGTAGTAATAGTAGTCATAGTAGAAGTAGCAATATTGGCAGTAGTAGCAGCATCAGTAGTAGTAGTAGCAGCAGCAGTAACAGTAGCAGCAGCATTAATAGTATATAAATAGCAGCAGTAATATTAATAGTAGCAGCAGCAATAGTAGTAATAGCAGTAGTAGCAGTAGTAGTTGTTGCAGTAGTAGCAGTAGCAGCAGTAGTAGAAGCAGCAGTAGTAGTAGTATCACAGCAGCAGTAGTAGTACCAGTAGTGTTAGTAGTAGCAGTAGCAGTAGTAGCAGCAGCAGCAGCAGCAGCAGTAGTAGTATTAGAAGCAGCAGTTGTAGCAGTAGTGCTAATAGTAGCAGTAGTACAAGTAACAATAGCAGTAGTAACAGTAGTAGTAGTAGTAGCATAAGACTGGGGAGCCAGTGAGTTCTCCCACAAACATTTCTGTCTTACAAGTGACAGGGGACACTGTATGGCCTTTGCAGCACTCCGTAATCCCATTCCTACATCTGTACCAGAGTGTTTACTATCTGGACTGTGCTTCTTTTTTTGGTGGGGGATGGGCTATGCATATACTCACGTGGGGAGATGTCTGTGGACAATAATAAGTGACTGCATTCATGTCTTGTGGGATGTCCATACCTCTCAACCTCTTAGAGCAATAAAGCTGGACAAAAGCCATAAATAAAAGTGAGACAATGTCCAAAAATAGGGACAATTTTTAGATATTGTTCTTACAAACTTAGAAAGTTGATAGAATAACAGGTTTTGCATTAGCATACATTTTCTGAAGGTTAAAAGTCTGAAACTCAAATGTCTGTCATTATTTTTTAACTTCACTCATTAATGATTTGCCACTAATTTGCCAGAAAAAACACAATTTTATGAAAAACAGACCAAAAATATGAGGCAAAACGCTGGACATTCTGTGAAGATCTGTACAGTTGATAGGTATGGCAGATGTCCTATTGTATGTCCTTGCCTGTCTGTGGGCTGTACATACAGACTCTGCTAAAAACACTGATAGTCACATCCTATGCTGGGATTGTGCCACCTCCAAAATGTGTGGACTAATAATACACTTGTAATCCCTCAAAGTGTACATGGAAGCAGTGTGCTATAGCTATGTGTGTGCAAGGTTTCCTGCTCAGGGAAATTTGACACTCCTGCCTCATGTCAATGCAACATCAGAGGAAAAAAGCATATATATATATATATATATATATATATATATATATATATCCAGCAATGAGGGCATTGTGGCGTTACATGAACATACAGGTGAATGAGCTGTTCCTACAGACACCATCATGACTCACCGTTCATGCTTTCAGAGCACGTCACCCCCTGTGAGAGCTGTGGATCATACCTTTAACCTTCCCAGAAGAGGTCACTGCCATGGACAAGGAAGTGCATTGTCAGTGATACATTTCCTGGGGGTGTCCTTGTCCTGCACACCAGACCTAGGAGCAGTGCTTCATCATCTTCTGGGGCTGTGCATGCACACATGCAGACACATCTACACCGACCACCACCACCACCACCCACTCACAAGACAAAAGAGGTACCACGCCCCTTTCTAGTTAGTCTCCATAGCTTTCTTCAATCAACCACCCATGCCTCACATAAACAGCATTAACTTTATTCCCAGTAAGCATTCAATATTTTGAGAGTTGTAACTGAGAGCCTCAGCATAGCAAGATTGAATGAACAAAACTGGATGTGAATATATCAAAAATGAGATTGCTCTTTCTTGAAGTATTTCTTCTTCTCTGAAATATTGTAATGTCAGTGTTGGCATACATAAGTTTGAGGAGGTGATTGCCTTACCTCTACATGGGGGTGTAAGGGAGACTTGTCCTTCTTCAAAAACAACTTTAAATGGAGAACAGAGATGTTTGACATTCACTGTTCTCCTGCATTATCACACTTTTTCGTTCATAATTCCAGAAATTGCGGTTATGAATTCAGTAAAGTGACTTCATCCCCAACCCTGAAAATGCCCATTGTTGGCTCTTGTGACTGTGACCACCCCACCTGTTCATTTAATGAAAGATGTGCCCTGCCCTCAGTGCTTGAGTAGTCTGTGTCTAATGCACAGTGTCACCAGCCTATGCATAGTATAGCACAGCCTGGGTGTAGTTTTGCATGCATCTTTTTAGTGTGCTATAGCATACTTACTCCGGCCTGTAGTTCTGAACCAGATGCTGCCTCTTAGTCAGTGCCATGGCATACTGTACCTATATCCATCTGGTATAGACCTTTCCTGAAGTCGGTCCTCCACAGGTTCTTTATCTGGAATCCCTTCTGCTGCCAGGTCTGGCATTTCCTCCTCTTGAATGTCTCTGTCCTGTGTAACTGCTTATGTATAATGATGTTGTGTAACACTGCACAGATTTCAAACATTTTACAGTGTGTATATATGTGTGTGTTTGTGTGTGTGTGTGTGTGTGTGTGTGTGTGTGTGTGTGTGTGTGTGTGTGTGTGTGTGTGTGTTGCAGGGTCATATTGCAATTTACTACCAGAGAAACCTAGGCAGTAGTAGCTACCCTTTATTTGTCCAAATATGTTTGCCAACACTTGGGTCTGTGATAGGGTATTGTACACATTTTCTGCCATGGCCTATAGGTTTTTAATTAGTATCATTAGCCATGACTCAAGGGCATATCTGGCATCACCAATAAGATGGATCTGTTGAAAATCCCCTTTATAAGTCACATTTGACAGATGTGAGAGCTGTGGGCATTATCTCGGTGGTCTGCTGATACATTGCATATTATTCTTTGTAAATTACAGACCATCTGGCAGTTGATGGAACAGAACCCCTTTACAGTTGATATACCATTAACCCTGCTCCCCAGGTGGTGCCTTATTGAGATGTGTGTGCAGTCAGTTGCCCATACTACCTCAGGGAAATGGACTATGTTACTAAACACCAACATGGTGTTACACTTGATTTGATACAGTTTTAAAAGAAAAGAAAAAAATCTTGTTATTTGGTTAAATCAAGCTCTAAGTAAGTAAACCAAGATAAGCTGCTGTATTGATAGGACATTAAACAATACCGAGTATTATATATGCTTATGAAAATAGCCAAGTAAAGGATTACATTCATATAATCATAATTCATATAATCTGGCAAACCGTGAATCAGACATATTGTACCACATAATAAAATTCAAACTATGGCATCTTAATTTAACATTTCAGGGAAACTACAGACAAGTGTTTAATCTGCTCAGAAGGCAATCCACAAGAAGAGAATCAGCTTGGTTTAAAAAGGATTTCAGTAGTAGTAGAAGACCCTGTAGGAAACTTTACAGAAGCCTTCCTTTTGCAAAGGGTGGTAAGCAATATGCATTGACTTTTATGATACATTTTTGAATGGCTAAAAGTATTGCCACCTGTAAACAATAGTTTGATTAAAACCAGATTAATTTGAACATGTGCATTTTCACTGTGTATTCACCCTGAAGATACAAAAGACAACAGAGAATTACATTTTGTGAGACAAATTGGGATTAGAAGTATTTTGTTGATTAAATGAAATGAAATGAGAAAAAAACGTGAAGGAAATGAATCCAAATGAGTAAAAACAGAAATGATAAAATTATTATATTATTACAGAACTGGCACATACACCTCTCATCTGTTATAATTTATGTACATATTCAGCCTTGCTCCATCTAGATTTACTGATTTTGTTCATAAAGTTATACTTGTTTAAGAGTAAATACGTTGATATGGGTTTTAGCATTACTTGCATGTCTGGTTTGATAATAAGAGGGTGTTTCTGTTATCCATTGCTATGATTTTAAAAGCCAGTTTTTTGAAGCTGTGGTTTTTAATATTACAGGGTGAAATGTATGAACACTGGATTAATTAGTAAGGTATTATACATGACATCTAATCAAGAAGAAAAATAAAACATGATTTAACATATGAAAAATTTTACATTTGACATCTGATACTTAAATTAATATATGATGTTTCGTCTGTGTGAAATAGTAAGCACGGGTTGTTTTAAAGGATTATTGAAACGACAATGTCAACATCAGAAGTAGGATCTACTTCCTTACTTGAATGTGTGCATTTGTTTTGCTAAGTAAACAAATTTAAGGGGAAATTTTAGACAACTGGTGAAGATGTCAGTCTTTTCTATGAGTATACAATGTGCACCTGCCCTTTACATGAATTTTTTATCTATATTTCGTGAGCTAAAAGGACTTAATTCAGTTCGAAAATTGTTTTTCTACAAACCTGCAATGACATTGAAATTTCTGGAGCTTTTAATCAAAACAGTCCAAGTTCATGAAAATGTTCTCGCTGTAAGGGAACATCCTGTCCAGAAGAAAAGGAAGACGTGTCAACGGAAGTGAGATGAATTGTCTAGTAACAGAGTAGAACATATGTCGAGGTCCATGTAAGAAAATACTCTGTATTGTGAAACTGCTTTATGAAAATGAACTAAGACCTGAGGTCTGATATTTGTTGGACCACCAGAAGGATTATCACATTGACTGTATATTTTAATGTTGTATATAAACAAATGGAATTACGTCATCAGTTGGTTGTGCTCTATTAGAGTATAGATCAATTTTTCTTCCTAGTTGTAATTTGACTGACATTCTGTCTCCCTGTTGCCATACTCGTAACAGCTATGTACAGTTTCCTTAAGAAATATTTTATTATGTTTAATAAATTCCTGTGCTTGCTTTGTCAACTAGTATCAGTGAGTTATAATTTATTACCTCTGATGGCAACTCCTAAAGACATATGGGACCCATATTAGGAAGGGCAAGATACAGTAGCAATAAAATCTTGTACTTCATCCTCCAGGAGGCCAACAATCATTCCAGATGCTACAGCACAGGAGTATTATGCACATGTAAGAAACTTCAGTAAAAAAAATAACAATAATAAAATAAAATAAATGGCAGTTTATTTCTTCACTAGCTAACACTGGATGCAAAAAGTACTTGAGAACCCCCCCCCCCCCACACACACACACATACACAAGAAGAGGTCATAGCAACAATACAATTGGTTCAAGCAGAAGAAGTTCATTCATGACAGAAGGCACATTATTTAAGTGATATTCCTTAGAAGAATGTGACCTCAACTGACATTTGGTCCTTCAGGGTCACATGTTCACTGGTTATTACCCCCAAATTATACACTTAAAACCTGTAGTTTGCTACCACTCTAGAAATTAAATGGGCTTAGGCATGAGGTTGAAAGATTGAAGAAAGTACAGTTTTGTACCTACCATAAATGTAGATGTTCGAGTGCTAATACAGCTGCAGTCATAACAGATGGGTTCTCCTGCCGTCAAGCGGGTCCTCGGTCGGCCGAATTGCAAAGTCTAGGTCCGGCGTCGGTTGTCGTCGCTTCTTCCCTGACGTCAGTGTGACAGGGGTATAAAGGAACCAGCCAACGCCATTTTCTTCAGTTTTTCTTGCCCCAGATGTCAGGTGCCCCCAGAAGGAAGGCAATACATAAATTTATGTAATAATGCAACGCAGTATAATCAAAAAACAGTAGTTGCAAGCAAATACACCATAAATGAATACCCCAATTAGGTTGTATGAGGATGTGTTAGCCTATAGGCCTGTCCCAAGAGGGGAAGGAGGGAGGGAAACCTGGACTACAGCTGTATTAGCACTCGAACATCTACATTTATGGTAGGTACAAAACTGTACTATGTTCATCGTGCATACAGCTGCAGTCATAACAGATGGGTAGAATCCCAAAGCTAAGAAAGGGGTGGTAGGCACTAGGTGGAACTCGGAGGAGCCAGGATGCCCTGCAAGACTGCAGTGGCAAAACCTGCTCTAGTTTTGGAGTATAATGGTAGGTGGTAGTGCTTGGAGAAGGTATGTACAGAACTCCAAATGGCTGCTTCCAAAATATCTTTGGTAGGAACTCCTCTGAGAAAGGCTGCAGAGGTAGCTGTGGCCCTTGTGGAGTGAGATCTGATGCCTGTAGGAACAGTTTTGCCATGAAAAGAATAGCAAAAGCGTATGCAGTGGGCTATCCATTTTGAGATTGTCTGTTTCGAAATTGGCTTTCCTTGAGCACCTACAGCATAGGACACAAAGAGCTGTTCTGATTTTCTGAAAGGCTTTGTTCTGTCCAGATAATAACAAAGTTGTCTGTGGATATCCAAGGAGTGTAGTAGTCTCTCCCCTTTGTTTTGAGGATTAGGATAGAAGGTAGGTAAACGTATGGCCTGATTCAAAGCTACCCTGGATACCACTTTAGGCATAAAGGACGGGTTGGTTCATAAGGAAACTCTGTCCTGATGGAAGATGATGAAAGGCTGCACAGCCATGACAGCTTGTAGTTCTGAAACTCTACGAGCTGAGGTAATTGCCAGAAGGAAAGCTGCTTTCCAGGACAAATATTGTAAATCTGATGAGGCAGCTGGTTCAAAGGGAGGCAAGGTCAGTTTTTCCAGAATGAAATTTAGATCCCAAGCAGGTATTGGTTGTTTTCTTGGTGGTCTTAGATTCTTAGCCCCTCTGAGGAACTGCCTTAAGAGAGGGTGTGAGAATAAGGGTGGATCAGTGTTGTATTCTGCAGAAATGGCTGAGGCATGGATTTTGATGGAGGAGAATGAAAGTCCACTGCTTAGCAGCTCAGCTAAGTACTGTAGTATTTGAGGCAAATTCAGTTTCTCAGGATCCTGGCCCCTTTTCTTATTCCAGGCGCAAAACCGTTTCCATTTTGCGGAGTAAGCTTTTCTAGTTGATGGCCTTCTGGCCTCCAAAATGACATCCTGCACCTCCTTGGAGAGTAGGATCTGTTGTGATGCTAAGGAATCTTCCATGCGGCTAGATTGAGTGTTTTTAGCTGGCTGTGAAGAGTTTTGAAGCTGTGCTGAGTCAGGAGATGAGGCATTAAGAGGCAGGGTCCATGGTGGGTAATGCGTCAGACTCCTCAGGAGTGGGTACCAGTGTTGTCTTGGCCAGTCCGGAGCAATGAGGATCATCTTTGGTCTGTCTGCTCTGGTTTTCAATAGAACTTTGGGCAGCAGAGGAAGAGGTGGGAAGGCATAAACTGTCATTGATGTCCAACAAAAAGAGAAAGCGTCCACTCTCCAGGCCTTTGGATGGAAAATCCTTAAGCAGAATTTTGTCAATTGGTGATTTTTGTGGGAGGCAAAGAGATCTATGTCTGGCCTTCCCCATGCTTGGATTATTTCTGTAAAAACTTTTGGATGCAACTTCCATTTGTGTGGATCTGTCATATTTCTGCTTAGGTTGTCTGCCAGCGTGTTTTCCTTGCCTGGCAAGTACTGTGCTTGTAGTTCGATTTGTAAGTCCATGGCCATGTTCCAAAGTGACATGGCCAGTCTGCATAGGGGGTATGAATGTGTTCCTCCCTGTTTGTTTATGTACCACATAACTGTGGTGTTGTCTGTTCTTATCAATAATTGGCCTGGTTGCAGAAGGTCCTTGAAAGCTATAATAGCATTTATTACTGCTAGCATTTCCTTTTGATTGATGTGAAGGTGCTTTTCTTTTTGGGACCATTTGCCCTGAATGCACCGATCTGTCATGTGCGCCCCCCAGGCGTAGTCTGAGGCGTCTGTTGTGATGACTTGATTTGCTTGAGGCTTGCTGAATGGAAGACCTGTGTTTGTTTGGCATGCTTGACCCCACCACAGAAATTCCTTTTGCAGACATGGAATTAGTGGTATTATTGTTTCCAAACTGTGGCTGTGTTGAGACCATATGTTTTTCAGGTACCATTGAAGTTTCCTCATATGCAGCTTTGCACATGGGATTAGTAAGATGCAAGATGCCATGAATCCCAGAGCCTGTAGGATTTTCCTTGCAGTCAGCCTGGTGCAATTTGCTAGTGCTCTGAAGTATTGAGTTAGTTGCCCCTGCTTCTCTGGCGTGAGGTAGGTCATCTGGGTGTTTGTATCCAAGTTGGCACCCAGGAAAATTATCTTCCGAGAGGGTATTAGCCTTGATTTCTTTTTGTTGACTGTGTATCCCAGAGAGCTCAACAACATTATTTCATAAGCCAGATGTTTCAGAAGTATGTGCTTGCTGTCCATTTGGATCAGGCAGTCGTCCAAATAAAGGTATATTTGTATCCCTTGAAGTCTGCAGTAGGCAATTACTGATGCCAGGCATTTAGTGAATACTCTGGGCGCAGTCGATAAGCCAAAGGGCAATGCAGAGAATTGATAATGGGTTGAACCTGCAAGAAATCTGAGGTATCTTTTGCAATTTTGTCTGATTGGGACATGCAGGTATGCCTCCTTGAGGTCCAATGTTACCAGCCAAGACTCCTTGCCCAGCATGGGAAGAGGCTGCTGTAGAGTGAGCATCTTGAATTTTGGTATGAGTAGAAATGTGTTTAGGATGGATAGGTCCAAAAAAGGCTCCGATCTTTTCCCTTCCATGGTACCAGGAATAGTTTGGAATAAAAACCTTAACCTTGTTCGTGAGTAGGTACCTCTTGAATAGCTTTCATGTCCATGAGATCTGAAATTTGTCTTTGTGCCTCTGCCCTTTGATTGTGTGGCAGGTTTGGCATGCCTCTCATTTTTGGAAGGGTGTGAAAATAGAATCTGTAGCCTCTGTTTATAATGTCCAGGATCCATTTGTCTTTTGTGACAATATGCCAATTCTTTGAAAATAATGCCAGTTTTCCTCCTAAGGGGACTGCCATTTGAGTCTTGCTTGGCATGCAAAGGGGAAAGTCATTGGGCTTGCTTTCTGAATGATTGCGAGTTATCCTCACCACCTCTTTGTGCAGGAGCTTGCCATTGTCTGCCTCTAAAGGATCCTTGGGATTGTCCTCTTCCCCTCGGGCGCCTGTATCTGCCTCTTTGGGGTCTGTCCGTGGCTGGAAAGGACCAATTTTTGGAAGGCCAATTTCTACTGAAACGTGGGGGTTGTACCTGTAGAAAATCTTTCACAGTTTGCATTGATTTAGCCTTTTCCTCCATTTTCCTTAATACCTCCTCAGCATTAGCACCAAATAATACATCCTTTTGAAGAGGGGCATCTAGTAATTTAGCTTTGACATGATCAGGCAAGGTTTGTTCCTTGAGCCAGGCATGTCTATGTATGACTGATCCTGTAACAGCAGCTCTACAAGAGGCCTCTAGAGCATCAAAACCACATTGTAAGGTATGCTTACCCACTTGTTCTGCACTATGCATCAAATCCTGCAACTCCTTCAAGTCTGGTTGTTCAGGTTGTGAAATTTTACTTTTCAATTGTGATAACAGAAACTGTTGGTATTTTAGCATATGGAACTGACAGTTTAAGGCCCTCATGGTTAAGGTAGCCGAGGTATATACCTTTTTTCCCCACCTTTCTAAGAATCTGGAATCTCTTTCGGAAGGTAATGGATTTTTAGCAGTGGAGGCCTTGATTCCCTTGGGACCCTGTGAGATGGTTTCTGGGTCAGCAGCATGGCTTTTGTATAGAAATTGGTGTGAGTCAGGAACCCTGTAGTACCTGTCAGGTTTAACTGGGACTGGAGGCAGAGAGTCCGGGTTAAGGCAGGCCTCCGAGTAAACACCATCTAGGATGTCCAAGACAGGAGGTATAGCCAGAGGCCTGTGCTGAGGTAGTAAGAGAAATTCTCTAAGCCTTTTCTTGGAATCAGAATAATCTTGGCCTTCCCAGTGGAAGTGTTCCCTTAAAGTATGCAGAGTTTCCCCAAATGAGTAATCCTCTGGGGGGGATACAGAAGGAATGGACTCCTCCGCAACAGAGTCTTCAAAAGGGGAGTAAGAATGTTCCTGATCATCAGAGTGCTCTGAAATAATGGAGCCCTGATCAGAGGAGGGGGATTCTCCCTCCACTCTGGGCCTTTTGTCCGGTGGGGGTTGAGAACCCCTGATAAGAGTAATTAAATCCTCAGCCATTTTAAGTATCTGCTTTTTAGGCATGGGGCCTATAGATGGGCCCTGAGTAGCTTGTCTCTTAGAGTGCATGGCTGCTTTAGACTTAGTGAAAGCCTTGATGGAGAAAGAAGAAGAAGGTCTGACTACATCTAGAGTGGAGGTAGACCTGTCCACATTTTGAGGGTCAACGCCAAGAGTGGCTTCTGTATCTGTAGTTGGGGTGTGGGCCGAGGAGCCTGCGACCTCGGGCACAGGAGACACTGCCAATGTAGTGTCGTCGGTAGTCAGGGGCTGCGTAGGCGCCTCGCTGAGAACCGGACCACGTGTAGCCGGCTTTGGCGTGGTGTCGGTAGAGGCCGCGGACCTCGTGTGTTGGTCCTTGTGTTTTTTAGACAAAACTGGAGTCGGAGTATCCGATGACATGATATAGTTAAATGCTTTTCCAAAATAATGCTGGGCGAACTCTGCCCGACGCTTAATGGTGCGTTTGTTAAATGTAGCACAAAAGCGACAGACTGAGACATCGTGGTCCGGGCCTAAACAAGGTGTACAGAGGGAATGGAAATCCTTATGCGGTATTTGCTTCCCACAAGAAATATAATTATTAACTTTGTCTGACATCGGTCTGAGGCAAGAAAAGATTCCCCAATGGGGTACTTAGCTTTCAAGAAGACTTCGGTTTCAAAATATTCATAATTTCAGGAGCTGGCCAACCGGCACTTGCGAACTGCTTCTGCTTCGGGCACCACGCGGCAAGAAAGACTGAAGAAAATGGCGTCGGCTGGTTCCTTTATACCCCTGTCTCACTGACGTCAGGGAAGAAGCGACGACAACTGACGCCGGACCTAGACTTTGGAATTCGGCCGACCGAGGACCCGCCTGATGGCAGGAGAACCCATCTGTTATGACTGCAGCTGTATGCACGATGAACATCTGCATACATGTTCACTGATCTATAGAACCAGTTTCTGATGAAGTCATTGTTGTAAGCCTGATGAAAGCGCTAAAACTTTTATTAAATTTCTCCTACACTGGTTTGGTTGGTTGTGCTGTTTTTTCTGTTCTCTCTGGCATTTTACAGTTCAAAATTAAGGATAATTTGTTAGATTTAGTCAACATTACACAATATTTCTCCCACATCCTATGCATGCTGTTGATGGATGTCATGTGCAAGTGAGTGTGCCTGTGTCTTGCAAAGGTTTGGTGCCCTTTCCAAGTTTCAGTATCTTAAATCAACTGAGTGTCAGGACAGGTTCTGAGTCCTCCGTAACTCTGACATGGATAAGTGGAAAATCAAAAATGAAAGCTGGGATATACAATTACAAGGTTCACCTCCCAGCTGAGTTCATGACACCCTAGACAGAAGGTAAAATAACATGTCACACATTAATTTGTTAGTTGAATACAGTCAGAAATCAGAGCAACTACTGAAAATTAAAAGTGAACAGCTATTATTATAAAATCAATAGTAAGCAGTGAAAAAAATAAAATATTAAATTAAAAACAAACCCCAGATAAAAAAGCTAAAAAGTGAATCATCTATTTTTGCAAACTCACTCTTTTGATAGACGATCCTTCCCCCATCCAATAAATTGATGACTGGACACAAAATGCAGCAGTGGCAATAAGCGTGACCTAAGTCACAAGTCACAAATGTGGAAAAAGTAAAGTAAAACGATAATATATGTATGAACATGAGCCATGGGTGTGACACTTTAACCCAGCCATGTCCAAAAAAACAGACATATGAACATGCAAGGATATTGCATTTCAAAGAATGGCAGGAGAATAGAATTAATTCACCATCATATATGAACACGTAGAAAATCAAAGAATAAAATGAAGAAAACCCAAACATTTCTGCATGTTCAGTTAAGCAAACCTCACACACACACACACACACACACACACACACACACACACACACACACACACACACACACACACACACACACACACACACACACAAGAAAAATAACAAATCCACCATCACCAATGGCAAATAAATATATAAAATACAAAGAAAATATAAAGAAAATTAAACATAAAAATAATTAAAAAAAATAAACATTAGCAACAGTGACAGAGAAGTTTTATTGGGTGATAACTGAATTGCAGTAAAACTTAAAAAGCCTAGGCCTAGTTATTATTTAATAATGATAAAGTATGCCAAGATGTGGGTAAGTCATAGTTTACCCACAGTATGTTTGGTGTGTTTGTAGGACTACTTGAGCTCTGTCATTATGCTATACAATTCCCTGCCTGTGGATAAAATACAGATTACTCAAACCAAGTTATTTTATGCTGAGATAATTAAAATTTATTAAATGCACTAGTCACATCAAATTACAGCATATTTTGTATTAATCTATGCCTTTTGCCAGGCTGTGGCTGAAAAGGATCTTTGGATCATTTCAGTTATTCAGTTAAGCAATAATAAATAAAGGAGAAATAAGAATGTTTTCTCCCATAGTTATCAAAGAACCATAACTGTTATTTATAGCTATTTATAGAAATGTTATTGTTGAGCAAACTGCCCATATCAGAGTATTCTATCACTTTGGGGATTGTCCTGGCAGACACATTGAGAAAATATTGGCCTTCACTTAATTATCAGGAATGACTGTTGTTTTTGTCTGTTTCAAGCACCATCTGTTTGGGCTTTGTTATTTAGTTTCTCTAGTGCTTACCTTCTGCTTGTTGTCCTGAAGCTAAAGATGTCCAATTAGTTCATCACCCACTGTGGGCCAAACTACATGGTCTGTGGTTTACCTGTCTTTATCCACCTAAACACTCCTCATCTCAAACAGAACTGAGCAGCGTGTTTCTATTAGCCTTGAAGCCAGGGATCTTTATTTTGTTAGGAATCTCTGCATATCCTGAGCTAAGCAATATAGACAAGTACTTGCCAAAGGGAGAACTGTATTTAATTCTGATGAGAGATGAGGATGGGAGAAATGTGACTTCTTTGGATCTGCAGGAGATTATCCTATGAATAAACTGGGACAAATAAAATATTTCAAACTACTGTCGAGGCATGAATTATCCATATAGATGAACAGATTTCTGATGAAGGAGCTCTTTTGAAGGGGTATTTCATCTGTGTAGTAGGATTCGTAATTGTTTTGTTTACCATATTTAACAACACTACTTTTTGCATTTAATATGAAAGCATTGTCCCTGTGCCAGTTATAGGCATGCCCTCTTTTTGGAGCAATTTCAGATCAGCCATCCACAAGTGTAAATGTAAAGTATCTACTGGCAAGTTTGACTAACCAATTAGTATGTTTGTGATCAATCTGTCTAAACACACACACACACACACACACGCACACACGCACACACACACACACACACACACACACACACACACACACACACACACACACACACACACACACACACACACACACACTCACATCCATACTCAGACTTGAAATAAGCAACTGAAACAATGTTACATATGTTTTTTTTTTTGTATAAAATATGTATATGTGTAGGCATACCTGGTTTCCAGGGATGACACCTCCCCAAAAGGCCACATCAACAAAGCAGTTGTCCTCAGCAGCTTCCAACTTAGTATCAAAGTTCTCGAGGGTGGTTGTAGGAGGGATACTATTCCTGGAGATTAGAAATGTAAAAAGATTAACTTTATAGAACATTAAATGGTAAGTGAAGGAAAAAAACACACAATGAAACAATATTCCTACTGATGGGATCTTTGTGATTTTGTAAAGCATAGTCATGGAGCCTGCATGATCACTTATTCATAGTCAGGACCATCTGAAGAAATCAGTAAGAGAGGGAACATAACTAGTGCTAACAAAAGTTGCTGATAACTGCAAGTTGGGCATAACTGTCAAGTCACTCCTTGATACAGCAGCCCTACATTGAGACTTTAATCTCACAAACTAATGGTGCACTGATGAAAGGCTAAAACTAAATGCAAAAAAAGTATAGCATTGTGTTTGAAAAAAAAAAGAACTTTTGCCACAGCCTGTAACATAGCTGCCACCCCACTCCAAACTGATACAACAATCAGAGATCTTGGCACCTTAGTTGACAGATCCCTCTCTTATGACTACTATCTATCATCAAATGTTGGAAAATCCTCCTATTTAGTTCAGTAAAATAACTAAAGGCATCTTGTCCAGGTTAGATGATGTTATTATCCCTCTACACTTGGTTTTAATTAAACCAGTTATCAAATACAATACCTCCGTTGGTGTGTACCTCTCCAGATGTAGAGCCCAATTACAAAGGCCCCAATATCTCCAGACTAGAAAGTTTAATGGCCTAAAGACCCTTGGATACTGAGACAGACATAAAGCTCTATCTCTGTACTATATCTCCTATAGTCTTTTTTACAGCAATCTACGTCTTAAAGTCTGGTTGCTTATAGAATCAGCCCTACTGGACCTCTTGCATCTGTGTAAGATCAGCAGCTCAACCAACACCAAATCTATAGGCATAAATGTCCACTAAGATACAAACAAAACTCAACAGAATGTAAGATCCATTAAGCAATTTTCACTTTTTTTCTGTAATAAACTACACCCATAGATGTTAAAAACAACCTAGATGATTGGAGGGGCACCCTCAAATTTTTCCCTGGCTTGAACTCTTCATTTTATTGGAAGCAGGAGGTACACCACGAGGGTAAAGGTTGGCAAGGCATATATGGTCTCATGATTTCATTGCCTTGGAACTCCTATGATCCTGTGAACTTTGTAAACAAATATGCATATCCAAGAATGTATCTTTTCATTGTGATAAGTAACTGTGTTTTAACATGAACTTTATTTTCTTGTATTACTTTAGTATTTTTGTGGTAGTTCACGTTATGATGATGTGCAGTTAAAAAAAAAAAAAAAATCAGTGCTTGCCCTGGCCACATTGCGACCTTGTTGAATCTAATTACATAGCAGAGTACTTCTTTGTGTTGTTGACTGGGACTGTCCTACGTCTGTCATATGTATTACAAAACTCACTTGTTGTCTCTGAATCAGCAGTAGAGTCAGAGGTTTTATTGTCAATCTTGTGACTTACAGGCTTTTAAGAAGCTTGACTGTCAGGTACTATTACCAAAGGTATTCCACAGAGGTTGGTTCCTGGACCTCTGCTTTTTCCACTATTTATAACTGACCTCACCAGGGATTGTTCACACTTATAATGTATACTACAGTTATTACAAGATCACACAATAATCCCAAATCATTATATAAGGAGCTGCAGAATGACTTTAGTACTTTCTAGAACTTTCTCATCAATAACAAATGAGCTATAAATACAATAAAAGGCCACAGTGGTATTTAATACAGCTCAAAGAGTGCCCACATCTATTTCTTGAACAATTAAGGAGCCAAATGAATTTCCATTTTGCAGTGTAAAGAAATTAGGATATCTTTGTCTGAGTCCTGTCCGACACCTGTTATTTAGTATCTACACCATAATCCATCTTTGTAATGTATTTCATCACTATAAAGTATAATATAAAACAGCACTATTACTGTGAAAGCAATAAAAGTAATTGCAATATATATCCTTTTCACAAGACTTGAAAATGTGGTTCATATTACCATATTGATTTCCCCCCAAATAGCTCCTTTCTTCAAACTACTGAGAGTAAAATTCTTAAGTTTGTACACCTAGCACAGATTAATGGCCAACACTTTGTAGTGCTACATAAAACAAAATAGATTTCTATATCTGCCAGGGCAATACTATTACTAGAATACAATAACATTTAAATTACTTCATGAAAGGTATTGCTCGAACACAATAATTTACTCTCATTAAGAAATGGGACCCATTTTCTAAGAAATAAAAGCCTAGAGATCTGGACATACCTGAACTACATGTTACGGATAATGTATCAGTGTATCCTGACAAAATTAAACAGTGGGCTATCAGACGTTTAATTTTGTCACAGGGTTAAATGATTTGAGACAGAATTTATACCATGTTATTCCAGAAAACTGCTGGAGTATCTTCAGTGTGGAATCTGCATGTCCTTCCTTTGTTCATGTAGGTGTTCTCTGGGTACTCCAATTTCCTCCCTCATACCAAAGACATGCATGCAGTAAGAGGTTTGGTGACTCTAAATTGTTAGTAGGTACACATGTGACATGTGCATATGACATAAGATAAACGTTTGGCAACTTACTTCTGTTCTGTTCCTGGGGTCACCACAGGAGTCAGATACACCTCAGCAGCGATCAATTACAGAAGACTGACTACCATTCATTTTCAGAGATATTCATTTACTGGTTGTGTCTAATGTCATAGTGCCTTGCAAGGTTAGTCTTTATTGCCGAAAATATTCAACTGCAAATACAAGTATGTTATTTTATGGCTTGTTGAATTTGTGCCTGAGTAATATTTTTATTTGTTTCTACATATATTTATTTAGTTTTTAGTGGAAGATGTAGTATTGCTTTAAATAGTCTCCATGGTGATTGGTTTGGGATGCTTGATTAATCGAGTAATGGACCATAGAAAACAACCGAGTTGGGGTCATGATTTTTTTGTTCTGAAGAAGTCCTACTGTACCAATGATGAAAGAGCTAAATAAAGTTTATTTTCCTGAATACTAGCTCCGAAGTCTTCACCTCCTTTTTTTTGTTTTACCAAATTTGATTAACTAGCAATTCTTGACTTCTCATATTCCAAACAATGCATATTGCCGTTATAAGCAACTTATCCAATAAATCAGCTTTTGTAACATTAAAACCGCTATAGAATCCATGTGCAATCATGCTCATGGTCAAATTCAAAAAAGCAATGCAATTGAATTATTTTTCAGATAAGCTCTATACTTTTTTGTTCTACTACACATTTAAAAGAAATGATCCATAGTCTGTTTAACATTACATATTCTACACATTCTGCCTTGCATTTGATTACACATTTCCCCTTTTAACTGGCAAATTTTCTATCCCTAATCTCCATAATAAATCTTGCATTTGAAAATCATCTCTAAATCTTGTCATACTTTTTTCTTTCTTTACTTTCTTTATCTTTTCTCTTTTTACTTCCCATGATTTCACATAATAGAATATTTTCATAATACCCCTGTACCATTCCTTCTGAGAACTCTTTATTTCATACCACATTATAGTCCATCTTTTCATTGTTTCATAATATTCTTTTCCCTCCCTATGTAAATATGTTTCATGTTTTACTTCTTTGCTGTACTTTCTTATAAAGTTCTCATGTTATCTTTCCATCACATACCTTTTTATCATTAATTTTCTTAAGACCCAAAACAAATGTAATGAACCTAATAGACAATGGGATTTATCTAATTCGCCCTCACTTATCTTACAGTATAAAACTTCTAACAGGGTTGAGCTTCGATCTCCATATAAAACAAACAAAAAAATAATGTCAAATAATTTTGATACATATTGGGAAAAGGTAAACACTTCCTAAATATCCTAATTTACCTAAAATGTACGAATGAAGTAAATATACCTTTTCCTATGTAATAATTCAAAATATTTCCACATCTTTATAGTATTCTTAATCTCAAACTATAATAACTTCCCATGATCTTTTAATTTTATATCCATTTCTAAATTTTATTCTTAAAATATTAAACTGTGCCTATAAAATAAATCACTACAATCTTAACAGTATCTCCAAAACCTTTATCAACCATACACAAACATTCTTCTATTTCAAGCCATGCTTTTGTAATCCAACCTCTCCCATTAGCTATTACAGATAAACTTATCTGCATTTGCCATATAAATTGGAATTTCAACATCCTTCCAAATTTTTGCTGTCCCCATATGCCTTCTTTTTTGTTTTAATCACAGCATTCATTACAAGTGCAAACAATGTCTCTCTTAAACCCTTTGAATATGTATTTCATTAATAAATCATCCACTATTCAATACATTATTTTAAAATTTTAAATAAATAGACCTTACCAAATTTATAATGTTTTCCCTGTATTTCATACTGAGACACAGTTTCCAATATTTTCTATGACACATATTGTCACATGCTTTTTCTACATTGCATGCTATTATTTTTGACTCATTTCCTTCATATACAATACTATAAATTATTTTTTGAGCTTTTCTCCCTAGGCCTTTGCTGAAAATGGGCTTCTACTCAGTTAGACTTTCCCAGTAATCAAATGCCAATAAATACATTTATAACTTTCATTTCAATAATCATCATATGTTTATTTTCTCTTCCTTCAACTCCACACATTCTTTCTTCAAGTTTTCTATTTAAACCCTTCCTAATTTTTGTACAATGTTCATTAATTACTAATTTCCATATAATTTAATGTTAAAGGCCTCCAGTTTTTGATAAAAATTATCTCACCTTTTTATATAAAATTGACACAGAAAACAATTTTTCTTTCTGTATTTTAATAAAAAAAATCATATCCCTTTCCTTCAGGTCCTGGAATACTTATTTTCTTTACTTCCTTTAGAATATCATTAAGATCCTTCAAATGAACACTTTTGGCACCATTTTCTGCCACAGCCTCCTTTATTTTTTAACATTCCATTTTTATGCTGTAGGAATACCCATGTCTTTACACAAATTTGAAAAATATCTTGTTACTTCTTCCAAAATGCCCTCCACATCATAGATTACATCCCTTTCTGCCTTATTAATACACATAATTCTGCTGTCATCATTCTTAACCCTTTTTCCCCAAAAAAAGGAGATACCGCCTCTCATTTGACTTGCAGAACATTTTTATATGTATTAAAGTATTCATTTCTAACATTTTTTCCTGATATTTTTACCCCCTTTTTACCCATCATTTCACTCTGTGTTACTGCTTAAACTTTTTTATACCCATTCAATGTATTCTCATACCTTAGTTTTCTCTTAATTCCTTTTCCATCTCCAATGCATTTCTTCATATTTATAACTTCTATTTTTAGGCACATAATTGGAAAACTAAACTTCATAGTTTCACTTTTTCTATCTTTAAACCATCTGAAAAAAGAACATAATCAATTTTGATTCTAAAAACACCTCTTTGTAAGTAAAATTCCTTTTCTGTCCCACCTGCAGCTACCAACATTTAATCATTTGTTTACATGTAACAATATTTTATACCTATTTAACTGTTACTTTTCTGACATTATAATTAAAATCACCCATAGCTATTGCATCCACATTTGGCAAAACATTTTAACCTTTTCAAAATGTTTCTCTTTTTCCACCTGTGTGTAAGTGTATATTCCAATTAACCTCCATATTTTAAATTCTCTTACATTATATACCACACATCTATCTGAAAAAATAATAATAATAAAATCAAAAATATGTATTCCTATTTTTTAACAAAAAAAAACTAATCCCAGAACATAAATCTTCCTCAATAAACTCATTTTATTTCTTCTCCCAAATAAACTCAGTTTGCTTTTTCTGAGTTTCATTAAGACATCTATCATCTTGCAAATATATGACATCATACTTTTGTTCTTGACACCGAGTCAAAATGCATATTCTCATTGTATTGTTTATTAGACTGTTAACGGTTAACTTTCAAAGGAATTACCTTTAAACTAAGCCTTTCCCTTTTTAACAGTTTTTATAGTAATTTTATTTTGTTTTCTGAACTGTTTTCCTAATAAAACCTTTATCAGTTTCTTCTTCATAGGTACATAGGTAAGAACTAGGCTAGCTGGCCTTGTGGGTCAGTCCAAACCTGCCATCTTCCCTTTTGGTGCTTGAATTAACTTATCCCATTTAGTATTAGATTGTCCTTTCCCCATCCCATGACTGATAATTATATATTACCCTTAATTAGAATAACTGAGATCATACCACAGATAATTTGAGGGAAACCATTTATACGATAAAGCATTTAAGAGCTGCTTCTGTCCATTAGTAGCACAGGGGATAGTTCTGGTGTAAATTTGTGTTTCTCACCCATAGATCCAAGCCATACTCAAATATGGAAAGGGACAAGCCCTTCCCTATATAGATGGAGAGTCTGCTCCAATGCAGTGGTGTCTCCCATGAGGCACACCCAGCCCTCCAAACTGTTCTGCTGATGTAGCAGAAGAGGTCGAGATCCCAAGGCCATGCACTTCCAATGCTATTTGACCTGCTGCTGATGTGCAGCAAATCCATCAGTACTGGGTCAGAGGATGCCTCTCATGCCAGACATGGGTCATCCCCAGCAGTCTGTAGGATACTGAGCACAGCGACAGCGGCCTGAGTTGGTCCACATAGGACATACTGCCCTTCTCCTCTGCCCCTTCTTTTAAACATAATGATCATACTGGTTTGGAACATCAGTACTATAAACAGATGTAACCTCCTTATCGTCACCTGACATAAACATGGTATCTTGTACAACATTCTCAGATTCTATATCACCATTTTCATTTTCATTAACAACCGTATTTTCCTCAACATGCAACCGATCAAACCAGAAATGCTTTGATCCACTGCATTTTCAACAGAACATTTTGCAATTTCCAACATGTCCAGTTGTTCTGCATGGAAAACATTTATGTTTACTAAATTCATTTATAAAATGCTCACTAGACCCATAATGAAAACATGTTTTGGACTGTTCCCTTCCCAATACCTGAGCATTCCTACCCCCACCATTAACAATAATAATACTTAGCAGATGTAAAACTTTACCTTTCCTGTCTAAACATGCAGTCGCATCCCAGCTCCCATTCTATATTCTTCTTTCATCAACACATTTTTTATATCATCAGTTTTTCTACAGTCATCAAGAGGAACAATCTAAGCTCATCCTCAGTAATTTCTGAGGTTCTAGATTGAACTTTCAGGTTACTTTTCAAAATGACATTGATCCCTTTAACCAAGAAAAAGATTCCATGCTGAACAAAAAGATTTAGCATCACAAGCGGAAAACAAGTTTCTACACCAACATAAAGGATTTAAAAGTTATTTCACAAAATGTCTCAGTACCTATATGTATACACGCACAAACATCATTGGGCACAAAACAAGCAGTACAACAATTTTATCCCACACAAAGTATCTGTCAATTGGTTCTTCAGTTTTAGATTCAAGATAAATCAGTGGCCTATTTTTATCAGAAAATACTCTACAAACATGTTTGAGTATCACTGGCACTTTTCAAAGCAGCAGCAGCACATATGTTTTTTTATTTATCTTCTGAACATTTTCACTCGCATATTTCTGCATTACTTCTGCTCCATTTTATCACTTCATCTGTATAATCTTCCTACTGTGTATTCTTTACAACTTAAACATCTTTCTTCTCTGTGCTGCCAACATCACTCTCAGGAAAATGTCCTTCAACAATATCCAACCATGAAATTGCACTGTTGTCTGAAGGATCTTCTTCATTAATTATTCCGTATAAAGTATCAATATCCACACCACCTTCCTGTAAATGAGTCACAATCATTATCCACACAATTTTATATACAAACTACTGCACAAATTAAAATGTTGTTCTCTTTCTGCTGACAACCTTCCTTCCGAATACTTTAAAATTGCTGCTGATGCAATTGCCTATCCTGTTGGTATTCTCATCAATAGATCCATCATAGAATCTCATGTCCCCTTCCTTTGGAAAAGATCTATCATAACCCCATTACACAAAGAGGGAAAATCTAATGAATTAACCAACTTCTGACCCATTGCCTTCCTATCTCCTCTTTCCAAACTGTTAGAAAAATGGGTATACAAACAACTCCTTGACCAGCTTATGCACAACAATTTACTTACACTCATCCAACACAGCTGTAGACCAGCATATGGTACAACAACTGCATTAGTATCCTTCATGGGCACAATTAAGAAAGCAAGAAACTCTAGCCAAGTAGCATCAGCAATATTTCTTGACCTTTCTAAGGCTTTCAACACTGTCTCACTCGCCAAACTCTTACAGCAACTTTCTTCCCAAGGTCTTTCTCTTCCCTCTCAACAATCGTTCACCAGCTATCTTTCTGATAGACAATAATGCATAAAATGACAAGGCTGTTTCTCACAATATCTAACTAACAAAATAGGACTGCCACAAGGGTCCATTCTTGGTTCCCTCATTTTTAATATCTTTATAAACAACCTCTATACTGCTTCCTATCAAACTCCATAATCCAGTTCATTGATGACTCAACCCTCATCTCCTCTTTCAACAATATAGCACACCTTAGACAAATAACCAGAACTATCTTCTCCTCCATTTAGTCCTGGCTTAATAGTGCATAACTATTCCTTAATCCAGCAAAACAAAACTCCTACTTTTTACACCTAGACCACTTTCATCTGACTTTAAGATATATTCCCTAAATAACACTGAAATTGAAGTAGTTTCATATGCCAAATTGTTAAGGATAACAATAAACAACAAACATACCTTTGATCTTCACATACATAATTCTATCAAGAAAACATACCACAAACTAGGGTTGCTGTAGTGACACAAAAACGTTATGGATACAGCCACCACCTACTCCCCTCTTTACCATCTCTACAGCAAAAATGCTAACCAGAAATAGCAGGGGAAGTTACCTGGTGCCCTTGCTAAATTTCCCCTAGTCAGTACAAATACAACCTCTGGTCTCCCTTGAAGAGAGGCCATACTCCTAGTGAGACCCATACCTCTCAACCTCTTAGCACAAGAAACCTGGAAAAAGTCTAAAATAATGGGGGACAATGCCAAAAATAGGGACAAATTTTAAATATTGGTTTTATAAACTTAGAAAGTTGTTAGAATAGCATGATTTGTGTTAGCATGCATTTTCTAAAGCATATGAACTCTGAAACTCAAATGTATATTAATATTTAGGGATTTCAGTCCTCAGTGATTTGTCTGAGAACCATAGATTTTATGAGGAACAGACCAAAAACATGAGGAAAAATCTGGTGCATTCTGCAAAAATCTGAACAGATGAAAGGTATGGTGGGACTAACGAGATTAACAAAGTGTACATAACTAAGTAACTAAATAGATAGACAGGTAGATAGATACATGTTCATTTTTTCATCATGCTGTACAACAGGTCATCTCACTAGCATGACCTGTGATGGTGCACTATTTGGTGCAAAAATGTTAGAATATCATGGTCGCATAAAGGTGTGACAAATGACATAAAAGGTGTTTATTACCTGAGTGATGTGAGTATTTGAGAGCAGCTTTACTCTTTAGGACCCCCCACTGACTGCAACACTAACATATGATGCAAACTTTCCCTGTTGAAGTTATGGACCTGCCATGTACCCACAGTTGCTTGTGCAGGTGCACAAAACCAGGAGAACCTCTTTGCATGACTATGTCCACAAGAATGATGTGAAAGATTGATTCAGCAACATTCATGAGTTAGGGCATCATTAGCATACCTACTGAGCTGAGAGCTCCAAATTTGTGCAATATAAACCCTGAATGCAGTGGACAGCCTCATTGCGCTACAAAAGATTCCTGGTGGGCAACTGAAAACTTTGCTGTCACAGGTACACAACCTGTCTGTAACAGAAGTTACAGTTCTGGTTTGAAAGGTAAACTTGAACTTTTACAACTTTTCACTTATATCGTCTGCCTTGAGCAGGTACTGTTTTGTAAAACTGCCTGGGCAATGTGCTGCATGAAAAGAGTGGTGCCATTTGTAAATTACAGCTGAAGTAAAGTGCCATTGTGAGTGTGTGGATCAAAAGCAGTTATGTGGGTCAAACAGCCTGAACTGGATGAGCAATTCAGCATTAAAGCTACAAAGCATATGTTTTGGGAATAACATGTACAGTGTCATTGTAGAAGTTAAGCTAAAATAAACTTCTGCAAGTGCCAGGTATGTCCACTATTCTTGTGTAACTCTGTGTACAGGTATTTTTTAAAGGCCAAAATATGAGTAAGCCATGATTATTTTAGTTGCAGTCCTGCATTTATTCCCATATGTATGCCACACTGGAAGTCTGTGATGAAAGTTTTCCTGGGGGGATACCTGTATAGAGTAGCATGATGTACCTCAGGTGTATGTAAACTATGGTATACCTATGGTGGAGATGATTATTATAAGTTATGTATGTAGTGTGACTGCTTGTTGCTAGCTGCTTTACAGAGTGTACTATAATACCCACAAACTGCATAATGTCACTAATCTGGGAAGTGACAACCCTGTAGGTCAGGAAACACAGAATATATTTGTATGGTTGTGTGGAACAACATGTAACTGAAACATTCAGCTGTCTCCCACTAGGTGAGGCATACATTCTGTGCCTGCAGGCAGTCTGCCTTTATACATGTTATGTTCCTTTCACTACCTACGGTCTGTGTTGGTACGGATACAGCAGGCACCTATATAAGAAACTTCAGTTGCAGATTTTAAATGGAGGCCCTTACCTGTTGCTGCTATCAATTGCAGGCTCAACATGGCATGTATACTGGCTACTTTCTCACTTTGGGGGGGGGGGATAACATTACAAAGTTATATGAACAGTGACTATGGTTATGCAGGTTTTTATGTTATAAGGAACACACACACACACACACACACACACTTTATATACGTATATATATATATATATATATATATATATATATATATATATATATATATATATATATATATGGGTTTACTTCAAAGGATCAAAATTTCACAACATCAAACATCAAACATTGAACCTTTGATCATTGAAGACCAAAGGACAGAAGTTGTAAAATATCAAACTGTAAAAAATAAATAAATAAATAACAAGTGAAAACTTCTTATTTCATGTTTTTGCAGGGGTGTAAGCCCTCCTGCATCCCCCATGCCCTGCTACTTAAATATGCCAACTCTGACATCACACTACAGTGAACAAAATGGTAAATTTCCCACTCTGCATTGTATGGCGATCTCCCTTCACAAGGTTCAATATTTCACAACTTCAATCATCTGCTCTTCACAGATCAGTGATTCGATGTTGTGAAATTTCGATCCATGAAGTAGACCCATATATTCAGTCACCTACCAGCACCACAGAGAATAGTATGCACTTGTTTCTGTATCCTCATATATCTTAGCCTTTCCTCACACAGCATTTTGCCTGGTACATGAAAGCCTTATAAGTGTAATCTCAATTTTAAACAATGAGATTGTGTAACGAGCTCTCCATCTCCATAGTCTATAGATGATCAACCATGATTAATCTAACTTGTCTTGTAGGATGCAATTATCGATATCAGTGGTGACAGTGGTAAGAACAGGAACTACCTGCAGGTCAGACACTGGGCCACCAACAGGATTCATCATGTGATAGAGTAGGCTGCCTGCCTGGCACAGGAACTTAGGATGACAGGAGGCAGCCTGACAGCCAAACCACCAATAATTAACATAAGGGAGTTTCTTCCCTCTCTGCATGGGGGAGAAGAGTCATCAGTAGTCCATTAAGGGGTTCTGAATATTGGGGTAGAACTGCAACAGGCTACAAGAATTGCCATCAAAGATGCCCCTGGTGTGTATCTATGATGTTTTTAGATTACTGCATACTGGATAAACATGTCCTGTATCGCACATCACTAAACTTTGCTTCTTTTGATATATAGGAACATCAGAGCTTCAAAGCAGAAGATCAGGTGTACAAGGTAAGGTCTAGCTTATTATGTCCTACAACTATATGTGGTATTTAGCATTCATTCACTGGGATTAATGTACAGGTGATAAGTCTTACTTATTTGAGGCATTTTTCTTTAGTGTCTTCATAGGTGACATACTATCTTCTCCTCCTCTGTGGATATACCACTGCCTAATTTTGGAGACCACTGTGACAATAATAGCAACAAAAATGTGACATGCTTAATGGTGCATGGTGGCTGTGTTGAACTCAAGGAATATGGAATCCAGACCTCCTTCCCAGTCAGTGGACATGGCCTCTGTGCCTGTGGAATGCATCCCAGATGCAGAAGTAAGCATGTGAAGGACAGGGTGGTCAGCATGCTGTTGACTGTAAATGGCTTGAGTAGTGCCCTGCCCCCCATCAGATCTATCTGTCTCAATGTCCATGATCCAGCAAATGTGCAGGTTCATCATAGAGGCACAGGCTATGATCACCTCAATCTTTGCTGAGATGGTACTTGTTATACAGGCCATGTGTGCTGCCTCGTTGGATTGCATGATTCATATGTGTGACATACAGGACATGTTCCACAGGTAATATTGCAACTCAGGTCCCCACTGCTCACAGGATGCAGGCCAGGTACATGTCATGTCATGTGACCACTCCACTTCTACCTCAAGTGTTGAGGGCCAAGACTGGCAAGGGAGGTCTATTTGTTGCACACACCATGCCACAACTTCCATCCCACCATCTGATGTTGGGCTGAGAAGGGTCAGATGTTGATATCCATAATAGCTCGTAGGGTCAGATGTTGATATCCATGATAGCTCGTATAGCTCATGCAATAAACAAGACTGGTATGAGCCATTGCTCTTATTCATTACTCACACCTACTTCTAGGCAAGTGCTTGTTAGTGCACGTGCACCCACAGAGGAGAGGGAGCTGTTGTGGACACGGACATACATGGATTGCCCATGCATCTCCTGTGGATGCTCTGGAATATCATTTTTAACTCAGCACAGTGTAGGATCATCTGCTGAGGCTATGTCCCATTAGACATATACAAACATACATCTCCAATACCCTCTTCTATGCACACAGACACACATACACACACACACACACACACACACACACACACACACACACACACACACACACACACACACACGCACACACACACACACACACACACACACACACACACACACACACACACACACACACACACACACACACACACACACACAGTAACAATACCCTCCTCCTGGCTCACACAAACGTAATTGCTTTTACATCATGCATACATTAATTATATCATGCATACATTCATTACATCATACATACATTAATTTCCTTGTGGAAGACAATGCAGTCTGTGTCCCCCCATCTGTGAAAGTGATGATAGCTGTGCCCTGCTCTCTTAGTTTGTTACTTGGGCAGCCTGTACCTAATACATTGTGTAGCTAGTATATGCATGGGTGAGAACAGTCTAGTTGTGGGTTTGCATGCAGCACTTTTATTGCTCTGTATATGCTTTAATCTGGTCTACAGTTATGAGTAAGCTGCTGTCTCATAGCCAGTGCCACTGTGTACTGAGTCTGCCCTTGGCATGACCTTCTACTGCTGACAACACTTCCATTCTAGTCTCCTTATGCATATCCTCAACTGCCTGGTATGGTGAGGCATGTTCCTCCCTGCTGCAAATGTTTCTTCAACAGGATGTTATGTGAAGTAGAGCATACATAAAATGTCCTGGTACATGTGCCAGTGTCATACTGCAAATTACCACCAGATACATCCAGGCAGCAAAAGCCGGCCTTCACCAGGTTAAACACATGCTTTGCGATAATCCAGTTTTATGACAGGAAATTGTTGCACCTAATGTCTGCTAAAGTCTGTGGATTTCTGATGGCTGTTAGCAAGAATGGCCTCAGGGCATATCTGGCATTGCTAAAAAGTTGCTTATCCCAGGGGAAAATTGCCCTTAACAAACCACTGACACAAGTCATATCTGCATCATAAGTGGGAGTCATGGGTACTGTCTGGGTAGCCTGCAGGCACATTGTAGATTATACCCTGTGCATTACAGATCACATGACAGTTGATGGAATGGTAAACTTTTATGGTTAATGTACCTTTGTCCCACTTCATCAAGTTGGGCTGTTATTTCAAAGTAGGTATAGTCTATGACTCCCAGTACCTCAGGGAAATGGGCTATGTTGTAAAAGTCCTACATGGTGTTGGGTCTCGTCTCTATGGTACAAGGAAACCACATATATTCCCCACATGCTATAGCATAGAGGAAATGGTGTAGCATCCTTGAGGCAGATGCCTGGGATATTCCTATTATGGTAAGGTCCATGTAACTAGTATTACTGAATTCACAAATACCTTGGTATCCACAGGTATAGGAGCTCCAAAACTCTGAAAGGCCTGTAGATGAGGCAATGCATCTCAACAGTTCCTTTATGGGGACTCTCTGCACACAGCAGTGTTCCTCAACTTCAGTGTTTTGAAACGTATGAAGCATTAAGCATGGACAGATGATATGGCACCTCCAAGAGTGATGACATGTAACATTGCACCTGCTGACAGATTTGTTAATACAATAACTTCCCTAAACACTATTCCCCTCCTGTAACTTCAGGATTTTATGGCATCAATTGCTCTGGAGATAGCACATGCATTTGTGGGATATATACATTTCTTAATTACTCTGCCATATTGTTTACCCTCATTTGCATCCAAGTTCCTTGTTTTAATAATTTTGCTCATTACCATGTCATTAAACCACCATTATAGCATACGATATGGGCAGCTAGGTTACTTGGCCTCCACATATCATACTTCCTGTGTCTATGAGTCGCACACACCCTGTTTGTGGCCTGTTGTCATAAGCAATCACCACCCACCACACAGAGAATATTTCTGAATCCCAGGACATGTCTGATAATGGATTTTTTCCATCATCAATAAGGAATTTGCAAACTCTACGAAACAAAAAGGAATTTATCACATAACTATTGCACTATTTCATGCTACACCTAATAGAACGGGATAATGGGCTGTAAAGACTTAGTACGTAGGATGAAAAAAATGAAAGGTGACCTGGGAAAATTAGATGCCCATGAGTCTTATTCCTTGCAATATTACCCACCCAAATAATGACAGATTTACCTGCAGCAGAAATGTTTATGTTAAGAAGGCTGAAATCCATGTTTGACTTACCACTGTCTGATCTGAAAACAATATTCCAGAAAAAGGAAGGTTCAAAAATAATTTCAATACAATTTTAAAAAATATACAGTCCTAAGTAGACATCTGGTGTTACTGAAGGTTGTTCATGCCTTAATACTATGCTCATTCATCATGGCCTATCTGTAAGAGGACATGCTGATCATGTTACTGCAAATGTCATACAGTTAATTAGTTCTAGATATCAGAAAGAAATAAAATTTAAGCAGTACAGATTTTTATTTATTCACTTATTGGCATTTGGTTACTGAGAGAGTCCGACTGGGTAGGAGCCAATTTTTAGAAGAAGCCTGGGGAGAAAAGTGTTACAAAACATTTAAAGAACAATAATTTTAAAGTCTTTAAAAATAAAACAAAAACCAAATACAGTGTAAATAATTATATCAAATTAAATATATTTATGAAAACGTTGGTTAAGAATAGATACCAATTATATGACAATGATTTAATAGTTAGAGAAATTTTAGCCAGTTTACAGAGAAATAAAAGTTAAGTTAGTATAATGCAAACAAGAATTGTAATATGAAGTGAAAGAAAAGCAGATTTATGGTATATTTAGAGAGAAAGCCAGGGAAGAGAAATTGATTGCAGTATGGCAGTGAGTGAAGAAGGGAAAATAAGGAGATGTAAGGTATGAATAGGTGTTTTTCCATTTTTAGGAATACAGTTTATCCTGGTGTTGAGCAGGAACAGAGCCAGCTTTTAACTAGGAAATCTTTCAGAATGGTTTTGAAGGATGGGAGGGACGGTATTGACCTGATGGATAGAGATAAGGAGTTCTATACCTTAGCAGCATAATATAAGTACAGAAAATGCCCAGCAAATTTGATAGGTTTGTGGACATACAGGAGGTTTTGGTCATTGGATCATAATAACCAACTAGGAACATAGTTGTGCACAGTGTAATTTAGTGCTTGACAAGCAGAAGGATTCTGGATAATTTTGCAGATAGTAAAAAACTATGTATGTTAGTTGATGGGGTGCCCATTTAGGCTTTTTAGTGCTATACAGTGGTGGATTCTGAAAGGGGTATTTGCTGCAAATTTAGCAACTTTGTTATAGCATTGTTCAAGTTTTGATTTTTGTGATGCCTGAAGGTTGCTAAGGATGGGAGCACCATAAAGAAGTGTGGGGACAAGATAAGTAGTGGTAAGTATTGTTTTAGTTGTGTTGTTGAGAAAGGTTTTCACTCTATAAAGCATCCCGTATTTTTGATGAGTTTTTCTTATGCAATTCTGTATGTGCAGGTCAAATTTAAAATTATCATCCTTTATCATCCATAATAATTTGCTCTGAAAAGTGACTTCAATGGTTGTATAATCAAGAGAGAGGACTTTACGTTTCATTTTTTTTATGGGAGAAAGATTTGGAGAAAAGAGTAGTTGCTTTTTTAGAGTTGAGTATGAGTTGTGAGTTGCAAAGCCATGTTTTAGTCACTGTTAAAGCTTCCTGAGTACTTTTTTGGAGGTGTGGCATGTTGTCAGATGTGCAAATGAGTGTGGAGTCATCTGTGTATTATATTGGGGAGGCCTCCTGTGTGGATCTGTGGAAGGTATTGGTGAGAATGTTAAAGGGGGGACCAAGGATAGAGCCTTGTGATACACCGGTGGTGACTGGAAGGTATGGAGAGATAGTGCACTGTCATTTTATTGACTGACACCTATTGGGCAGATAGCTTTTGAACCACAGAAGGGTGTCTGAGAGAGACTTAATGAGGACATTTGAAGTAGAAATTTGCTGTGACAAACTTTGTTGAAGGCTTCAGACAAGTCTAGAAATAGGGGACAGATGAGTTTGCCATTATATCTAGCTTTATTGACATTATCTATACTGCAGTGTTAGTACTATGGGAAGGATAAAAGCCATGTTGTGTGGGAGACAGGAGATCTTCCCTCAGGAGATAGTTTTAGCAATTTTTTTCAAATACATTTTTCAAGTATTTTGAAGAGGGGGGAAAGATTGCTATTAGTCTAAAGTTAGTAATGTCTGAGAATTTCCATCTTTGTTCAGAGGTATAATATGTCACTTTTTCCAGAGACAGGGAACATGAGATTCCTAGATTGACCTACTTATAAGGACTGAGACAGGGTAGACAATGCTATCGGCAGCTAATTTAAGGTATTTGCTTGGGAGGTCATCAGGTGAAGTAGAGCATGGTTTGAGTTTGTTTAAGGTAGTTTTTATATAGGATGTGGGCACAGGTTTGAAGGTGAAAGTGGATGTAGTGATATGTGGCAGCTGGGCAAGGTTAGGATTAGATGTTGGCGAATCCTTGGTTGGAGATGCTATACTATCTATGAAATAAGAATTGAATTGTATTGCAGTTTTGACTGATATTGGGAGAAAGTTTGAAGTCAGCATTTGCACAAGAACAGATGTTCTCATACAAAGATCAAAATAAAATACCAAAGAAAAAACAGGATATTCATACTGACAGAAAAGCTGACCTTGTACAATATCATCAAGTCAGCATCTGCAACAGGATGAGCAATTTTCCAAAATAGAATACCAAGAGGAAATCTATATGTGTGTGCATGACTAGAACAGTATATAAGATCTGTATTAATTCAGTTATGTTGGGGGTATTGATAGGGACACATTTGTTCTGAGGTAAATGTTATATCTCTCACATCATCCATGTTCAAGAAGTAAAGTAGAACAGTACCTAAAGCTGCCACATTAGTCTGTGTGGTTTGTTATAAAAAGTTATTTATTACTGCTTTGAGTTTGGTGTTGCAAAATATATTCTCTCATCAGTGTATATTCTGCAAGTTTCTGTATGCAACAGACTGTGAATGCAGCTATAACCAAACTTTGATTTTAGCAAAACCCATCCAGCAAGACTGAGTGTCTTAAGAAGACTTTGGAGCTATCACAGTAAGAATCACAGTAAGCAGCACCTTATCATTAATTTTTTCAATGGAAAGCTAGCCATTTCAGCCATCAGCAACAACAGCCTGATCACGTGTTTTCTTGCTAACTGGTAAGACTTTTTTCTATGTCACATTTTTAGTATGGATGCTATCAGACAGAATTCCAGCAAATGTGAGCCAAGCTTTACTCTTAATGTAGCAGAACAACCAGATAAAATCTGGAATAAGTTGCAATGTTGTTGTACACAGCACATTAGTAAATGTAAAACCTTATTAGGGCAAGTTGACATACAGGCATTATGTAAATGGATTGTAACATTTGATTGGTATTTGCAACAGAAAAATGAATTATGTTTATTGTGTGATTCAACAGAAACTGAATTTTGTGTGCCATGCCATAAAAAAAGTATTGCTTGATATTGCTAAAAAAAATGGACTGTGAAAATAGACCTTTTCATGATGAAGACTTAACGAAAGGTAAAGTGTTTTCATTATATCCAGATGTAAAGCAGTTATGTCCTGTTAGCACATTAATTTCCGAATTACAAAAACAGTAACATCTGTTATTGACAGAATCCCCTGTAGATCTTGTGATACCCTTTAAAAATTATGTACAAGCATGGAATGATGCCATGACTACACATACAGATGAGGACAGGCACAAGGCTTATGATACATTGACAGAAGAATTTAATAAATTCTTAAAAAAACAAACAGGGTGAGTTAAAAAGTTCAGGAATGATATCCAAGATCTCTGTCAAAAGTGCATAGGAGCCCTGCATTCAACAGAGGAATCTAATAACAGGTATCATACATCCCTTAAACAATTACAGACAGAAATGACAGACCTTAAACAGTGTTTGAAGGAAAAGGAAAAAGAATTAGATGAATTAAAGAGACTAACCTACAAAATACATTCTTGATATCCCAGCTTAAGGAAGAGTTAGAAAATACAAAACCAGTCCAAATTGTAGAACAAGGACAGGGAACCACTACAGATTTATATACACAGTCTAGGTTATTACAGAGTTTACCACAGTGGAATGATAAAAAAGGCATATTTTATAACATGTTTGCATTTGAGGAATGGGTGGCATATACAGCAGGATCTAGTATATGGACACATGCACTACTTAGATGTTTCTGGATTTTCATACCCAAACGTTTTAAAACTTTCATTCAGTTAAAGCAAGATGCTTCTCAGTTAAACACTAAAGTAGGACATATGACAGCCATTTTAATGGCATTTACATAAGGGCAGCCGCTCACAGCTAAGTTATTAGACAATTTCAAAATTACTATTACAGATAAATTAATGGAACAAAGTGAACATTTTAGGCTTGCCTTTTAAATCATATATCAAAAATCATACAGAGACATGGGAAAAAGAGAAATACAAAAACAGCTAATACATTGATTTTTAGACCAAGTCAAAGGGGTTCCAGGGGTTATTAAATGTATCTATGAAGAAAATTCTGATACCCTCACTGATTTGGTACAAAAATTAATGAGGGGACAGACGATGGCTGATGATGGAACATTATACTCACACCATATCTTTACATTTGAAGGTGATAATGAGCCATTTGAGATAATTGGTGAAGTAAAAAACAGGGGAAGGCAATGGTGGTGTGACCAACCTCCAGCAGAAAGAGCTGCATCTGTACCACCAGCTCCTGCCTCTATGTCTATAGCACCAGGATTAGGCACAGGTAATGAACAAAAGGCACCAACATGCTTCTTTTGTAAAAAAAAATAGAACATGCTAAGCAAAATTGTGATCATTACAAAGCCTGGCATAAAAAGAAAGAAGAACAGGGGGTGTTTCCAAAACAGAGCCAATAAATTTACAAGAAAAGTCAGAAAAGCAGGATTATGTACAAAAACCTTACAATGTTGGTAAAAATAACTATAAAGGCCATCAGTATACAGAAAAAGGGAAAGTATGCCCTGTAGATTTTTCAAGCAGTTTCGCCTGTAAATCCAAAACATTTGATAGAACAGGCAGAGGGAATAGCTAGACAACAATTAAAAAAAAAGATTGAAAAGCCTAAATGTACAGATCACTCAGACACAGAAGAAGATGACAAGCAAAAACATGAGGTATGTCATATTGCATTTGACAATAAAGGAGAGGATGAGTGGATCTCCTTACAATAGGAATGTGCCCCCCTACTCTGGTATCTTTCCTGACCACTTTTAAAATGGGTCGAGATGGACGACCACTGATTGATATCTGGGTAGAGGGGTCACTATGGAAGAATGTCTTATTAGACACACGAGCAGCAGTATCTGTCACAAACAGACAGATACCTGTGAATCCTATAAAAAAGTTTACATTTCAGCATTTAATGGCACATGATGCTATGCAGTGAGTAGCCAAAATGAGGACATAAAGTTTAGCCAAGAGGGACAGACATGGAAGGGTGCATTTTTAATGCATCTATCTTGCTCAAATACCATTATTGGTATGGACATTTTAGGGCCTTTGGGCATAGTAACTGATCTACCTAATGGAGTCCTGTGGATAGCAGACAAGCAAAAAGGAGAGGGAGAGCAAAGTACATGTTGTTATGCAATCTCTATACATGAAAAACCTGACAAACCTACAGGATATGTGAATACAGACAGTGAGGATGTGTGGAAGCATTTACAACAGCAATTCCCAAATCTGTGGTCCAAGGGTCCCAATGATTGTGGAAAACTAGAAAGCCCAGTTGGGGGTAGGAAGTGATCAAGACTATATACCACCTTTTCAAAAACAATATCCTATTCCTAGGGAGGCAGAAGAACATATGGAAAAATGTATTGCAGAATGGGAAAAGGAAGGGATTATACAAAAAGGCAACAGTCCTACAAATTCACCAATCTGGCCAGTCAAGAAAAAAGATGGTAGTTATCGTCTTGTTATTGATTTACGGAAGCTTAATCAATATACTACACCTAGAGCACATTTGATTCCAGGAGTCCCCGAGTTGGCTGCACATATTAAGCCACAAAGTAAGTGGTTTATTGTTAGAAAAATATGTATTCACATATAAGCTGCTAGAAAAATATGTGCTCACATATACAAGCTGCTAGAAAAATATGTATTTCACACATATAAGCTGTTAGGAAAATATGTATTCAAATATATCAACTGTTAGAGAGACATATATTCAGACATATATAAGTTGTGTGGTCAGATATATATAAATGAACTTGAGCATATATGAAGTGCAAAGATTGAAAAATAGAATAATATGTAATGCATTTAATTCTGTTTTACTAGAATGATAGTAGAAATAAACTTGCATATTATTGCTTGAAGCATAGCTGCAGTGTGATTAGAAACTTGACCCTGACAGTAGCCAGCTCGGCTGGCTCATGTCTGTCAGTAAGGGATTATTTTGCAAAGTCAGAAAATAATGAATCTGTGTGCATATGTATCTTTTCCTGCTTCCACCAGAAGAATGGCCTTGCGCGCACTATCAGAGATAATGTCCATCTGGTGAACAAGAAAGAGACAAAGAGAAGTATTAAAGAAGACATGCATCCATTGTATTCAAACTAATCTAGGGGCCTTGAATTGGCTACATCCTCGGAAGGACATTGTGACTGACCAGGTGCTTGCAAGGCTGTAATATTCTCATGGGAAAAGATTTTGAAAAACACTATCTCAGCACTTTTCATAAGTTACTATGATGTAAAGACCCTGTCACTGACCACGCCAGTGAGGTGGGCAAAAGCTGATTGTAAATAGTATAAAATGACATGTGCTTCCTAAATAAAGCTAGACAAAATTCTGTACAAGTTTGTGTATGGTTTTTTGCCTCCTAATGTACATTAGAGAATACATATACAGTAGATACCTGAGAATCCTGCATTACTGTCTGTTATTGTGAATGATTTTTACAGTCTGATTTTAACAATTTATCTAACATTTTGGTCCTAATCGTGCGAATTCCCTTGGTAAGCTGCAGGTCAGAGTGTATAGGTGGCACTGAAAACTGCAGAAGAAGGAAAGACCTCCGACTGAATTGTCGTATGTAAAGAGGCTGTCCACTTGTCTGATCTGTGGCGAAAAGCGGAAAACTGGATCCTAAAAGAAGCATAACAGTAAGCGGAGGCTCAGGTAAGCAGAATTCCCCTCTTTGTCTTTGTTTTAGATCAGGGACCAGGTTATACTGTGCTATTGCTAAGGTTTGTGATAGCAGGGAGAGAGATAGTCGAAGTATTGTATCTTGAGTCATAGATCAGGGAATAAACAAAGCAAAGTAAAACAGTCATTCTAGACACTACTGTGGATACGGGGAATAAGATACCACGTGGTACAAGAGAAAGGGTTACGTAACAGTCTTTTTTTTTTAAAGAGACATGGGAAATGAGTGCACTAAAGGGTCACGTGACCCGCCCCTAACAGAAGATGCAAAGTATATGCAATTGCAAAGAGCAGATAATGTGAGACATTTTTCAAAATGGGTCAATAAGTATGAATTTGATGGTAAATTAGATAAAATATCACTAGTAAAACTTTTGAAACAGTTAAAATCTGACACAGAGGGTCAGGCAAAAAAACAACGACAGTTGGGTGTTCCTCAAGCACATAGGTGGATTGAGGAAGTGAACCGAGGGAACAGAAAATAAGAATGCAAAAGCATTATTTTTAGACAAAGAGGATAATAATACGGTAGTAGCATCGGCCCCTCCCCCACCACCTCCTCCGATGCCTTACTTAGAATATGAAGCGGAGGCGGGCTGGACCCTCCACGTTATCCGGAGACAACAGGGTATTAAGAGAACCATTTGTAAGAGAACCTATCGGAACTAGATCCCGAACACGTCAAACACTTATAGATGTTCAACCAAGCGGAAATTCATTAGATGAGAGTGAGGAAATCTGTCCATTAATTGAAGTACCAAACCCACAGGCAGGACAGGAGGGCCAGGCCTCAACTCTCTTAGTGTATAGACCATGGACACCGGAAGACATCTGGAAAGCTACAGAGGGAATTCCCATCCAAAAATTAACTTTGAAAAATTTGTACAAGATTTACAGGGTATGAGATTGAGTTACCACCTAAATGGGGAAGAGGTAGAAAAAGTAGTTAGACAAATTTTAGGTCCGGACTGGCACATGATTTGTGGCGCCTGGAATGCCCGTGACGCGCAACTCAGGCCACTCCTACATAGTGACGCAGAACTAGATACTAGATTGAAGGGTCTTACAGACCGCATTACTGAAAAATGGAAACCTAGGGCAGATTGGACTTGCATTAACCAATGCGTGCAACAAGATAATGAAACAGTAGACGCATACTATGGTAGATTATTAGAATGTTTCAATAACCATAGTGGTATGACTATTCCTGAAAATCAAAAAAATGATAGCTCATATGAACAACAGTTGAAGAATGCATTTTTAAAAGGTTGCATTGCCCCTATCAATAGCTTCATCACGAAGCATATGATAGATCACCGAACGAGTAGGCTCCAAGCCTTATTAGAGTATGCTAGGCATGCCGAAAAACATTTTAACAGTAAAAAGAAAAAGAAAACACAGGTCTTCACAGCTGAAGACGGTGCGGAAGTTTTTGTAGTACAAACAGCCAAAAAGGGTAAGTGAAATACTCAGGGTAACAAACGTTCTGACAGAAACTCAGAGTTCTATGAGGACAGGAAAAAAAGAGGTGAATGCTTCAATTGCGGTAAGAAGGGACATTTGGCAAGGGATTGCAGGAGTAAGGCACCCGTGGAAAAAAAGGATAAGGATGATGAGGATTGACTAGATGGCAGTTATACTGCTCGACAGTCATTAGGAGAGACTAATGAGCAGGGGAATAATGTAAATATCATAAAAGAAACAAATGACATGCAACCAGATGTAGAAGTTGGGGAAAGTGAAGTTTTGGACTTAGCACTACTGAGCTTGGAGCTCTATTTAGCAGACACTAAACCGGAAATTACACTTCTGGTGGAAGGGAGAGAAATCAAATTTTTGTGTGATTCAGGAGCATCACGAACTTTGATACACCCTTCAAAGTTACCGGAACATTCTGAGTCACCCGATTATATATTAGTGAAAGCAGCAAATGGACAACTGTACAGGGAACCACTTTCCCATGATATAGCAATAACTGACCCTGTCTCGGGTATAACCCAGAGAAGTAAAATAGTACTTTCTGCTAAATGCCCCATGAACCTATTAGGAAGAGATCTCATGCAACTTTTTGGCATAGCAGTAGTCCCTACCATGAAAGGTATGGAGGCACAGAGACGAACTGATGCTTTTGTGGTACGATCGGAGGGTGAGGCCTACTATTGGTACAGCCAGGACCTGGTTACAACCGGTCCAGGGGCAGTGACCAAGGAACTGATGAATGTAGCCACCAGCAAGGTGCTTCCCCTCGATGTTGATCAACAACATTTGTTACATTGTACCCTATACTATTGCAGCACATCAGGGCCTGATAAAGAGTATGAACAAAAATTGTTCAGGAATCCCGCAAATAGATTAATACTACGGACTTTATACTGGGACACTGAGGGCAATAGTGTGGTGAGTTGTTCATTACCTCAGGAGTTTTTGGAATTGTACAGATCCAATAAACTACCGCATGTTAGCCTAACCAAAAACAGGAATGTTAGGTGGGTAGATTTGGGTGACAAAGTGACAAAATGGGAGAAACTAACTGACTTGGAGTTATCAGACCTAGGAGTACAAAAACAGAAACTAAATTGGTTAACGCAAGCACGCCCAGCTGTACACTTACAACAGAGTAAAGACAGCTGATTGGCGTTCTTGATAGAAGAAGAAAAAAAGGCTTTGCGTGAGATACCAAATGTTCTTTGGTCAACAGGGAAATCGGATGTAGGGCTTATTCGAACAGCAGGTCCAGTAATTATTACACCAAAATCGGCCTTTAGACCAAGGAAAAGACAATATCCTTTGAGCAAGGATGCGGAACAGGGAATCAAACCTATCATAATGGCATTGCTTAAGGAAGGGATACTGGTAGAATCCTTGGATTCACCATGTAATACTCCTCTGTTTCCTGTTAAAAAAGCAAACGGGGAATGGCGGATGGTACAAGATTTACAGGCTGTAAATGATGCGGTAATACCAAGGGCACCTACGGTGCCAGACCCACATACCTTGTTAAATGATTTGAAGCTGCAACAAAAGTATTTCACCGTGGTAGATATTAGCAATGCATTTTTCTCAATACCTATACACCCTGACAGCCAGCATTGGTTTGCATTTACATTTCAGGGCAAAAGGTATACGTACACCCGACTACCACAGGGATATAGTGAAAGTCCAACAATATTTGCACAAGAGATGGCTAGCAACCTGGCGGGATTTTCTCCACCAGGGGGCAGTCAAGTATTACTTTATGTAGATGACATCTTGCTTGCAGCCCCCACCCAGCAGCAATGCAGGGAAGACACAATAGCATTGTTGAAATTTTTGGCAGAGCAAGGACATAAAGTGAATAAACATAAATTGCAACTTTGGAAAGAGCAGGTTAGATACCTGGGATATGTGATATCCAAAGAAGGTAGAACATTAGATGAAGATAGGAAAACAGCAATTTTACAAGCACCTAAACCAACTACCAAAAAGGAAATGATGTCCTTCTTGGGAACGACTAATTTTTGTCGAAGTTGGATACCAATTATGCTTTGGAAACAGCTCCATTGGCTGATTTAATATTTAAATCACCAATGGCAGCACAAGAAATACTACATTGGACATCGGAAGCAGAAACAGCTTTTTGCAGACTAAAACAACTGATAGTTTCATCGTTAGTTTTAGGGCTTCGAATTACCATAAGAGATTTTTCCAGACTGTAGATTGTAGGCGGGGATATATGACGTCAGTACTGACGCAACAACATGGCAGCAAGCAACGCCCCATAGCTTACTATTCATCACAGTTAGATCCAGTGGCACGATCATTGCCACCCTGTGTACAAGCAGTTGTTGCAGCAGCTATGGCAGTGCAAGCTTCGGCCTCAGTGGTATTGTTTCATCCTCTCACGTTGAGAGTACCTCATGCAGTTGCGATAATTTTACTGCAAGAGAAAATAGCATTTTTGTCCCCTGCCAGACATCTTTCTTGTATGACCATACTATTGAGTCAACCTCACATGACAATTGAACGATGCACAATATTAAATCCATCGACATTACTTCCGATTCCTGTAGATGGCACACCACACAGTTGCCTACAGGAAATGGAACAAATAACCACACCTAGACAAGATCTCACTGATGTGCCTTTAGCTGATGCAGAGGTGACATTTTATGTGGACGGAGCCTGTAGACGAGGACCTACAGGAAAGAACCTAGTGGGTTATGCAGTAGTGACAGATAATGAAATCATAGAAGCACAACCCCTGCAACATAACCTGTCTGCTCAAGCAGCAGAATTGATAGCTTTGACACGTGCCTGCACTCTAGCGAAAGACAAATGTGTTAACATATATACTGACAGTCAGTATGCTTTCTCTACAGTGCATGTTTTTGCGCAACAGTGGAAGAACAGAGGAATGATAACATCCACTGGCAAACCGATTAATCATGCACAATTGATTTTGAACCTGTTAGATTCCATTCAGTTACCCACTAGAGTAGCTATTTGTAAATGTGCAGCCCATACCAAACAACAGGATAAAATTTCAAAAGGGAATGCTCGGGCTGATGCAGCTGCAAAGCAAGTTGCCTCAGACTCAGAAACTGTGTTTTCAAATGAAGAACTACAACCTTCTGAGACTCTAGATTTAAAAATGTTAAAAACAATGCAGACATTAGCTACAAAAGCAGAAAAGCAAAAGTGGATAAAACGAGGAGCAATCCTTGAAGAGGGACTGTACATCTCCAAAGAGAAAAAGCCAATATTGCCATCTAATTTATTTAGATATGCAGCTTTGTTGAGTCATGGGCAGAGCCATGTCTCAACAGGGGGGATGGTACAGTTAGTTAACAAAACATTCCAAACATACGGATTTACAAATTATACACAAAAATTTTGCGCAGCATGTCATATTTGTAGCAAACACCATGCACAGGGAGCATTTAAACCAAAGCGAGGGAGCTTTCTGACACCACCCTATCCGTTCCATACTATTTGTATGGATTTTATAGAACTGAATAAATGTGAAGGGAAAAAATACTGTTTAGTGATCATAGATATGTTTTCAAAATGGGTAGAAGCTTTTCCGACCAGGAATCCGGATGCAGCAACAGTGGCAAAAGCCTTAGTGAAAGAAATCATTCATAGATTTGGCATACCGGAAAGAATTTATAGTGACAATGGAACACATTTTGTTAATCAGACAATACACCAGCTTGGGAGATTCTTTGGGATTTCTTTGAAAAACCATTGTGCTTATCACCCCCAGTCAGCAGGACTGGTGGAGAGGTACAATGGAACTTTGAAAAACAAGTTGAGAAAATTGATGAGTGAGACTCAAAAGACTTGGATTTGCTGTCTGCCTTTAGCACTGCTGAGCATGAGAACTGTTCCAAATGTAAGGGGCTTGACCCCTTTTGAGGTAGTATTTGGAAGAGCATATTGTGTGCCACAATGGAAGGCCCTCATGCCTGCAGAGCTGGAGGCCGATAGCTCATTAGCTAGTTATATGAAGAAATTGTTAACAAATAAGACTGTTTTGCAGTTGAACTCTTTTTCAGACAAAGAAAAAACAAAACCGGAGGCTGTGCTGACCCCGGGGTCCTGGATCTGGCTGAAAGTCGTCAAAAGAAAGAACTGGGCGAGTCCAAAGTGGGAAGGTCCGTACCAGGTACTATTGGCAATGCCTGCTGCAGTAAAAATTGCTGAGAGATCATCTTGGGTTCATTTGACACACTGTAAACCACTCAAAGAGTTTAAGTTGGATAAACATTTTTTAACTGATATACCACAGAAACAGGATGGCCAGAGGCAGTGTGTATAAAAATGCAAAACAACCCCAAAGACATTGGTTCACTGGCCTACTGATCATACATTTATTAACCATGTTTGTAGTGACCTTTTTGTTGTTATGGTTTTTCTTGCATATAACTACAGAAGTGAAATTGATAAAACGTGATGAACTGGCTATAGACTGGCACCCAAACTTCAACACATACCTGGCTATGAAACGAGTCTATGTAGAGACTATGAACGTTTCGAATTGCTGGGTTTGTACTGCAATACCTACAGCATATGGAGGACTTTTAATGTCTGCTGTCCCCCTGGGGATAAATGAAACTTGGGAAAATCTATTATTTGACACGGGTACTGTGAGATCACAAGACAAAGTGGCATTATATTTACCCGTTACTCAGAGAGGAATTGTTTGCTTTGTTAACATGATACACTCCAGGTTGGTTGGAGTAATTGTAACATAACTGTGTCTTACAAATGTTATATAAAACCTGTAGACCAAGGTACTAGTTGTAGCTCGAACTATGGTTCGTATTTAAGCCTGATGAAAACAACATTGAGAGATGTGCAAAAAACTCCTGAAATATATAGACAATTATCTGTTATAGATAAAAAAATGTTTCATTCAGGGTTAACCCGCATCAGTACTAAAGTAGAAAACTGTTATTTTGTTTGTGGGAAAAAGGCCTATAAATGGTTACCTGAGAATTGGTCCGCAGTTGTTTTTGGGTTATCTGGTTCCAGCCATAAGACATACTGCAGAATTGCCCCTGGGTAAAATACGCAATGTGAGAAATGCAGCTCAGCAAGCCGAGAATACAGTCAAAAAACCTGCTAATCCGGTGGGTAAGATTGAAGCAAGCTGGAAGGATCATTCGGCTGTGAAGGACAAAGAAAAATTGACTCATATGGACTTGAGTGACAGTGCCATATCCTGGGCTGGAATATTCCCAGCCTACGGAGCAGTCAAATCGATTTGGGAACTGAGGAAATTGTCAAAACTCCTTGAAGTAATGAGCAATGCGACTTTTTCCGCTCTTGAACTTGTGACTGATGAAATGAATGCAATGAGAACAGTCATACTACAGAACCGAATGGCTCTCGACTTCACCCTAGCGGCGAGAGGTGGTACGTGCGCGCTTATCAAAGAAGAATGCTGTGCATACATTCCAGACAACCAACATGAAATCAATGATCACCTGGAGGTAATACAGCAGGTGTCAGCAATGGCAGAACCAGGCCCAAACCCACTGACGAACTTTTTCCAGAATCTATTTGGGGGGTGGGGGTCGGTCCTTATGAATATTCTGATTGCTATTTGTGTAGTACTGCTCATAATTGGAGCATGTGTCTGCTGCGGGATACCCTGTGTAAAAAAAATAGTTAGAGACCTAGTTGACATATCAGTAACTGAAACTATGTACCAAGACATGGAATTGAATTTGTTGATACCAAGCGAAAGCCTATCTGAAATATAAAACAAATGACTTACTTAGCTGAAAGTCCTTGAAGGGAAAAGGCTAAGAAATGAAATGATATTGTTTATGTTTCAAATAGAATGAAATGCATTAACAGGAGGGAGAATGTTAGAAAAATATGTATTCACATATAAGCTGCTAGAAAAATATGTGCTCACATATACAAGCTGCTAGAAAAATATGTATTTCACACATATAAGCTGTTAGGAAAATATGTATTCAAATATATCAACTGTTAGAGAGACATATATTCAGACATATATAAGTTGTGTGGTCAGATATATATAAATGAACTTGAGCATATATGAAGTGCAAAGATTGAAAAATAGAATAATATGTAATGCATTTAATTCTGTTTTACTAGAATGATAGTAGAAATAAACTTGCATATTATTGCTTGAAGCATAGCTGCAGTGTGATTAGAAACTTGACCCTGACAGTAGCCAGCTCGGCTGGCTCATGTCTGTCAGTAAGAGATTATTTTGCAAAGTCAGAAAATAATGAATCTGTGTGCATATGTATCTTTTCCTGCTTCCACCAGAAGAATGGCCTTGCGCGCACTATCAGAGATAATGTCCATCTGGTGAACAAGAAAGAGACAAAGAGAAGTATTAAAGAAGACATGCATCCATTGTATTCGAACTAATCTAGGGGCCTTGAATTGGCTACATCCTCGGAAGGACATTGTGACTGACCAGGTGCTTGCAAGGCTGTAATATTCTCATGGGAAAAAGATTTTTGAAAAACACTATCTCAGCACTTTTTCATAAGTTACTATGATGTAAAGACCCTGTCACTGACCACGTCAGTGAGGTGGGCAAAAGCTGATTGTAAATAGTATAAAATGACATGTGCTTCCTAAATAAAGCTAGACAAAATTCTGTACAAGTTTGTGTATGGTTTTTTGCCTCCTAATGTACATTAGAGAATACATATACAGTAGATACCTGAGAATCCTGCATTACTGTCTGTTATTGTGAATGATTTTTACAGTCTGATTTTAACAATTTATCTAACATTTATAGTAATAGATTTAGCAAATGTCTTTTTTGCAGTACCACTTAGAAAAAAAGACTGGCCAAGATTTGCCTTTACATTTAAAAAACAGCAATATGTCATGACAAGGTTACCACAAGGATTTCAAAATAGTCCAGTTATTTTTCCTCAGACAGTAGGATCCATTTACAACATTTTGAAAAGGATGATTCAGTGTTACATTACACTGATGACATTTTGATTCAGTCAGAGACAGTAGGAGAGCATGTACGGCTTCTTAAAAGAGTTTTTCATACTCTACAACAGGCAGGGTTTAAGGTTAAAAGTGAAAAAATTCAGTTTATGTCACAAGAAGTCAAGTTTCTAGGTACTATTATAAAACCAACAGGAAGGTCTCCTTGCCCTATGCGTGTACAAGGCATTTTACAAATGGAAAAACCACTGACTATAGCATACCTACATAAATTCATGGTAATCATGAATTACAACAGGGAATTTATAGAGGATTATGCAGCCATGGCTGCACCCTTATAGAAAATGTTATAGGAACAAAAGAACTCCAACTTTTTAGAGTGGGGACACCATGAAGAGGAGGCATTTTTACAAATAAAAGTAAAATTAGCACAAGCTACAGAATTAATAGCACCCACACCAAAGCTACCATTTGTACTACAAGCAGCAGCAGGGAAAAAGACACTGTCTTTGGTATTACTACAGGAATGTCCACATGGTAGCAACAATAGCATGGAAAAAACATTACGTCCAATCACTTTCTGTAGTAGGAAGATGACGCCAGTAGAACTGGGCTATCACCCATGTATACAGCAATTATTAGCCATTTACTGGGTTATTAAACAAACTCAGTACCTAACTGTATTTTCCAACATTATAGTGCAAACACCACATCAGGCAGTAAAGGCTCTGATAGACAATTTTGAAATGAATAAAATTACAGATGGTATTAGTCAGGCAGTTTTGCAAAATGGATGGCACTTTTCGGAATGAAAACTATCACTATACAGACAGGGGACAAATATTATTTGACCAATCATATAGGATATGAAGGAAAACGTCGGAGCCATCACAGTAAGAATCACAGGAAGCAGCATCTTCTCATAAATTTTTTTCAATATTATAGCTGGGTGGTGTAATTTTGGAAGTCATTTATACTGGGTTTAAACCAAGTTTCAGTTTCAGTGAGAATATCGGCCTTATGATGAGTAATCCAGACATGTAGTTTGGCAATTTTATTTCTTATGCTTCTAAGAGTTACGGTAGCAAAAGTTAGATTACCAAGGTTGGGGGGAGGGTTAACCACTGTAGGTTTAAAGTAATGTGTAGAAGAGAATTGTCTTGGTATTTATTGTGATAGGTGGTGCCAGGATTAGGGTGAATGTCTCCTTCTAGAAGGATTTTAGTATACTGGGGAATTACTGACTCTTGTATTTTTCCACTTAATTTTGTTTTGGTTTTGATTTGGTTAAAATGGGATTAATCAGTCTATATTTGGAGTAAAGGTGAGGTGCATCATTAAATAGGTTTGGTGCGATGTGTGCAGAGTACATGGAGGAAGTATGAATAGGTGGTTGGGACAGAGTTGGAGATACATTGAGAGCTATTATAGAGTCATGGTAGGGTGAGAGATGGCCCTGTATCAGGAAAATAGTGAGTAAGATGAGTAGTAGCATTATAAAGAAAAGGGATCTGTCTGTTATAGCTGGCAGGTACTGGGGAAGGAGGGATCAAGAAAGAAAAATAAATTGCAGGGTACTAGAAAGATATTTAGTGCTGGTGACGTGTGAAACGTGATAAGAGGGTAGGTAGGAAAGAAATATTATCTAAAAGAAGAGAGTTAGGTTTTACTGGTATCTTCTCAGGAAAGTAAAGGATATTGGGGGCATAAAAGGCTAGAGTATGAGAATGCAGGTAAAACAGGAAGAAGTGAGGGTTTGTGTGTGAAAAGTGTAAGATACAATGTAAAATAGATTGGTGCTGTTAGGAAAGGGGGTGAATACGAATGTATATAATGCAAAGCAGTATGGGAGGAAGAAAGCTAGTTGGGAATGGTGCTAAAAGATTAAATGGAAGTTGGGAAATAGATAAAAAGAAACAAATGTTTGCATGATAGTAGTAAGGTTGTTTGGGAGCAATAGGGAATAGGAGTCACAAGTATGATGTGTGTGTGTGTATGAAGTATAATAGTAGAGTAAGAAGAGGTGGGTGAGAACTGAGGATAGGGTATTGCTGTTCCATACTCAGGTCAAAATATAACAGACAGTAATTAGCTTATAACAAAGCAATTAGCAGAGAGGTACCAAGTAGAACAGGTTTTCTTTCATTTCCTGAATGCAAAAACCTGTGAGTCAGGAAGACAAAGTATATACATATGTATTGTAATCTATTGTTCAAGAAAAACGACCGTGATAAGCTTAGTAAGTGGTCCTTAGAATGCAACGATAACTCTGTTGGGGTGTGTTAAAAAATAATTTCTAGCACAGGCAGGCACGCATTTGACTAGAAGAAGTTAAAACACAGCAAGGTTCTTCAAGTTAAATTTGCTTACATTGCAAAAAGACAAAAATCTCAGTGAAAATGTTTGGGGGTTGGCCCTTCTGCAGTATCGAAGTCAGATACAGTGACTACAGGCTATGAGAGGAAAGAAAGGAGAAAAACTTTACTAAACTGTCATATTATATTGAGGAAAGTTAATACTTATTATAAAAAGAGATGAAAGAAGGACCACAGTGAGTCAGAGCAAGAGAATATGGGGAAAGCATAAGAATAGAGACACAGTAAAAAAAGACTATGAATGTAAGCTGAAAGTAGGTTAGCAAGAGGTATACTGATAGAGAACCACAGTAATAGACTGTATATATAGAGCTGTACAGAACAAGTTATCATAATATAGCAATAGAATAAGAACAATATAAAACCATCACTTAGTAACATTCATGGGATTAACCAGTATATCAAAAAGGGTTTGCATATATATATATATATATATATCTTCTTCTTCTTTCGACTATATATATATATATATATATATCTTCTTCTTCTTCTTTCGGCTTTTTCCCGGTTAGGGGTCGCCACAGCGGATCACCTTGTCCGCACATTGAATGGCAGTGGAGTTTTACGGTGTCGAGTTGCCAGCCCGGCGCCCAACCTTCCACAGAAGGCACACTCACACCTAGGGCCAATTTAGAGTGACCAATCCACCTGCAGCATGTCTTTGGGATGTGGGAGGAAACCGGAGCACCCGGAGGAAACCCATGCGACCACAGGGAGGACATGCAGACTCCGCACAGAAGGCACCCCAGCCGAGGATCGAACCGGAGAACCTCTTGCTGTGAGGCAGCAATGCTAACCACCGCACCACCGTGGCCGCCCATAATACATATATATATATATATATATATATATATATAGTCACTTTAGAAGCTGAAAATACTGAAATATCGAAATTCAGTATTTCGAGCCCATAAAGTGGAATCCTGAAAAGAGCGAAACCTCAGAAGTGCGAAATTCAAAACTTCAAATACCAGAGGTTTTGAATTAGCACTTCTGGTGTTTTGCTGTGGTTATGGATTCAGGTAAGTGTGTATGTAAGGGTTTTGGGTAGGGGATGTGGTGTGTGCTAGTGTGTTTTGTTGCTGTGATGTGTGTGTGTGCAAGGAGAATGTAGCATGTGTGGTGGTGTTTTGTGTGTGTTTGTATGTAGTGCGACCTCGGAGTTAGAATATTTAAGTAGGGGGTGTGGGAGGCAGCCCCCCACATTGGGGGTGCAGGGGGGCTTGCCCCCCTGTTTTTATGTAGTAGAGAGCTTGTATTTGTGTGTGGGGAGGAAGGCGTGTGTGTGTGTGTGTGTGTGTGTATGTGTGTGTGTGTGTGTGTGTGTGTGTGTGTGTGTGTGTAATAGAAGTGCGAAATTCAAAATCTCTGGTGTGCGAGATTTTGAATTTCGCACTTCTGAGCTTTCGTTGTTTGAAGGTTTCAACTTTATAGTCTCAAAATACTGAATTTTGGCATTTCAGTATTTCGAGAATATAACGTGAATCTATATATATATATATATATATATATATATATATATATATATATATATATATAGATCTCAAAACACCAGAAACTGACATTTTCTACTTGTTAAAGGGCACAGGCTCAACATGCATACAGAGTATAGGATTTGAATGAAACTGATACAAATACAGCACACTTCCAAGGTGTGTTCATTGTTCTACACAGTCTTAGAACATAGAAATGTAATAACATATGACACATACCTCACATACTTGCATTGTGAGGAAGTTGGTGACTGAGTGAAAGAGAATAGAATAGTGAGGGGTAGTATAAACCTTGGCTGCAGATGATTCTCACTGTTGAAGTGACACCCCGACCCCATGTGCAAAAATGGGAAAAGGGGGTTGTGAATGGATGGATTTAGCAAAATATTCTACTACAGTGACCTTCCCACCCTCAGGTCAAATTATAACAGAGCGTAATCAGTTTATAACCAATACAAAGCAATTAGCAGAGAGGTACAAAGTATTGTAGCTTTTATTTTATTTCCTGAATGCAAAAACCTGTCAGCTAGGAAGACTAAGTAACTGGTATATACAGTGTAATCTATTGGTCAAGAGAAAGGACTGTGGTCTAACTAGTAAGTAGTTTTTAGAGTGCAAGAACAAATCTGTCAGAGGAGGGTTTTAAAAACTAATTTTCAGCACAGACGGGCATGTATCTGACTAGATGAAGTTAAAATACAGCAAGGTTGTTCAAGTTAAATTTGCTTATATTATACAAAGACAAAATTCTCAGTGAAAATGTTTGGGAGTTGGCTCTTGTGGCAGAGCGTCTGCAGTACTGAGGTCAGATATAGTGACCACAGGCTCTGCACTGTGAGAAAGTTGGTGACTGAGTTGTTTCAGTATGTTTTACATGATGTTTCAGCATATTTGCTATTAGAGATGTCTCTCACACACCTGTGGATTTTGTGGTTGAGATAACAGTGCCTCCTGTTGCATTGCAATCCAATGAAGAATCTATGTTTGTTGACAGAAGACAGACATTTGTCAGATTTTCCTATTACCATACCATGTAGGCATTCTGTTCATGAAAGATTGCCACATGTTCCAGTAAAAGACAATCTTAGATAGGGATGAAACCATTTTATCCTGGGTAAGAACAATAATTTGTTCTGTTTTCACAAAGATGCCTGTTAATTTACTTAGAACTTCTTGCTTAGACAATGACACTGAAACTTTAAAATGATAAATTACTGGCTGACTGTTTTTGAAAGTTTTGCGCAGAAAAAAATGTATAAAGTTTAAATTTTTCAAAATGCATTTTATTTAACTAATTATTTGGCTATGCAGAAAAGTTACAGTTCAGAAATACAGTTATTAGGAAAAAAGGGGCAATGTATCTTGGCTACTTAATGGTTAGTCTACCTGACACAGGAAATAATTTACATGTGAAGCATATTCAATTACTTTTCAGCTCAGGCTACTTCTGTGCTCCTCCTTTACATTACTGTGCTACAGCTACAAAGATGCATCTGGAAGTTTACAAGCTACTAAGCCAAAGGCATTGGTTTTGCTTTGCTTCTGTTTCAAATGAAACTTGGATTTCTTGATAAATTCATTGAATGCCTACAATTGCATTACATTATTCCATTAATATTTCTCTGCAAACTACACTCAATAAAATTTGCTGATATCTGTGACCATATTTCAGTTTCAATGTAAAAAAAAAAGAACTGGTTTCCAGTCATGAGCTGACCCAGTTCACTCTTGACTACTGTGATATTCAGATTGTTATATAGGTTCATGGTTTCATAAGTATATACTAGGCTAATGACCACTAGAGCTTTTATCAGCCTAGCTGTGCAATCCAACCTATCCCAGTTGCATCCCTATGTATCATGGGCATTTATTAAGAGGGGGTATGCTAGTGAGGAAGTTTTTAATGGTTATCTGGGGAAGGTATGTTAGTTTGGGAATTACTGCTTGCTTCTGTCTATCAGAGACACGGTGGACAGAAATGGGGTGACTTTCCAATTTCCCACCCATTGGTCAAGGTTATTCCTAAATAGGGTTAGGGATACACTCTGCTTCACATGGAGACCATGGGGGTCCTCTGAGACATATATCTGTCTCACTAACATGTCTTATTTATGTCACAAGCAAAATGAAATCCTTGGATCTGGTGGTTCTGATGTTGTTTATTTTGTGGATATGCAAAAGGTCCTTCAGAGATGAATCCAAGGATGCCTTGTATGCCAGGCATAGATCATCTTCAGTAAACTGTAGGAGACTGAGTATAGAGATATGGATTTCAGGCAATCTGTATAGGGCAATGTGTTTATACTCTGGATTCTTCTGGTAAGGAACCTTTGTGGGCATTCCAGCTGTTGCATACATCTGGTGAGGTACATGCTGAAGGTGGCATTATACTCAATGATAGGTATGATAAATGCTGAATAAAGTGGCACTGTGGCTTCCTTGAGCCTAGATGCCAAGACCTTACTTGTACGTTGGGTAACATAGAATGATTTTCTTATTACCTTGCCACACATTGGTCAAAGGCCAGATTATTGTCTACATATGTTTCCATATCTGTCAGGTCTCCTCTTGGGTGTGTCTTATCAATGGAGTAATTAGCCTGGGTGGAAGTTTTCCCAAAAGGCACTATAATCCATTTCTTGGCATTGAGTTTTAATCCATGAATTTCACACCAGTTTTTTGTTTCTGTTAAACTCTCATGGAAGATGTTTGTGTTATGGGAGAATCTATGATAGCAACTGATTTGTAGTCATATGCAAAGTTAGTCAGCCAAAAGCCCTTGGCATCAGCCTTTACCTCCAAACGTAGATGCTAAATAGGAACAGTCCCAGCATAGATCACTGGTAACCGATTTCTTAGTGGAGGTAGTCTCACCTATCCTGACTTCCTGAGTCCTGTCTGTGAGCCAGCTGGCAATCTAGTGAGTTATGTAGGGGTTTATGCCCAGTTCAGTCAGTTTGTCAACTATACCCAAGTGGGATATTGTATTGAACACCTTAGTTGGGTTCAGGTAGGAGGCATGGACCATTTTTACTCATCCATTGCCTTGCTGACCTTCTCGAAGTCCAGCAGGTTTAGTAGGCATGACTTTCTTTTGACAAAGTCAAACTGGGCTGGGTGGAGTGTCTGAATGTTGCCTATGTCTTTGTTGACCATTAGAGTAGTCAAACTAATAGGTCTGTAGTTTCCAGGGTTGGTTCACCCTTGAGAAGTAGGGTAACTGATGCAGTCCTCCATTCTCATGGTACAAAGTCTGTTTTGAAGCTATAGTTGAAAAGTGACTTAAGTGGTCCTGATAGGTCATGTTTCAAGCTATTTATAAGTTATTAGGTAAGTTATTGGGTAAGTGCTAGGTTAGCTGCCCTTGCAAGCCATTTTAAGCCTAACTCATTTTTCCTCAAAGGTGAGGATCTGACCCTATACCTTGTGTTTTTGAGGTAAATACCTTAACCATTATGCTAACCTTGCTCTGCTCTGCATCGCTCGGAGGCATCCTGGGATATTGTTGGGGCCCATTGAGGCTGCGTTTTTACAAATACTCTTGACCAGATAGTGTGTACACTACCAGAGGTTCAAGGTACTCTCCCTGGTACTCATCAATGTGGCAGAGTGATACACTCCTCTCCCCCAAGTGTCACATCCTCACTGCTGCGGTCAGACCCCAAAGTTGTCTCCATCAAAATATAAATCAACTCAGTAACTCCATCAAACCCTGTCACAGTTAGGAACTGTTCCAAAGCAAACTATATCATTAGTGATAGTTTGTCAAAATTCAATGCCCTTCCCAACCCTGAGTTTGCAGCAACCTATGCAGAATTGTTCACAGAGACCCTGTACAACCATATAAGTGGTTGTATAGAGGCTGCTATACCTACTAGAAGTAAACGCAAAATAAATTGTAAAAGTCAAACCACACTGGTGGAATCCCAACTTTAATAGGATATAAAACAAAAATAAAAAAGAGTCATTGCTAAAATCAGGAAGCGCAACTCCCATAATGATAGAAACTCTCTAATTAAACTAAACAGGAAACTAAGAGGACTAATTAAGTCTAGCAAGGCCAATTATGAGGTCACGATAGCCTCACAGCCTAAAGACAACTATAAGGCCCTCTACAGCTATGTCCAAAACCTCAAAGGCAGCACACATTAGTGTGCTAAACTGGTATTAATTGCACCATATTCATGGAACAGATTGGTACAGTGAATATGCTAGCTGATAATTCAGCTCAAACTTCACCCCCCCCCAACTTCCACCCCTTACTCCCCCAATTAAATACTTAAGTCCAGAAAACGGTCCAGTGATTTTTTTCCCTGAAAAAAAAAAAAATCACTGTTCCGTGTCTTTGGGATTTTGCCATCAATTTATTTATTTTATTTATTTAACATTTGTTAACCAGGAAAGTCCGACTTGGAACGAAGCCAATTTTTAGCGGAGGTCTGGGGAGAAATGCTCCAGATGTATGTCTTTGAATGTGGGAGGAAACCGGAGCACCCTAGGAAACCCGCACAAACGCAAGGAGGACATACAGACTCCACACAGAAGGCACCCCAGCCGAGAATTGAACCGTAGAACCTCTTGCTGTGAGGCTGCAACACTACCGCTGCATCACTGCGCCATCGATTTAAACAGCATTTGCTATATTAAGCATTTGCTTACTTAATAGGAAACCTATATATATATATATATATATATATCTATATATATATATCTATATATATATATCTATATATATATATATATATATATATATATAAATGGGTCTGCTTCATTTGATCGAAAGACCATTTGACCTAAACCCATTTGGTCGAAATTTCATTTGATTGAAAACCAGTATTCAAGGCATAAAACTGGGATTTGTCCCCTTCCCCAATGTCATGTGACCCTAGAGTTGGTATATATAGTTAGCAGGTGTGTGGGGGGCACAGCCCCCATATTGGGTTGGGGTGGGGGCGAAGGCCCACAGCTAGTTTCCTTTAAAAAAGAAAATAACATAAAAAGTACAGATTTTAAATGAAAATAGGTGGGGTGCTTCACCCCCCACACCCTGCAATGTGGGGAGCTGTGCCCCCTACAACTCCCCTGACTATTTATACCAACTCCAGGGTTGCACGACATTGGGGAGGGGGACAAATCACTGTTATTTGCCTTGCAGTTTGATTTTCAATCAAATTAAATTTCGATCAAATGGGTTTAGGTCAGATGGTCTTTTGATCAAATGAAGTAGACCCATATATATATATATATATATATATATATATATATATATATATATATGGATATTCTAGTAATAGAAATATTATTCATAGTATTTATCATGCCTTCAAATGTAATTGCATTATGTCTGAACTACTTTACCTAATCTTGTTGTTAAATCATTTGAAACATACAGTCTATCTATTCTAGACTGTGTATCATGTTTGTATGAAAAATATGTAAATAATAATGAACTTGATTCCAAAAATTAATTTATGCCTTTGATATTAAACACATTTATAAAATCTATTAAAACTTTAGCTGATACTGGTTTTCTGTGCTTATTTTTTATTGAACACCTTTATTGAATTATCACTTGTGACACAGTCAAAGTTACTTTTATATAAAATGAAGCAAACTGTATTAACAGCTTCATGTTTACAAACATACTTCATATATATTGCTATATATCATATAACAAAAGCAACATTAAATAAATTAGGGCTTCTACACTTATTGATGGCATTGGTATCTTTATTGAGCAATATACAGTTAAAGCCACCTGGCGGAATAATACTCTCTTTTGAAAACTGCATTATCTCTTCTAGTTGATGTTTAACAGCTTTTGCTCTTATTCCAGGAATCCAATAAACATTAATTAAAACATATGTTTTGCCTTTCATTTCTAAAGTCACTAGACAAAACATTCTTTTGTTATATGTACTTAAGATTTTGGTTATTGGTATAGAATTCTTCCATAATATTGCTACACCTCGTCTCTTCTGATTGTAATAGAAAATAGTAAGTGCAGAGTAATAATCTGTGTTAAGCCTTTCAACTTTCTCTTGTGTTAAATGTGTTTCTTGTAAAAATATAACTTCAGCATTAAACACCTTTAAGTATTTATTTAAGCTACCCCTCTTACAACCATTGATCAATCCATTAACATTAAAGGAGCTACACTTCATAAATGTCATGTTATATCGAAAATATACCTACTCAGTTGTATATCATAAATAATACACTACTTCTATAAAACTTGAATTGTTCCTAGATAGATCTAAATATAATATTTTCAGAGTTGTCAGTTGAACCTGCTCTATTAATAATAGTAGACACCAAATTAAAGACAATTATATTATGAAATACTAAACATAGACTTAGTTTATATCTTTCACTTTCCATGGAGTTTAATACTCATAGTTTAAATAGTATCCCTACCCAAACATACCCTCTAACCTCCAAAATCAAAAACAAACTTTCCTGTGCTACTATTTCAACATTTAAGGTATGCAAAATTGCTTTAACAATTGCATGTCAGGAACCATCTCTCAAAATATTAAATTATCATACAACTAACTAACGGCGCTATTAACAGATTTATCACATTATCTGATTACATTTCCAAAAGTCTACATTAATTACTCTACTTTAATTTAATCAAAATATAACACAGATATAAACCATCCATTTTCTAAATTAAGATATAATACATAATATAACGAACAGTTGGAAAGGCAAACAGATGGAAGAAATCGGACACCAAGTTATTGCTTTCGTTCCTTTTAATAAATGAAACAGAATTTCACCAGAAATAATTAAACCACACAACCACACATTTAAATAAGGACAAAAATCATGTGACATTAAACTTCCAATGAACACCACAAATCAATTAAATTTAAACATTGAGTAAGTAAAAATAAATAAAATAAATAAATAAATAAAAAATCTGTACTGAGCCAACATTACATGAAACTCATAAAAAATATATATTGTACACTTAAATGCAATCTGTGTTAATTAAAACTAACTATAATTTCTCTAACTGCAAAAAGTGTTTAATGTTAATGGTCTCACTGAGACCAGGTGCTTAATCATCCACTAACAAAATTTGCCACAAACATACTTAATACATAATATCTTATGAACTGTGAACATTCATTTCATTCAATAATTGTGTATTCATTCTGTAGACATTCATTTTTAAATCATATATTTATACTATACATGTGACATTCAAATAATATGTATTCTATATAACCCTTTAAAAAACAAGGTGAAAATAGTCAGTATTAGTGTGGTGATAAGTCCAGTTCTTTAAAATTAAATCCAAAAGTATCAGCAAATAAAAGCAACTGGAATCATGAACGATCTTAAAAATGCTGGTTTATTGAAGGTTACTGTGCTAGTGCATAGAAAAAAAACACTTTCATCATCCAGGCTTTTTCAAGCTTAGAGTAGATTTGTAATATAAGGTTAGGCATTATATACTTTAGCTTATCAGCTGACTTCAAATGCTATCACATGATCTTATGAATTCAAACTAACAGCTGATTTCAAATGTTGTCACATGACACATTGGGTGAAGCTGTTTTCTAGTAGTCAAAGTGCACAACATGCTTACATCAAAAGTAGTAAATATATAAAAATATATAGTAAAGCATGTATGTATATGATAAAACATGTTCAAAATAGTTAACATATATTTATAACTTAAAGGTGCATAAAAATACTATATATATATATATATATATATATATATATATATATATATATGTATATATATTAAAACTTTTCCTATAGTCAGTATATCTGATTGTGCAAATACTTTAAGTGAGGTGTTACTGTTACTATGTCATTTAGTTTAAAAAAACTATGTTATTTAGTTTAAAAAACACAATTTATTGCTTTATGTATAAACTTAATAAAGCCCCAATTAATTAACTAACTATAAGAGAACAATAAGCCAGCCCAGCAGATGCTCAATTATTCAAGTGAGTAGAGAATGCATTTTTTCTTTTAAAACTTCCTCACATCTAATTTAATTAAATAACTAATGTACAACACTTTCATTTCACATTTAAATAATATTTTAATAATCTCTCTGTAAAACAACTTATCTTGAAATAATGTCAATTTCACATTTTTGTATCATACTAAAAAAGGAATAAACTTACTTTCTATTATTTAACACTGAGTGAAAAGCTGTATTCTCCAAACGTTAATCTTCTCAAAACAGAAACCCGTTTTATATGTTTTTAAGTTTAAATCAATGGCATCATCTAATTCTTGCATCAACATTTAGCAATAATTAATAAAATATATTCTTTCTATTTTTTTATGAGTGCGCTCATGTACACAATCATACTTTAATTAAACCATTAACCTTTCCCATGTAACATCATTAAAATGTCCTTCCTCTTTCTCTCTCTATCTCCCCTATCCCCCCAACAAACATTAATTACATGATCTCGGTTAGAAGGGTAAATAAAAAACAAAAGAGACCAAAGAAGAGAATAACTGTTTAATGTTGCACAATCACTGATGAGCAAGATTCTCACCACATCTCATCACATTTAGATAGCACACTAGTAATGTCTTTTGGCTTTTCCCGGTTAGGGGCCGCCACAGCGGAACTCTGGTCTGCTAATGATTGGCAGTGGATTTTTATGGTGTTGAGTTACCAGCCCGACGCCCAACCTTCAAAGAAGGCACACCCATTCATGCACGCACCTACCTGCATGTCTTTAAACGTCACTCCAATCCCAAAAACTCAAGTCTACAGAAAAAACAGGTCCGCTCACCTGACACATTCACCACCAAATCTATTATCCCTAATCCAAGCCCAAGGAAAGTGAACCAACAAACCCACATGAAAAAAGAAAGAAACCCAATGCAAATCACTTTCAGTCACAAGGCTTGACATCGCTGCACTATCAAAACACTCAGATGTTATACAACATATCAAAGAATTAATACAAAATAATAAGAGAAAAGAAAGGAAGATCTCTGAAATTAAAGCAACCAAACTTAACATAACAGCTTATTTACTCTAAAACCTAAAAAGCTGTATGAACATTTTCTAGCTAATTTAATGCTTAGAATGTGTTTATTAATTATATTTAATTTAACATAAATCATTTTTATTACTTATCTACTAGATTAATTAAGCTTATAAGCAACTAATATATGATCACTAAATGCTCTAGCCTATTCTCAATAATGAAAGTGTTGGATTTTAGAAACAATTTTCCAGTTCAAGTATATATATATATATATATCTATATATATATATATATATATATATATATATATATATATATATATATATATATATATATATATATATATGTGTGTGTGTGTGTTAAATAATAGCATCAATTATTAGTGATGGATTTTGTAAGTTTATATGAATAACTAAAACACAGTTACCTTTTACATGTATGAATCCATGTTTCCCCTTCTCTTCATGCTTGATTTGAATAAGAGAAATGTCTATCTAAGACAACACCAATAACTAACTTGTTGTATTTATGCAATATAGAATTATATTTTGAATTACATAAAAAGTCATTTGTCCTTTAGTTTCTTCTTCTTCTCAAATAATTTCTGTACATTTCTTCAAAAAACTATTATTCCAATCCATCCCTTCTATTTGGTCAAGGATTTTATTTGTTGTTAAGAAAGTTATAGCTGTTTCTAGACTTTCAAATATTTTGATATCATCTAGAAAAAATATTTTAAGTCTGGCAGGAAACAACAAATGTACTTTAATCTGTCTTTTATTTAATTCTTTCACCAAAGGTAAAGATTCCCTTCTTTTTGTCATAGCTGATATGGAATATTCATTGACAAATCTTATTATGTTGTCATTTATATTACTCAGAGAATTAGTCCACACACTTTTTAACATCAGTTCATTGTCTTCACTAGAAAAGAATATAACAATTATGGAAATTGGATGAGAATTTTTCTTCGATGAAGTAACAACCAGGGATCTATGTGCTCTTTCAATACCAAAAGACACGGACTCAGCTAAGTTTAAAGTTTTTGGAAGCCAGGATGTAAGGAAGTTTACCATACTGTCACCCTCTGTTTTCTCTGGTAAACCACATATACAAATGTTATTTCTTATCTGTTCCCTAAATCATCAATTTTGTTTAACAGCAAAGTATTTTGCTTTAGTAGCAAGTCTATATTATGTTCTTCTTCTGGCATCCTTCCTTCCTTCTATATCATTTAAAGAGTCTTCCATCCCTGAGATCTGAGTTTTCTGTTTTATTATCTCTTGTAGTTGTTCCATTTGTTTTCTTTAAAATTATCTTCCTGTTATCCATTATATCCATTTTTATTGAAAGTTCTTGTATATTTGTAAGAATTGACTGCAGTTCTTTTTTAATGATAAGTCCTATGAATTAGCCTTCAGATACCTCATTTCAAGGTTACAAGTATAAACCTTCTAATAAAATAATGACAGGAAAAATGTGGTGTTAAGATGATAATTGCACACAAAAATGTATTTAGGATATCTTAAAGTTTAGAATTCCTTTGAGAAATATATTCCAAACAGCAGAGAAGAGGAATTATGCTGCTAGCTTGTCACCATCTTGGCCACCACAAGTTTCAGTTCTAAGGGTATTTTTATAGATAAAATTTACTTTCTGGGCATTTGTCTCTGTACAGGGCACTGCTGACTCCTTATTGTAAAATCATCAAAAAAAGCTTGTTTGCCAGTGTAATGCTACAACAAAACAACTTAAAAAAACTACCTTGACATGGCAATTTCAAGAATTAAGGACCTTTACAATGATTTAAAGGCAAAATCTATAAACAAAGCAAAAATAAAGCAGTAGCGCTCTAAATAGTTAACTCAAGTGCAAAAGGATAAAATAAATATCTTATCTGTCAAGGATAGAGCAGGATTAACTCAGTACCCCCTCAGAGTGTGGTGAGGTCACCAAGCACATGGGAACTCTGTGAAATTGTGCAGAAGACAATCTGTAGTAAGGGATGCTTAGTCAAGTACAATACTGGTTTACTGGGTGGGCACTCGGTATTATGGATATATGGAAAACAATGGGTGGGAATGTACTAAAATAGTTTACACAACAGACAATAGTAATGAAGGAGGGGAGGGGCTTTGGAAGTCAGATTACTATAATGGCTGGACATCAGAGACACAGCCTTTTAAAACCATTACAATATAAAGGTGGGAAGGTTGGTAAAAAATTCAAACTGGAGTTCTAGTCCTATGGTTAGAATTTCAGAAACGTTTGGCCTTAAAGTTGGGGGCTGGGGCAGACTCAAAGAGAAGAGGAAAAAACAGTAGAAAGGTAAACAGAAAGGAACTGGAATACAACTTTAAAAAGGTATATACAGCTATAAAAAACACTGAAGCACAAATCCTGGAGCAGAATTCACAGTACTACCACTACTGCATCCCCACCACAGACTAAGGCACCAGACTATGCAGAAATGTACCAGTAATGCTTTTAATAAAAAAATGCTTTAATAAATGACTAACGGAGACTTAGATCTGGCAGTAGCTCGCAGTCTTGCCATAACTGTGAATGAAGCTACAAGACTGAGGCCACAGACTGGGTTAAAGTACAAAAAGCTACATTTTTACATGTAATTATACTTATGGAAATAGAAGTTTAGTATAATGTAGAAAGAATGCTAATATCTTGCAGTAATACACAATCTTCCCACAGCTGCAAATGAAGCTACAAGACTACAATCCCACAATAAACTAAAAATATGCAACAGATAACTTTTTTTGGATAAAACATGGACAAAAAGCAGAGAACTACAAAAAAACATCACCACACAGGTTACTATATGTACAACTTAGGTTCATAGGTTCATAGGCAGGTACTAGGCTATCTGCCCGAAGGCATTTTTAGGCCTAGGCGGAATTGTGTTGGCTTTCGTCACCCCCTTAGATTAGTTCCCTGTGCCTCTGTCCAGCAGAGCCATTGAAGTGATCTCCAGGGTAAACTTTCTATTTCCCATCCACTCGTCAAGGTTTCTCTTGAAGAGTGTTAGCGAGGAGCTCTGCCTAATGCAGATTGGAATCTTGTTCCAGAGCATGGGAAGTCTTCTGGGACAGGATTCTATCTCTCCAGCATGTCCTATTTATTGTTGTGGTGAGGTTTAGATCCCTAGAGTATGTGGCTCGAGGGGATACGGTTTTCTTTAGGTGGAGCATATCCATAATTTCTGGGTTGGACATGGCCTTGTATGTCAGGCATAGATCATCTCTGAGTAGGCGGTATGCAACCGAGTACAGCTGGAGTTTCTTCAGTTGAGCTGCATAGTTTGAGGCCAGTGATGCTCTTGGTGAGGTACTTCTGTGGTCTTTCCAGCTGTTGCAGGTGTCCTGTAAGGTACATCCCAAATGGGGCATTGTACTCTATGATGGCACTCATGAGTGATGCATAGAGGCACACAATGACCTCTTTTGATCTGGATGCAAACCCTTTTCTGATTAGGTGGGCCAGATGGAAGGATTTTCTAACCACTTTGGCAATGTGATTATCAAAGGAGAGATTACTATCTACTTGAGTTCCCAGATCCATTATTGTGTCCTCCGTATTTAAGGGGGTACCAACTATGTGGTAGTTTGTGGGTACTTTGTTTTTTCCAAAGGGGATGACTATGCACTTTTTGGCATTTAGCTTGAGGCCATGGTTTTGACACCAGGTATCAGTCTCAGTGAGACCCTTTTGGAGAATGTCTGTGTCAGCTGGAGAGTCAATTATAGCCCCTAGTTTGCAGTCGTCTGCAAACTTGGTCAGCCATAGACCTCCTGTGCTTGCCTGTACCTCTAAGAAGTATATGCCGAACAGGAGGGGTCCTAGGAATGAGCCCTGGGGAATGCCACTTGTAACCGGTTTAGAGTCAAACCTAGCTCCTGCAACTCTTACCATATAGGTTCTGTCCGTGAGCCAGTTGGCAACCCATCTCATGACATAGGGGTTTATGTTCAGGCTGGTGAGCTTGTCTATAATACCAGAATGGGGAATGGTGTCAAAGGCCTTTGCAAGGTCTAGGTAGGCTGTGTGGACCACCTTTCCCTCATCTATAGCCTTGGTAGCTGTCTCAAAGAAGTCCACCAGGTTTAGGAGGAATGATCTGCCCTTACCAAAGCTGAACTGGGTAGGATCCAGTGTTTGGAGGTTCCCAATGTCTCTGTTAATGAGATCCATGATGATGTACTCCATAGCCTTGCAGACCAAGCTAGTCAGGCTTATAGGGTGATAGTTCCCGGTGTCTGTTGTGGCTCCACCTTTGTGCAGCAGCATAACCATTGCTGTGCACCACTCTATGGGCATGTAGCCTGTGGAGAGGCTGAGTTTGAACAGTGTGTTTAGGTGAGGGGTTAGTTCATCTTTGAGCTCGTGTAGGACACAGCCTGTGACACCATCCGGTCCCATTGATGCTGTGTTTTTGGCTTTGGAGAGGGCTGTTTTAACCTGAGTGCCTGTGATTTCAGGGGCACTACATTCTGTTGGTATGGTTATGGGTCCTTTTGGGTGAGAGGGGGGTGATGTTTGCACTGAACCTGTCTGCCAGGATGTTGGCGATATCGGTCAGTTCATTGTATGTTGTGCCATTCTGCACTAACTCGGAGCAGATCTGAGAATTGCCACTTAGATGTTTGTCATAGCTAAAGAATGCCTTGTGGTTATCTTTGGAGTCCTTGGCAATTTTTCTTTCAAAGCTAGCCTTGGATGATTTTGTGAGGGATTGTAGTTTCTTGCTGATACTGATCAGGTATGTCTTACCTTCTTGGGATTTTACTCTTTTCTGTACTAGTTTCCTCCTTCTATTGTATAACTTGTTTATGGCAGGGGTCCACCAGACTGGCTTCCTTTTCTAGGAGGAGTGAGTCTTGGTTTTGCTTGGGATAGCATGATCCATGCATTCTAGTAGGTGCCGTTGAGTGTATTAGTAAAGGATTTTGCACCTTGAGCAGCATTATCCTTTGAAACTTTCCTCCTCAGTCTTAAGTAATGTGAAGTTTGCTTTTGAAAAGTTTTTCACAGTGGTTTCTTTGATCGGGGGTGAGGGAAGAATGTGGATATCCAGAGTGATTAGTTTATGGTCAGATCTAACCAGCGAGGGTTGACCTCTGGTGCGGAACACCAGTTGCCCATGTTGGTGTTGACCAGGTCCAATATGTTGTCACCTCTGGTGGGGGTGTTGACCAGTTGATCCAGAGCATTTGAGTTTATACATTCTAGGAAATGTTGGGCAAGGGAGTTAGTACTTGAGTAGTTCTCCCAGTTAATGTTTGGGTAATTGAAATCACCCAGGGTGTTTGGTAGGACCTTTATGTTTCCCAGTGTTTCCAGAAATGTGGACTGGGGGTCCTGGGACATGGTGGGTGATCTGTAGCAAGCTACAATTTGAATTGCAGTTTTGCCCATTGTTAGTTGCACGTGGATGATCTTGAAGCATCATGCTGTGCAACTAACCTGTAGGTGTGGGCATCCTTGATGAATATGGATACACCCCCCCCCCGCCTTTTCGTTCCGGGTTTTGTGGCCGAAATGTATGGTATGAGTTGTAGCCTGGTAGTGCTGGGGTGCTCTCTGGAGCCTTAAACCAGGTTTCTGTTACTGCACATATATAGATTTACTCCATACTGAGGAGTGCCTCGAGTGCGTGCATTTTGAGGTTTAGACTTCTGGCATTGAGCAGCATTACCCTCAGTTTTTTTGTTACTTGTGCTATTTATGGCAGTGGGTTTGTCTTTTGAGCCTTGCCTAAAAAAGGCACTATGGGGGTTTCAAGAGCTTTGGCCAGTATTCGAAAGCCTAAGGGTGACAGGTGCAAGCCGTCTCTAGTGAAGCAGCGTGGCTTGTCAAGCATGTTATCCCAGGCTGACAGACACTGGATCCCTTTTGAATGACACCAGAAGCTTAGCCAATTGTTGAAATTGATATTTTTTTCTTTATACTGTGGTATCATTCTTGGTGAGGGCAGGATGCTACTCAAGGGGTCATACCGGCCTGGGCTATGTGATGAGTGAGCTCTTCCATGTCTCTCTTCATGTAGTCCAGGGAGGTATGGCTCAGGTCATTCATACCAACATGGACAATGACAGAATCATATTTGTACTTGTTCTGGAGTGACCTGAGTGCTTGTGTTATGTGGCAGATCCTGGCACCCGACAGGCAGCTAACAGTAACCTTCTCCTTATTCAGCCTAGTGAGTGGGATGTCAGTGTGCCTGACTATAGAGTCACCTATTACTAGTGCGTTGGGTATGTTATTTTGCCTTAAGGGCTGTGATTGTGTGGCACACTGGTTTTGTGAATTATGTGTTTCATGGTTTGTGTTGGGGGGGGTGGAGGTTGCTTGGGTGTCTGCTTTGGAGGTCTCTGTTGCTTTTGCAGATTTTTATTTAGAGCCTCCGAGTATGTTTTTGTGTATTTATGTGTGATTTTTGCCGGTGCTGGTTTCATAGGTCTATGTGAGACTGGTGGTGTGATGCAAGTAGTTCCCTTCTCCTCCTGACTGTCTGGTCTAGTCTTGGGTTGAGAGAGCTTAGGCTCCAGTTTGGCTGTATAATTGCATCTCTCGCATGTATTAGTGTTTGGTGGAAGGAGGAGAGATTTGTCTGTGTACATGAGGCAATTATAACTCTGCCTCAAAATGCCCAGATTCACCAGTTGGACCAGAGAGTACACCTGAAACTGCCCTTTGGACATGCCTGGATAGATACAGTGAACTGTTTTACTGATTGGCTGGTAAAGTCAAATTGAGAGCCTTGTCCTTCTCTACAGTATAGGGGGGGTCTAGTGCTAAGGTTTATTAGTGCTTGCTATGAGTTTTGAGCAAGTGCCGGGCTGAGAAGTGAATTGTCTGAGAGCTTAAGGTGAAAGTTTGTCTAGTTCCAAGGGAAAAATTGAAGAGTACACTTTGTGGAGCCAGGAATAATTATACCCTAGCTAACCGTCAGTGCCTGGTGCGCAAAACCTTGCAAATGCGGGTTTTATAGCAGAGAAATGAAAGAGATAGAAATTAGCCCAAAATGGCCAATAAACTACTAATTTCTGGGGAAAAAAACACTCCTCCAGGGACAGATAGGCTGCTCAAAGCTCCCCTCTCTCACAGGTGAACAGAGAAACATCCTTCTATCTAAGCAAGGTATGGGCAAACACAGAAACTTGTAACACAGCCCTGAATTCAGCACTAATCTGAAAACTGGACTATACTAGCTTAGAAAGTATATTGTTTTGTTGTTTTTTGTTCAGAAAATAAAGCAGATACAATCAAAAAAGCACTTTAAATGCACAGAATGGCTATCACACTTGAGTGTGCAGCCTACAACAGTTAAACAGGTAATTTAAACACAAAAATAATTAAGATAAACAGGTAATTTAAACACAAAAATGACTTTGTTAAAGTGCAGGCAGTAAAATAAGTACAATATTTAGCTGAAACTAGCTTTTTAAATCACAGAAATTCTAAAAAAATCTGTGTTTTAGGCAGAATTAGCTAAAGGTAGCAAGAAAATGCAGAAAATGATAATCAATCCTAAGTCTCTCTTGTCTCTCTGCTGCTGCTGTAGAAATCTGTAGGACACCAGGCAGGAGCTTGCTGAGCTGTATACAAGCAGAAAAACCTCACAAATGCGGGTTTTATAGCAGGGAAATGAAAGAGATTGAAATTAGCCCAAAATGGCCAATAAACTACTAATTTCTGGGCAGAAACCACTCCTCCAGGGACAGATAGGCTGTTCAAAGGGAATTTAAATAAAAGCTTTTCCCCCTTTTGATGAAAAGCTTGTATCTCACACTTTGTGTCTTTCCACACCTCTCAGAGTCTTGAAATTAAAGACCATCTGGAATACTGCCCTCCATTAGCACACATATTAAACATTTGACTCCTCCCTTTTCTAAAAGAATTCACAACTAGTCTGCCGTACAACTGTAAAGACTAGTCATTGGTATAGTCAGAGAGACAGTATTTAGTAAAACTGATCTGCTGTTTGAAACAACTTACCACAAAAAAATTAGAAATAAACACTACTTTGCCGTATTCAAATCTAAACTACTATAACATGTATTTTCATGCTCTAAATGTCAATGGTACAAGTAAAATAAAGTGACTGTTGTAGTATCACTCAATGGATATAATTTGGTTTCCTATTTGGGAAGGAATGATCTCGTGCTGTTAATCCTATACCTAATTGTTATTCTTGTATTTGTTTTACTCATTTTCACAAACAATTAACTGGCAATTATTTGTGTAACTTTGGGACCAGAATACCACATGATGTTACTGCACAAGATATAATGCAGAGTTGTTGGAGCTACACTGTCTGCAATAAAAAATAAAAGAAGTGTCTGCTTTGTTTGTCCCATTAGGTTTATTTGGAAGGAAGGCTATTGTCCCCCTTAATACTCCCTAAACTATATTTTTACTATGACAGAGAGTGGTGGGGGTTAAGGAGGTTGTAGCTTCCTTACAAATGGGATACACACACAAAAAAAAAGAAAACAGAATCTGTCAAAAATCATATGGCAGCAACAGTACATACATAAAACTACCGCCTTAACATTCTGATAGTTAAGCAAATGCAGGGGCAAGTTCAAGGGTTCTGAATTAATGTCAGTAAACTTTATGTTAGAATAATTTATCATCCACACCAAGTTTACTTCACAGAGGGTCAGTATCACACATCACATTCAGCAATCAAGCTGTAAAATAAAAACCATGACTGTAGGCCTTGGCTAGGTCTTCTGTCTGTCTCTACAAAAAAAGTGTTTCCCTAATCTTCCCTGAGACACTAACCACAACAGGCCTAGATTGTACTTTCCATTTCCAGGAACCACTATTGTTTGAGCAGAGCACCTCATGATTATCCTTTTGAATGAGGAATCAACTTCATGACTTTTGCTTTCCAGGCTACACTCTTTATACACCACTAATTGTGTATTTTTTTTATTGTAGTAAATACAATCAATTTTCTACAACCACAAACCAAAATGGAGGATGGTGATTGTGATATCTTTTTGGAATACAAAGAACTGATATGGCAATATAGGATGAGCACTGGAGAAAAACCTGATTTAAATGACTGTATTTCTATTTCCAGTGTTTTAAAGTTAAGAACTAAAACATTTTAATAATATAATTATGGATTAAATATTTATCACTATAATTTATTGTCACATTTATTGTTTGGCTTTATATTATTATGTATTTTTGGTTGGTTAAGTTTTCATGATTTGTTTTAAAGCACACTCTTTAAATTAGAGTAATGCCGCAATTGGTTAATTTATTTTAAATAAGGTATTTAAATGTATGGTTAAGTGTCAATTTAGACTCAGAAGAGACCCTTATTAGGGTGAAAGTGCTAAGTCTGTATTCAAAGTTTTTTTATTAAAGGTTGCCATTTCCTTTCTGGTGCCATTTTTTATTTGTTCCTTTAACCATGAATTTTTGGCTATTTTAGTGATAATTTAATAACATAAGGCATATTTAAAGACACATACTCCACTTTCCACAATTTAAAGCCTTCTCACTTTTATGTTACAACACACACACACACACACACACACACACACACACACACACACACACACACACACACACACACACACACACACACACACACACACACACACACACACACACGCGCGTGCATGTGCAAGTGTTTGAATGATCTTACACATGTGTAGCCAGGTATATCTGTGAGGAGTGGGCCCATATATGTGAAGGCTGTGAATGTTGTGCACATGTATACATGTTTATATTTGTGTGTATGTGAGATGTCTGTATCTGTATGTGCTCATGCGTGTATGAACATGTTTGGTAGTGTGTTAATATGTATCTGTGTGTGCATGTGTGTCATGTTTCTTTATTTGCCTATATTCATGCACATTCAAAAATATAAATGCATGCATTATGCTAACTGGATAATGGTGGAAATTTTTTTTATTTAAACCTGCATGTTTGTTTTAAGTACAGATTCTTTCATTGCGAAACACAATCAGATTATTACAGGTTCTTGAAGCTTATTCTCACCCATACATACAGAGCACAGAGATCCTATTCTCCTTACAGTGGCATATCCACAATCGTAGTTATTCCTCCTGCAGCAGCTGCCCTTGTAGCTGTCCAGTAACCTTCCCATTCTGTGCGTCCTGGTTCATTCACATGGACATGAGAGTCAACAATTCCTGGCATGACCAATCGGTTTCCAACATCAAGGACCTGTTCAAGCAAAGCACTTCATTACTGACAGACTTCAAGTACGGGTAGCACTTCATTTACTGCTTTGAATAGTGACATTACTTGCAGTTCCCAAGTCCCACTACATATATATACCCTTCAGTCTTCTACCTTGCATTCTATCTTAAGACACAGCTTTTACATTTCTATATTTGGTCACCACATCATCATTTATGTGGCATATCTGTGTTACTCCTCTGAATTTGTTTCAAATTGTTCATCGTTCTTTCCATAGATATAAACAGTAGTTTTCCTCACCAAGTGCAGTATGTGGAATCCTGTGATAAAATATCAAAAAATGAAAGCTGTTCTTTAATTATATTTTATAAATTGCTTTGGTGGAAGTGTTCCTTGTAGTGTATGTGTTTTTCTCAGAAACTATAAGTAGTATCCCTCATATTTTCTGTACAGATTTCTCATAATGCATGTATACACACACACACACACACACACACACACACACACACACACACACACACACACACACACACACACACACACACACTCTTTCACATACACACACAATCACGCAGACACAGACACTAACAACACACACATCTACACAGGATGATGAGGTGGAAGTGATCACACTGCACATGCCCAGCCTAGGCCTTCCCCTTTGTTTAGAGCCCCCAGCAACAGAGATCATGAGAAGTATGTCTGGCATACATTCCAATGTGTACAAGAATATCTTTGTTTTTGTAACCTGCCTGTGAAGGATGCCCAGTAGGTAACACAAAAAAAACATGTTGCCCCTCAGGTCATCTTGCACACTCAGTAAAACATGTGCCGTTTCAGCAAAGAGGTGGTTTTTATCTTGTCCCTTTATCATGACCCTGTGTATTTGCTGGGTCATAAGTTCTGGTATCTATGGCATATACAGTCACCAGTTTTCTGACCTCCCCTGTCTTCCTTGTACTTAGTGAAGATGGCAGTAACCAAGGGGCACTACAGAACAGGGGGAGATATCATTTCCCAGCTAGACCTGTCTGTGTCCCCCCTGTCCTTTAGTGTCTTCCTGTGTCTCTGAAGTGGGTTCCACAGACACAGAGGAAATGTCCACTGACTAAGGTAGGGATCTGGATTCAATATTTCCTGTACCAAACATTGACACCACAGCCTCTGGCCATGTCAAAGTTCAAAAGTTAACATCATTGGAGGCTAATTTGTCTTCTTCATCAGACAGCTATATATCCATAGAGGATTAGTCTGATAAATGTCAGTGAAGACATGAAAGGGAAATACCTACAATAAGTAATAGCCTTCACTATCACGTTAATTCTAATGAACGAATGCTAACTACTGTGTACAATGATAGAATTTAATAAGATAAACTTTACCTTGTACTGATGGTATTCTAGTCTGAAGCCCTGATGTTTATACATAAAAAATGGAAACAACATGTAAAATTTGTAATACAGTACTCATTTACCCAGTATGTAGTAACCCAATACTTAACAGATGCACAACTGGGGCATCTCCGTCAGAGATTACTCGGAGCCTGCTGCAGTCCTGCTCCAGTGTCCAGGACACTGTCATAGCCTGTGGATGATTCAGACCCCCATACAGAGAGACAAGGACCATCTCTGTTAATGGTGACTTAGCTGATGGATTACCTCTTGTCACCCTAAGCTCCTATGCCAGGCAGGTGGCAAGTATCATATTGGTAGTGCTGTGTCTGACGTGATTGTAGGTTTTTGTCCTGGTCATCAACAGCTTTATATCATTGGCCATATCCCAGCAGGCACAGTTATAATAGAATTGGTCAGATTTATCATGGCCAAGCATCTGTAGACAATGGAGATGGAAGGCCTGCAACAAGATCCCATTCCCTGCATCTGGGAAACTGCATTTTGACACTTATGTTTGGCAGACATAATGCTGTGTAAGGAAAGAATGTATGTATATCAATACATTTCATACACACAACTTAATACATTCTACTAACCATTGTGCTGCCAGTAAGTGCCTATAAACTTTATATATATATATATATATATATATATATATATATATATATATATATATATATATATATAAATATATACACGGTTCCCATTCAGAAGCCTGAAACATCATAAGCCTGAAAATCAAAATCCTGAAACCAAAAGCCTGAAAATTCAGAATCCTGAAAACTCAAAATCCTGAAAGCCCAAAATCCTGAAAGACCAAAATCCTGAAACTCAAAATCCTGAAAACACAAAATAGACATACTGATGTCATTGTGGCTTTGCTATTGTTAGCCCTGTGGTGTTAGGTCATGCGTTGGGGTCAGGTAAGTGTGTGGTTGGTTTTATTTTAGGGTTAGGCGGTTTAAGTGAGTTAGGGTTAGGCAGGTTAGGCATGTATGCAATAGTGACAAATATTGGGGTTAGGGCGGTTTAAGTGAGTTAGGGTTAGGGCGGGTCAGGTGAGTGTGCGATAGTGACGGACCTTAGGGTTAGGGTTAGGGTCAGGGTCAGTTGGTAGATATTAGTGTCTTTATAGTGACATATTAGCATTATTTGTGTTTTCAGGATTTTGAGTTTCAGGATTTTGGTCTTTCAGGATTTTGGGCTTTCAGGATTTTGAGTTTTCAGGATTCTGAATTTTCAGGCTTTTGGTTTCAGGATTTTGATTTTCAGGCTTATGATGTTTCAGGCTTCTGAATGGGAACCATATACACACACACACACACACACACACACACACACACACACACACACACACACACACACACACACACACACACATACATTTTATATATATGTATATATTGAAAAATTAATTTTGATGGTGCTGCTAGAACCAAAGTCTGATTAAGACACAATGTCTTGTTGGCTGCTTACTGCTGAAATCAAAGTCTGGTTATAACACTGGGTTTTGTATAGCTGCACTTAGAGTCTGTTTAAAACATAGGGGCTTGCAGGCTGTACGCTGATGAGAAAATATACTTTGTAGCACAGTACTATATTAACTTTAGTGCAATTATTAATATATATATATATATATATATATATATATATATATATATATATAAAACACCATATATCAAACACGGTGCGTGGTGAAAAATGCTCAGAACTCCAACAAAAAACTACACAATGGCATATCCAGCATAATAATACAAACAATGTCAAGGAAAAATGCCAGAGAGTCCCAGGAAGTAGCGTACATCAACTTTAATGGCTGACAAGCCAAGCCACTTCACAAGCAAACTAGGTTTCGCCTTAGCGTCATCAGTGCATGTAATGGAAGGTGCCCTCCCCCTTATTTATACACAACTATTTAAAGCAACAGTCTACCCCCAATCACAAGTACATCTACACCAAATTGAATTAATTTGTTAATCAACATTTTTATACATGATACATCATAAAGAAATAAACTTTGTCTATCTCCATGTATACATATAATCCAAATATGCATAATCCTGTATAGAAAGTCAATAGAGTCTTGTCAAGGTTACCAATGATCATTCAACCCGTGTTTAAATAGGGCTCCCAAATTGACTATCCCTTGCCTTTCTTTTTTCATAAGAATTTTATGTTTATGTATCATTGATAAATTATCACCTACCACCTTGTCAATACCCAAAAAAACAAAATATGCTGTTGGGTGCACCATCATATGTTTAAATAGTGCACTTCTGTTCCGTTGATAATTTATATCACTAATGTGTAAAGCTATATGTTGTTTAAAACTAAGAGCTACAAGCTCTTCTCAATATTTGCACCCATATATGCAGACCTTTTTATGGGATTTCTTGAATTTCAAATTATATACAGCAGAAGGAATAAATACATTGGACATCCTAAGATGTGGCATAGATATTTAGATGACTGCTGGGCCATCTGGGCAGAGGACACCCAAAAATGGAATGAATTTGTGGAATATTTAAATTCCAATGAATATGGTATTCACTTTAGTGGTAAAATAGATTTACACACAGTGGAATATTTGGATGTGAATGTTACCAAAGCCATTGATGGCACAATGATTACAAGTCTATACAGGAAATCTTTCTCCAAAAATTCATTACTACATGCCAACAGCAGTCATCCCCACCACATCATTACTAATATTCCTAAGGCCCAATTTACTAGATTAAGAAGAATTTGCTCTAAGACAGAGGAGTTTTGGGTACAGGCAAAACAACTTAAGTCTAGATTTATAGCCAGGGGATATGACCATCAATTGGTGGATGAAACATTAAGGCAAGCGGGGGTTCAGTCCAGGAAGCATTTATTGCAGGATAAAGCACAAACTAATACTACTACAGACAACAACATACGGTTCATGACTAAGTATGGATCTAATGTTTTCAAAATTAGACAAATAGTTGAAAAACATTGGCATATATTGAAATCTAATGCATATTTTGATACATTATTGGGAAGAACTTGTAGTTTTGGATTTAGAAGGAGATGAACTATAGGAGATTATTTGTCAGGTTTTAAAAAGGGATATGTAAGGCAAGGTAATTAGGTACATTCAACAGTGGTAGGGAGCACTTATTGTGGGCATTGCATATATTGTAAACGAATATCTAAGACAAAATCGTTCACTTCTGTCAACACTTCAAAAGTGTATGATATCACCATCTAATCACATGTGTAACTGAATGGGTAATCTACATGGCAGTTTGCCAATGTGGCTCCTTTTATATAGGGCAAACATCTCTGAGTTTTAAACAATGTATAGCTTTACACATTAGTGATATAAATTGTCGACGGAACAGAAGTCCACTATTTAAACATATGATGGTGCACCCAACAGCACATTTTGTTTTTTTGGGTATTGACAAGGTGGTAGGTGATAATTTATCAATAATACATAAACATAAAATTCTTATGAAAAAAGAAAGGCAATGGATAGTAAATTTGGGAGCCCTATTTAAACACGGGTTGAATGATCATTGGTAATCTTGACAAGAATATTGACTTTCTATATAGGATTATGCATATTTGGATTATATATATATATATATATATATATATATATATATATATATATACATTGATATAGACAAAGTTTATTTCTTTATGATGTATCATGGATAAAAAATGTTGATTAACAAATTCATTCAATTTGGTGTAGATGTAATTGTACTTGGGGGCAGACTGTTGCTTTAAATGGTTGTGTCTAAATAAGGGGGAAGGCACCTTCCATTACATGCACTGATGATGCTAAGGTGAAACCTGGTTTGCTTGTGAAGTGGCTTGACTTGTCAGCCATTAAAGTTGTTGTACGATACTTTCCTGGACTCCCTGGCATTTTTTCCTTGACATTGTTTGCATTATTATGCTGGATATGCCATTGTGTAGTTTTATATATATATATATATATATATATATATATATATATATATATATATATATATATATGTATTACTTTTGTAACAGACAACACGTGCAATGCAATACTGGTACAGCTACAGCTTTAATGTTCAGTGTTTGCATCTGAGTACAAATATAATGAAGACGTTGCATTCTCCAATTTACCTCAGAACCTGAGTTCTTACATACCCTAACACAGCTTGATTTTACAGTCTTTATATAATGTTCTTCTCACATAATGTAGATCCTGTTTTTCTCTCAGTGCCTTTTTTTGGATTCAGTAAGAAAGCATTGGTTCGGGAAACATGTAATGTCTGTTTTTAGACTTTTCTGTTGTTTTCTGAGAAACCATTTAATATTTACTTCTAAGCACTTCTGCTGATGTTGTGAGAATGCATGCAATATTTGCCTTCCAGGATTTGTTTTCCTGCTGATTCCCATAGCTCTCAACCTTCCATTGCGAAAATGAGGAACACTCGCCTTCATAATGTGGAACAAATGGGCAAAATGTGTAACACATACTAATGGCTTACTAACAACTTCAACTAGGAAGGTCATAGGATGGTTGAAATATGTTGGTTTTACTTATAAAGAAGATCCTTTAATGAATTAATATGATTAATTTCAATTTACCATGGATTTCACTGAAAAAAATTCCTAATATTGAATGTGTGACTGACTCTTTCAATGTGGAACTTTGAGGAATTTTGAGGAACATGAACTTTTTAAGACCCCCAAATGAGGTACGTTTCTCGTAAAGAGGTACACTTGAGAGGTATGCTGATTCCATTAGAAGGCATGTCCATTAACAGAAGTCTGTAAGGAAGCATTTGTGAGGAATCACGTCAAACTGTTCTGCTGATGTGAGAAAAACATGCAATATTTGCTTTCCAGAATTGTTTTTTTTTAGAATTTCTGCTGATACTGTGAGGAAGCATGTCTATTAATAAATGTTCCTTTTTCAAAACAAATACATAGTATGGATACCCATTTTACATTGCTAAACTCTATTCCTACATTTAAACAAACATTTTATTTTATGCTTTGTTTTTCAGCGTATTTAAAACATAATTGATTTGGTGGTGCTGTGGTAGCATTGTCGCCTCACAGTAAGACGCTGTCCAGTTCGATTCTCAGCTGCAGCATCTTCTGCGTGGAGACATGAGTGAATGGGCGTACCTTCACTGAAGGTTGTGCATCAGGCCTGGCAAGCCGGTACGTAAAAATCAACTGCCAATCATTAGCGGACTGGAGTTCCGCTGTGGCGACCCCTAACCAGGAAAAGCCGAAAGACACAAACAATTCATTGTTCAGCACACTCTAACAGTTCCCCCTTTTTATTTTAAACCAGGGAGATAAATTTGTCATTGTTTGGTAAAATATTTTCATTGTGGCAATTGCCAACAGTAATTTGTTGAATAACTTTTGTTAAGCAAACTTTAATACATATGAATAATATACAACCAAGCATTATACTAGCAATAATAGCAATTAAAAACATAATGATTTTCCTGTCCACCCTGTAAACATATTACTCAACCATTTGCTCCAATTGTCATTCCAGTTTTTTGTACTATGTTGTGTACTTGTGCAATAACTTCTAAATGTGTTTTTAGAGACTCTGTTTTATCTTGAATAAATGCAGAGCATTGTTTTCTTTAGGGCTTTGGGACACTAGTATGTAATCTAATGCCATTCGTTTTTGTAAAAGTATAGTTCGTATGGCTATCATTTTGACAGTAATGACAGAGATTGCATTGAAAGTGGAATTTGCAAATACTTAAACTAGTTTGGATAGTTTTCTTAACTCCCAAATGGGTTTTGCTGCTCCATACCATGTGAAAACACCTGCTAGAGAAATTACATCATCTTCTAGATCCATATCTTTCAATTTTAAATAATCAAGATTTTGGTGATAAATATGTGATGTATCTAGGGTGTTTACTGGATTTTCTGGACTTTCATAGGTTCATAGGTCTTTACTAGGCTAATGACCACAAAGGCCTTTTTAATCCTAGCCATACATCCCAAATCTCTGACATGTTCTGATACCCTTACTGGGAGATGAACTATTTATAGGTTACCTGTGTCCATTAGAGACATAGGTGCCAAACCAGGGATGAATTTCTGGTTTCCAATCCAATTGTCCAAGTTGCACTTAAATTGGGTTAGGGAGAAACTCTGCTTCACATGGGTGGGGAGCCTGTTCCAGAGATGGGGTAGTCCCTGGGATACATACCTATCTTTCCAGCAGGTTCTATTTATATCACAGGCAAGGTTTAAGTCTTTAGACTGGGTAATTCTGGTGCTGTTTGTTTTGTGGATATGCAGGAGGTCCATCAGAGTGGGGTCTGACAATACCCTGTATGCTAGGCAAAGATCTCCCCTCAAACACCTGTAGGAGACAGAATACAGGCATGGAACCTTGAGGCAGTCTGGATAGGACATATTACTTATGCCCTGTATTCGTTTAGTGAGAAACCTGTGTGGATGGTCCATTTGTTGGCTATGCCTAATTAGGTACATACCAAAGGGGGCATTGTACTCAATGATAGGTCTAATGAATGATGAATACAGTGAAACAATGACTTCCTTGGACTTAGATGCCATACCTTTGTTTATAAGTTGCACAACATAGAATGAGTTCCTCATCACTGTAGACACATGATGATCAAAGGCTAGATTACTATCTGTGTCCCTAAGTCCCTGACTACTAGGTCAGTTCTAAGGGGTGTGTTGTCAATATGATAGTTACCAGGGATGGATGACTTCCCAAGGGATACTATTATGCATTTTTTGGCATTTAGTTTTAGTCCATGGCTCTGACAGCAGTTGTTTGTCTGTGTCAGCCCTCCTGGAGAACATTGGTGTCAGTGTGAGATTCAGTGACAGCTCCTAATTTGCAATCATCTGCAAATTTAGCCAGCCAAAGACCACTGATATTGGCCTTGACTTCTGAGAAGTAAATGACAAAAAGGAGAGGTCCAAGGACTGATCCCTGAGGGACTCCACTTGTGACTGGCCTCTTTGTAGAGGTGGACTCCCCAATTCTAACTTCCTTGGTCCTGTCTGTGAGCCAGTTGGCTATCCACTGGGTGACATATGGGTTTGTACCTAACCTCTTGAGTTTGTCAACAATGCCCGAGTGGGGTATTGTGTCAAATGCCTCAGCCAGGTCAAGGTAAGCAATGTGAACAATTTTGCCCTCATGCATGGCTTTGGTGACCTTCTCAAAGAAGTCCTCCAGGCTGAGTAGGCATGATCTACCCTTGACTAAACAAATCTCTATTGATCATCTCCATGATAATGTTTTCATGGCTTTACATATAAGACTAGTGAGACTTATGGGTCTGTAGTTTCCAGGGTCTGTAGATGGCCCACCTTTGAGCAGAGGGATAACTGCTGCCTTTTGCTATTCATGAGGCACGAAGCCTATTTGGAGGCTACAGTTAAATAGTAATTCCAGAGGCCCTGATAGGTCACAGCTCATGCTATTTAGGAGGCATCCCAGGATATTGTCTGGGACCATTGATGCAGCGTTATTGTTCTTAGAGAGAGCATTAAGGACATGTTTGAAGTTATATTTCATGATATTTCCTGAGGGAAGGTGGAGGGGGATAGAGGAATAAAGTTTGAGCTGAATTTATCAGCCAAGAGGTTTGCTATATCTTCTGGCTCAGTATAGGTGGCTCCATTTACAATGATCCCTGCACACAAGTGTGTATTGCCTTTGAAGTTGCAAACATAGCTAAATAATGCTTTGCGGTTGTCCTTGACCTAGGAGGCCAAACTTATCTCAAATTTGGCTTTGGTAGACTTTATTTGTCTTCTGGGTTTTTTGTTTAGTTTGATGAGAGTGCTTTGATCCTGCTGGGTGCTGCACCTCCTAATTTTTGCCATTATTTTCTTCCTCCTGTTATACAGACAATTGATTTTGTGATTCCACCAGGGTGGCTTGTTTTTTGAGCTAGTTCTATACTACTTCCTGATTGGTACAGCTGCCACTATGCAGCTATTAACATGTACATGTTTCAGTTTGGCATAGGCAGAAGTGTTCTCAGGGTTTACAGGTAATGTGTCTCTTTTCTTTTTTGCATGTCTAGTGCCTCACTTTGGTAACTCTTTTACATGATGTATTGCTGGTACTGCTAACCCTATATAGCAGGTGCCATCCCTTTGGTAACTATTTATAAGCATATTTACCACAAATGTAGTATAACCCATCTGACAGGGCAACACTGCTATTTACTATACTGTTGTTTACTTGTACCATAGTAGGAGTTCCATCATGTACTACCATAACATTTTTATTAATTTTGTTTTGCCAGCATGTAACGTTGGTTTTACAGTAATTTTTAATGTTTTGTGAGAAATGATGTACTGTTGTTTTACATAATAATAACTGACTCTTGGCTGGTATTAAAATAGGAAATCCATGATGGAATACACCACATTCTGGTATGTGTTTATGAATGTTTACCATTCAACCATTTAAGTACAATTGCTGTCACCCACTGAGTTGGTTTCCATTTTGCTGAAAACATGTAATTCCCTGTACTATAGCAGATAACTGTACCCTTGCTTTACGTAGCTGTACATTTACAACTTGGTCTCCTGTTTCATTTATTAATACCCGCCAACTATTAGAAGTATCTAGTGGCATTGGCACCAGGGGCATGACCCCTACTATTTTAGGTATTAAACTACATTCCCAGCAATCAGAAACATTCAAGCTTTTTGCATACCAACATTGCTTTGCCAAAAACATATTAAAAGATGGTGACCAGTCTTCCTCATTTTTTCACATATCTTTACTCTCTCTTGTGTAGCTTTACAGTTTGACTAACAGATTGTAAATATAATTTAATACTAAGCAATACAATAATAATTAGCATGATAGCTATTATTGCTTTAAAAAAATCCTTTAAATAGAAATTCCATTGCTGAATCATTTTGCCTTTAGTCATCCGAAACTAGATTTCCAAAAGGATGCACTTTACTCCATGTCAATTTCATTATGCTTTCTCTGTGAGGAACCTACAAGAGAAAACATTTAGTCAGATTTACATTGCTCACTAGTTTTAACAACTTTTAACTGATCTATATGTACCGGCATTTTTTTGTTTTGTTTTTTTCTCTTTTCCTAATTTTGTACACTAATGGTCCAGTTTGTTCAACTACTTCAAAAAGGCCTTGCCAATTGCTATCCCATGGTCCTTCCATTTGGAACATTTTTTATCAATACTTTTGTTCTGCAGGGAAGGTTTTCTTCAGGTGGTAATATTGGCACCTTTTTCCATAGGTGGAATGTATATGCTCCCTTGCATTATCATCACACGCCTCAGTAAGTTGCTTTAACCATTCTTGATATTTGCTGATTTCCAACATGGGTCTACCATTAGGTATATCTGGAGCAAATGGCAATTGTATGGGCATTTTGTGACCTATTATTATTTCATATGGGGAGATACCTGTTTTGCTATTTGGTGTTGCTCGAATTCCATTAAAATGCCAAGCAGATAATGTACCCAAGTATTGCCCTTTTCCAGGCATGCCTTTTTTAGACGTTCTTTTAACGTCTGATTTATACATTCTACAATGCCATTAGATTGTGGATGGTATGGTACATGAAACCTTTGCTGTATGCCTAACTAATTACACATTTGTTTAATGAGATCACTAACAAACTGTGGACCATTTTCTGAGTCTATGACACGTGGCCACCCCCAATGGCAGAAAATATTTTTACATAAAGCCTCTGTAGTTGCTTTTGCTGTCATTGTTTTGGTAGAAATTGCTTCTACCCATTTTGAGGAGACATCCACTACTACTGGTAGGTATCTGTAACCTCCCTTTGTTGTTAGCAAAGGACGTGCATAATCTATTTGAACCACACGCCATGGCCCATCCGCTGGCTGCACCCAATGTAACTGAGGTTTTTTTGCTTTTAGCATTTACCTGAAAACAGATTAGACATTCTTCTACAATTAGCCTATAGACCTCTTTTAAACTTGGGTTCCAATATTTTTCTTTTACAACTACCCACAGCTTATCAGCTCCTACATGTCCCAGTATTTGGTGATTTAACATGGTCAACTGTCATGCCAGCTGAAATGGTACACATGGCAACAGTTGTCCCTTAGAGGTAGTGTTTGCATAATACTCCCTTGGTGGTATTCCTGCTAGTCTGAACTGATCAGTTCCTTCTTTTAAGCCCTGTTGTGTTTGAATATTTACAAGAGCTCCCTATATTGACTCTTTGTCTAGCTCTTTTAAGGCACTAACTTCTACAATGGTGCACACGTATTCTGGAAGTTCCTTTCCATCTTGTGCTGCTTGTTTTGCCAATGTGTCAGCTAACACATTTAACCTGAAAGTTTCACTTGTCGGTTTTTGATGTGCTTTTATTTTTGAAATGCTGTGCTATCCCTGTTGATTGACATTGTTATAACTTTATGTATGTCTTTCAATACTTCAGCATGCTGTAATGGTTTGCCTGCAATGTCCACAAATCCTCCCCTTACCCAAGTGTCCATGTGCAGTCTTAAAGAACTGACTACATAAGCATTGTCTGAGAAAATGTTAACAGGATTGTATTACTTTAGCAGATACAGTACTGCCTCCAGTTCAGCTCTTTGAGCTCACTTGTGCCCTAATAACTTGATCAGTTTAGGAGAACCCAGGTTTGGATTTTCCGTAACTATGGCAAATCCTGTCCAGTATCTACATTTGTCCCACAATCATGCTCCATCCACAGACAGTTGGCTTAAAGTGGTTAAAATCAGTCGCTAAAAATTGTATGTCAGGTGACATTTTTTTCTAAGCAGTTATGCTATTTTCCTTCAATATCCCATGTGGTTTGACAAATAATATTTGTTCCCTGTCTGTATGATGACAGTTTTCATTCCAAAAAATATCATCCATTTTGCCAAAACTGCCTGACTAATACCATCTGTGATTTTATTCATTTCAAAATTGTCTATCAGAGCTTTTACTGCTTGGTGTGGTGTTTGTACTATAATGCTGGAAAATACAGTCAAATACTCAGTTTCCTGAATACCCCAGTAAATGGCTAATAATTGCCCTATGCAGGGGTGATATAGCCCATTTCCACTGGAGTCATCTTCCTACTACAGAGACTGGATGTAATGGCTTTTCCATTCTGTTGTCGCCACCATGTGGCCATTCCTGTAGTAGTACCACAGATAATGTTTCCTTCCCTGCTGCTGCTTGTAGCACAAATGGCAGCCTTGGGGTGGGTGCTATTAAATCTGTAGCTTGTGCTAATTTTACTTTTATTTGTGAAGATGCCTTGTCCTTATGGGGTCCCCACTCTAAAAAGGTGGAGCTCTTCTGTTCCTGTAACATTTTGCATAGAGGAGCAGCTACAGCTGCATAATCCTCTATAAATTCCCTATTGTAATTCATGATTCCCATGAATTTATGTACATCTGCTGTAGTCAATGGCTTTTCCATTTGTAAAATTCCTTTCACACACATAGGGCAAGGAGACTTTCTGATGGTTTTATAATAGTGCCTAGAAACTTAACTTCTTGTGACATAAACTGATTATTTTCACTTTTAACCTTAAACCCTGTCTGCTGCAGAGTATGGAAAACTTTTTAAGAAGCTGTACGTGCTCTTCCACTGTTTCAGACTGAATCAATATGTCATCAATGTGATGTAACACTGAATAATCCTTTTCCAAATGTTGCAGAATGGATCCTACTGTCTGGTGAAAAATAACTGGACTGTTTTGAAATCCCTCAGGTAGCCTTGTCATGACATATTGTTGTTTTTTAAATGTAAAGGCAAATTGTGGCCAGCCTTTTTTTCCAAAGTAGTACTGCACAAAAGCCATTTGCTAAATCTATTACTGTAAACCACTTACTTTGTGGCTCAATATGTGCAGCCAGCTCTAAAACTCCTGGAATCAAATGTGCTCTAGGAGTTGTGTACTGATTAACCTTCCAAAAAACAATAACAAGATGAGAACTACCATTTTTTTTCCTAACTAGCCAGATTGGTGAATTTGTGGGACTGTTGCCTTTTTGTATGATTCCTTCCTTTTCCCATTCTGCAATACATTTTTACAATTTGTTCTTCTGCCTCCATAGGAATGGGATACTGTTTTTGAAATGGTGGCATATAATCCTGATCACTACAGGCATTTCAAGTTTTCCACAGTCACTGGAACCATTGGATCACAGATTTGGGAATCGCTATTGTAAATGCTGCCACACATCTTCACTGTCTGATTTCACATATCCTGCAGGCTTGTAACGTTTTTCAGGTAGCGAGATTGCACAGCAGCCTGTACTTTTTTCTCCCTCTCCTTTTTTTGTCTCCTATTCACAGGACACTGTTAGGCAGATCAATTACTATGCCCAAAGGTTATAGAATGTCCATACCAATAATGAAAGATGAGCAGGATGGATGTATTAAAAATGCACCCTTCAAAGTCTATCTTTCTTGATGAAATGTTATGTCTACATCCTGGCTACTCACTGCATAGCATCCTGTGCCATTAAATGCTGAAATGAAAACCTTTTTATAGGATTTACAGGTAACTGTCTGAAGGATACTGCTGTTCCTATGTCTAGTTCATAGGTTCATAGGTTCATAGGTTCATACTAGGCTATCTGCCCAAGGGCATTTATAAGCCTAGCCCCTTTAGTTTGAATAAAAAACTATGCCTATCATTTTTCTGTGCCTCTGTCAAGCAGTGACACTGAAGTAATCCCTGGGGTATATCTCTGATCTCCCATCCATTGGTCAAGATTCCTCTTGAACAAGGCCAGCGTACTCTGCCTCACATGTGGAGTCTCTGGGTGATGAATCTGTCCCTCCAGTGTGGTTCTGAGGGATCTAGATTTTTGAGGTGAAGCATATTCATCAAATCTGGGTTTGACATGGCCTTATATGTCAGGCACAGGTCACCTCTGAGCAAGCGGTATGAGACTGAATAAAGCTGGAGTTCTTTCAGTCGGGCAGCATAAGACATATTTTTGAGACCCTTTATCCTTTTGGTGAGGAACTTTTGGGGCCTTTCAAGCTGCATCAGGTGTCTGGTCAGATACATTCGGCATTGTACTCAATCATAGGTCTAATGAGTGATGAGTACAGGGGCGATGACCTCTCCTTGATCTAGATGATGATCCCTTCATGATCATTGTCACCTATATGGTAGCTAGGGGTAACCTTGTTTTTTCCGGGGTATCTGGCACCAGTTATCCGTTTCTGTGAGGCCCTTCTGGAAGATATCTGTGTCAGATGTCATCTGCAAACTTTGTCAGCCATAACCTCCTGTGTTTGCTTGTACTTCAGAAGAAGTAGATGTTTTGATGATACCTGAGTGGGGTATTGTGTCAAAGGCCTTTGCCAGGTCGAGGTAGGCTGGCTGGACTGCCTTTTCCATCATCAATGGCCTTGACTGTCTCGAAAAAAAGTCACCAAAGTTTAAGAGAGGAGTTGGATCCAAAGTCTGCAAGTTCCTATGTCTTTATTTATGAGTTCCATTATGATCCTCTCCATGGCTTTGCAGATAAGGCTTGTCAAGCTAATGGGGTGGTAATTTCCAGGGTCTGTGGTGGGCACACGCTTGAAGTGGGACCACAGTCGCCGTGCCGCCCCTCTTGGCAACGATCCCTGAGGGTGAGGAAGATTACACACAGCCTAACTGTCAGTGAGGGCAGTTCTCACCTGGGCGCTGGAGATGTTTGGCGTAATTTTCACATCATTTTGAACTAATTCTGAGCATATCTGGGAGGTTTCCTCTCCTTTTTCTATAGCTAAAGAAGAAGCCTTATGATTGTCTTTCTTAGTCCTCCTTTTTTTTTTTTTCTCTCAAAATTTTGATTGATGATTTTTAGAGTTTTTTTTTTTTTTATTATTAAAAGGAAAGGTGTCTTCTTACCTCAAGGATTTTTTGTTCTATTGTCTAGTTTTCCTTTCCTTTGTGTGTTTTGCTTTGGGTTGGGGGTCCACCAGACTTTGGTACAGAGAGTCTTAGTTTTGTTTGGGATTGCCTGATCCATGCAGTCCTAGGTGGCTGCTGGTACAGGCTGTAAGTGATGATTCAGCGTTTTTGAGTAATTTTTACACTGGCTCAGGATCCCATGTTCGTGATGATGAGATCAGTATGTGTTTTCCTCTTGTGTGGGGGATGACTAGTTGTTGTTCCATGGTTGAGTTTATGAACTCCAGAATCTTTGGGTGGTTTTGTTGTGGGGCTTGAGTAGTGTTCCCAGTCTATATTAGGGTAGTTAAAGTCACCTAGTATGATGTGTTTGGAGAATACATTTATCCCCTCAATGTTTTCAGGAAGGCCATGTAGTTCCTGAGGAGAGGAGGAGGGCCTTAACATGTAACAAAATGCAGTGTTAGTGCTGGGGTGCTCTCAGGAGCCTTGAACCAGGTTTCTCTGTCACAGCACAGATCGATGTTCTCTCCATTTGAGAAGGGCCTCGAAGGCGTGCATCTGAGAGATTGAGACTGGCATTGGCAGCAGCATTATTAGTTTTTTTTTTTTTTTTTGGTTTTTGTGGTAGGTTTAGTTAGAATTTGAGCCTTGCCTGAATGACACCAGAATTTAAGCCAATTATTAAAGCTGATCATCTTATCACTGTGTGTGGCATCATTCTAGGTGAAGGTGAAGGTATGCCTGCTCAGGGTCAGGTCATGCCTATGACCTTCTCCTTACTCAGTCTGGTAGGTGGACCAGTGTGTCTGACTATGGAATCACCAAATGAAAAAGTGTTGTGTGGCATTTGTTTTGGCCTTAAGGGCTGTGACTGTTTGACTGACTGACTGTGTGTGGTATGTGTTGCATGTGTTGGGTCATGGAGTGGGTGTTTGGGTGTTGGTGTTGGTGGCCCTGTGCTGGTATGTCTTTGTGTGAGTATGTGTATGATTTGAAGTTGTGATGGTACCATGTGTGTGACTGGGTATGTATTGTATGTGGTTACTCCTCCTGTCTGGTCTAACATTGCCTCAATATTCCCAGGTTCACCAGTTGAGCTGGAGAGGACACTAGCAACTGATCCCTCGACATACTAGTGAGACATTTTTCCATAGTGACCCCTCTATCCAGATATCAATCAGTGGTTATCCATCTCAACCCTTTTTAAAAGTAGTCAGGAAAGATACCAGAGTAGGGGGGCATACCTCTATTGTAAGGAGATCCACTCATCCTAACTTTTATTGTCAAATGCAATATGAGATACCGCATGTTCTTGTTTTTCATTTTTCTCTATGTCTGAGTGATCTACATATTTAGATTTTTTTATCTATTTTCATAATTGTTGCCTATCTATTTCTTCTGCCTGCTCTACCAAATATTTTGGATTTACAGCTTGGAGGTTTATGGGACATACATCCCTTTTTCCTGTGTATTGATGCCCCTTATAGCTGTCTTTACTAATATTGTAAGGTCTCTGTGTATGGACATGTTTTTCCGACTTTCCTTGCAATTTTTTTTTTGCTCTCTTTTTGGAAACACACCCTGTTCTTTCTTCTTTTTATGCCAAGCTTTGTAATGATCACAATTTGCTTAACATGCCCTATTTTCTTACAGAAAAAACATGTTGATGTATTTTGCTCATTTCCTGCATCTGATCCTGGTGCTGCAGAAACAGGAACAGGAGCCAATGGTGCAGATGTAGCACTTTCTGCTGGTGGTTGGTCACACCACCATTGCCTACTCCAGCTTTTTACCTCACCAATTACCTCAAATGGCTCACTACCCTCTCCTAATCCAAAGATATGGTGTGAGTGTAATGCCCCATCATCGGCCATAGTCCGTCCCCTCATTAGTTTTTGTACTAAATCAGTGAGGGTATTTGAGTTTTCTTTATAAATGCATTTAATATCCCATGGACCACCCTTTACTTGTTCTAAAAATGTGCGTTAACTGTTTCTGTATATCCTTTTGTTGCATGTCCTTTTCTGTTCTTTGGTATATGATCTGAAGTGCTAGTTTAAAGTGCTCCACTTACTCTATTAATGTATCTGAGATGGTGATTTTGAAATTATCTAACAGCTTAGCTGTGAGAGGCTGCCTTTTATGTATGCCATGAGAACACCAGTCATATGCTTTACTTTATCATCTACTTTATAGTCCTTTTGATTTAACTGGATGAAAGTTTTAAAACATTTGGGAATAAAAATCCAAAAACATCTGAGCAAGGCATTTGTCCATATATCAGATCTTGCTGTGTATGCTACCCATTCTTCAAATACAAACATGTTGTAAAATATGCCTTTTTTATCATTCCACTGTGGTAAACTTTGTAATAATCTGGATTGTGTATATAGTTCTACAGTGGTTCCCTGCTCTATAACTTGTACTGGTTTTGTGTTTTGCAATTCTTCTTTAAGTTTGGCTATTAAAATAGTATTCTGTAAATTAGTCTCTGTTAGTTCAACTATTTCATCCTCCTTATCTTGTAAATGCCATTTAAGGTTTGCAATTTCTTTTTTCAGTTCTTTACAGGATTTATGATACTTTTTATTAAAATCTTCTGTTGACTGTAGGGCCCCTATACACTTTTGACAGAGTTCTTGTAAATCATTCCTGAACTTTTTGAACTCACCTTGTTTGTCTTTTAAGAATTTTTTTAATTCTTCTGTCAAATTATCATAAACCTGGTCCCTGTCTTCATCTGTTGTGTGCTGAGCAGTGGCTTCATTCGACTTTTGTACATAATTGTTAAAGGGTGTAGCAAGATCTACAGGGAATTCTGTCAGTAATAGATTTGACTGCTGTTCTAACTCTGAGATTAATGCAGTGACAGAACATAGCCGATTAACACCTGGATATATTATAGGTATGTCACCTTTCCCTAGTTCTTCATCATTAGATGTTTTTTCTTTACAGTTTAACCTTTGAACAATAGCCTGGACTGTATTTTCATGGCATTACACACAGAAAGCAGTTTCAGATGGTTCACAGGATAAACCTTTGCTATTACATGCCACATTTTTTGTTTAAGATACCAATCAAATGTCATAACCCATTTACATAATGCTTGTGTGGGTTTACCTTTACTAATGTGCTGTGTGTACCAACTTTGACTTTTGTCCCATACTTTATCTGGTTGTTCTGATATATTAAGAGTAAAGCTCTGTTTACATTTTTTACTACAGTCCCTGGCATCCATACTTGTATGTGACACAGAAAAAAGTCTTACCACTTAGCAAATAAACAGGTAATCAGTCTGTTTTTGCAGATGGCTGGAAATTCCCCTGCAGTTACTTAAAAAGACGATGAAAAGAAACTAGCAGTTGCAGATTTGAAACATTGGACTTCATAGACTTGGAGAATCTATGGCACTGAGACCTTCCTCCATGGCAGTATGTCCGGATTCAGACATTTGTGAACTATACTGCTGCAAGCTGTAGAAAACTGGAGTGCTCCTATTTAGGATTCACTCATATACACAGATTTTAGTTATGGCGCATTTACTGGAGTGACCCTATTCAGGCATCACTCCCCCTGTTTTCGAATACAGGCTAGGCTCACCACTGAAAAATTAATTTTGATGGTGCTGCTAGAACCAAAGGCTGATTAAGACACAAAGTCTTGTTGGTTGCTTACTGCTGAAATGAACGTCTGGTTGAAACACAGGGTTTTGCATACCTGCGCTTACAGTCTGTATAAAACACACAGCCTTGCAGGCAACTCTAGTGCAGTTACTAATATATATATATATATATATATATATATATATATATATATATATATATAAATATATAAATATAAATATATATATATATATATATATATATATATATATATATATATATTACTTTTATAACAGATGACACGTACGATAATGTTACAGCTACAGCTTTAATGTTCAAGGTTTGCTTCTGAATACAAATATGAATGAAAACCTTACATTCTCCAGTTTACCTCAGAACCTGAGTTCTTACATACCCTAACACAGCTTGATTTTAAGTCTTTATATACTGTTTTTCTCATGTAATTTAGATCCTGTTTTTCTCTTAGTGTCTTTGGATTCAGTAAAGAAGCATTTATGGGAAACATAATGTCTGTTTTTAGACTTTTTTGTTGTTTTTCTGAGAAACCATTTAATATTTACTTCTGGTGATGTTGTGAGAATGCATGCAATTTGCCTTTCAGAGTTGTTTTCTTGTTGATTCCATGAGAAGGCATGTCCATTAACAGAAGTCTATAAGGAAGCATCTGTGAGGAAGCACATCAAACTCTTCTGCTGATGTGAGAAAAGCATGCAATATTTGCTTTCCAGAACAGTTTTTTAGAATTTCTGTTGATACTGTGAGGAAGCATGTTTATTAATAGATATTCTTTTTTTAAAACATATACAGAGCATGGGTTCCCATTTTATATTGCTAAACTTTATTCCTACAATTAAGCAAACATATTATTTTATGCTTTATTTTTAAGTGTATTTACAGTAGAATTGATTTTAATCTTTTATTCATTGCTCAGCACATTCTAACACACACACACACACACAAACACACACACACACACACACACACACACACACACACACACACACACACACACACACACACACACACACACACACACACACACACACACACATACACATATACCTGTATATCCATGGACACTGCTCAAATAGCTTTGGTACTTTGTTTCCCCAGCAAGAAAATGTGGATAGTATATGTGGGTGTGCAGTCAACAACATCCTGCAATGGCCACCAAGAAAGCACTACTATCAAGTATCACCTGTCTGATGGTTGACTGTAGCTGACCTACATCGCATGTCTCTGACTGTATAGGACTGTAAACACAGGTATCTAGTATGACTAAATATACAATCAGACACAATAGGAGCAGAAGGGGATGTAAGCTATATAAGAACAGATTTCATGTAGGCATAATGCAGGTACCTCCTCAAGTGGCAGAAAACTGAGTGTTTCAGCTGCAGATTGTCAGAAGCAGATATACAGACACATAGTCTGTGTCTGTGCCCTACATGAATGTTCCTCTCCAAAGTTCTGGCATTATATTGTTTATTTGTGGATTACATCCTAATCTGTAAGGTAGCTAGCAATAAGCAGTCAGAGTACCTATACCTAAGCTATAACACAATCTCCTTCACAGATGATGTGTACCTGAGCTGCATAATGGTACTGTATACAATGGTTGTTTGTTCTGGGAAGTGTCTCCCTCCCAAAAAATATTTATACACACACACACACACACACACACACACACACACACACACACACACACACACACACATACACACTACCAGCATATATCTGAGAACAAGTGCAGGAATAGGTTCATACGTAGGTACTAGGCTATATGCCCTAGGGCATTTATAAGCCTAGCCAGAATGTGTAGGCTTTCACCTCCCTTTTAGACTAGATTCCTGACCCTCTGTCCAGCAGGGCCATAGAGGTGATCCCAGGAATAAATTTACGATTTCCCATCTACTCATCAAGATTTCTCTTGAAGAGGGTTAGCGAGGGGCTCTGCCTAACATGGACTGGGATTATATTCTAGAGCGAGGGAAGCCTTTGGGATATGAATCTATACCTCCAGCATGTCCTATTTATTGTTGTACTGAGGTTTATATCCCTGGAGCATGTAGCTCTAATGGATTTGTTTTTTTTGAGGTGGAGCATGTCCATTAATTCCAGGTTAGACATGGCCTTGTACGTCAGGCAGAGATCTCCTCTGAGTAGGCGGTAAGCAACTGAGTTGAGCTGGAGTTTCTTTAGTCAAGCTGCGTAGGGCATCTGTTTGAGGCCCACGATCCTCTTGGTGAGGTACTTTTGAGGTCTCTCCAGCTGTTGCAGGTGTCGGGTAAGGTACATCTCAAATGGGGCATTGTACTCAATTATGGGCCTGATGAGCGATGAGTAGAGGGACACAATGACCACTCTTGATCTAGATGTGAACCCTTTTGTGATTAGGTGAGCTATATAGAAGGTTTTTCTAACCACTTTGGCAATGTGATTGTCAAAGGAGAGGTTACTATCTACTTGGGTCCCCAGATCCCTAATTACTTCTTCTGTATTTAGTGGATTACCTCCTATATGGTAGTTTGTGGGCACTTTGTTTTTCCCAAAGGGGATGATTATGCACTTTTTGGCATTTAGCTTGAGGCCATGGTTCTGACACCAGGTGTGGAGGATGCTTGTGTCAGCCAGTGAGTCAATTATGGCTCCCAGTTTGCAATCATCTGTGAACTTGGTTAGCCACAGTTCTCCCGTGCTTGCCTGTACCTCAGAGAAGTATATACCAAACAAGAGGGGTCCCAGGACTGAGCCCTGTGGGATGCCACTTGTAACCGGTTTAGAGTCGGACATGGCACCCCCAACTTTGACAATGTGAGTTCTATCCCTGAGCCAGTTTGCAACCCATCTTGTGACATATGGGTTGATATTTAAGCTGGTAAGCTTATTTATGATGCCAGAGTGGGGTATTGTGTCAAAGGCCTTTGCAAGGTCCAGGTAAGCTGTGTGGACTACCTTTCCCTCATCTATGGCTTTGGTAGCTGTTTCAAAGAAGTCATCTAGGTTTAAGAGGCCGAATTGGGTAGGGTCCAGTGTCTGGAGGTTCCCAATGTCTTTGTTTATCAGATCCATGATGATGTGCTCCATAGCCTTGCAGACCAGGCTAGTCAGGCTTATAGGGCAATAGTTCCCGAGATCCGTTGTGGCACCACCTTTGTGGAGTGGGATTTCTGTTGCTGTACGCCATTATTTGGGTACATAACCTGTGGTAAGGCTGAGTTGGAACAGTGAATTTATGTGCAGGTTTAGTTAATTTTGGAGCTAGTGTTAGACGCAGCCCGGGATACCATCCGGTCCCATTGATGCTGTGTTTTTTACTTTGGAAAGCGCTGCTTTTACCTGTGTGTCTGTGATGTCTGGGGGATTGCATTCTTCTGGGATAGACACTGGCCCTTTTGGGGGAAGGGGGGTAAAGTTGGCACGGAACCTGTCTGCCAGGATGTTGGCAATGTCTGTGGGTTCAGTGTATTTCGTGCCATTTTGCATCAGCTCAGAGCAGATCTGGGAGTTGCCACCCAGATTCTTGATGTAGCTAAAGAAAGCCTTGTGATTATCTTTAGAGTCTGGCAATTTTTCTTTCGAAGCTAGCATTTGATGATTTTATGAGGTATCAGAGTTTCTTGCTAATACTGATCAGGGGTGTCTTCTCTTTTGGGGATTTTGCCCTATCATGTAATAGTTTCCTCCTTCTGTTGTATAGCTTATTTATGGCCAGGGTCCACCAAACTAATCTCCTGTTTTTGGAGGAGAGAGTCTTGGTTTTACTTGGGATGGCACGATCCATGCATTCCTTTAGGTGCTCATAGAATGCATTTGTAAAGGATTCTGCTGTTTGGGTAGCATTTTTAGCCCAGGGACTTTGAAGCTTTCCACCTCAGTCTTGAGAAGTGTGATGTTTGCTTTTGAGAAATTTTTCACAGTGGTTTCCTTAGCTGGGGTTGGGGTCAGGATGTGGATGTCCATTGTGATTAGTTTATGGTCTGATCTTACCAACGAGGGGTTTACCTCAGGTGTGGCACATTTAGCCCCCAATATGTTGTCCTCTTGTGGGACTAGTGACCAGTTGTTCCAAGGCGTTTGAGTTTATAAACTTCAGGAACCATTGGGCAAAGGAGTTGGGACTCGAGTAGTTTTCCCAGTCAATGTTTGGGTAGTTGAAATCCCCCAATATCATGGTGTTTGGTGAGACTTTCATATTCTCCAATGTTCACAGGAATGCTGAGTGGGGGTCCTGAGACAAGGTGGGTAATCTGTAGCAGGCTACAAACTGAAAAGTAGTTTTTCCCACTGTTAGTTGCACATGGATGGTCTCCGATGCCTTGTGCAGTTCCACTAACCTGGAGGTGTGGGTATCCTTGATGAAAATGGATACTCCCCCACCTTTAGTATTTCAGTCCGAGTTCTGTGGCCAAAAAGTATGGTATGAGTTATATCCTGGTAGTGCTGTGGTGCTCTCTGGTGCCTTGAACCAGGTTTCTGTTACTGCACAGATATCGATTTTCTCCATACTGAGGAGTGCCTCGAGTGTGTGCATCTTGAGGTTTAGACTTCTAGCGTTGAGTAGCATTACCCTTAGTTTTTTGTTTCTTGTATTGTCTATGGAGGTGGGTTTGTCTTTTGAGCATTGCCTAAAAAAGGCACTATGGGGGTGGCAAGATCCTTAGCCAGTAATAGAAAGCCTAAGGGTGACAGGTGCAAGCCATCCCTAGCAAAGCAACGTGGCTTATCGAGCATGTCATCCCAGGCTGACAGACACTGGATCCCCTTTGAATGACACCAATAACTTATACAATTGTTAAAATTCATCATTTTGTCTTTATACTGTGGCATCATTCTTGGTGAGGGCAAGATGCTACTCAGGGTCAGAGTCAATCCGGCCTGGGCTACATGATCAGAGAGCTCCACTATATCTCTCTTCATGTAGTCCAGGGAGGTACGTCTCAGGTCATTCACACCAGCATGGACAGTGATAGAGTCATATTTGTACCTGCTGTGGAGTGACCTGAGTGCTTGTGTTATGTGGCGGATACTGGCACCCAACAGGCAGCTTACAGTGACCTTTTCCTTGTTCAGTCTGGTGAGTGGGATGTCAGTGTGCCTGACAATAGAGTCTCCTATTACTGGTGTATTTGGTGTGTTATTTAGCCTTAAGGGCTGCGACTGTGTGGCACACTGACTTTGTGAAGTATGTGATACGTGAAAATTGTTGTGGGGTAGCGGTTGCTTGGATGTCTGCTTAGGAGGTCTCTGCTGCTTTGGCAGATTTTTATTTAGAGCCTCAGAGTATGTTTTTGTGAGATTATGTGTCTTGTTTGCTGATATGATTGGTCTATGTTCATAGGTTCATAGGTTCATAGGTAGGTACTAGGCTATCGGCCCTAGGGCCCATACAAGTCTAGCCAAAAAATGTACCCTGGCTTTCGCCACCCAAGAAAATTGTTTTCCTGTGCCCCTGTTGAGCAGAGCCACAGAAGTGATCCCCGGGGTGAATTTCCCATTTCCCATCCAATCATCAAGATTTTTCTTGAAGAGTGCTAATGAGGAGCTCTGTTTGACATAGATAGGTAGTCTGTTCCAGAGTATGGGAAGTCTCTGGGACAGAAATCTATCCCTCCAGCATGTTCTGTTTATTGTGATGACTAGGTTAAGGTCCCTAGAGTGTGTACCTCGGAGGGATTGGGATTTCTTTAAGTGGAGCATGTTCAACAGCTCTGGGTTTGACATAGCTTTGTATGTTAGGCAGAGATCGCCCCTGAGTAGGCGATATGCGATGGAGTAAAGCTGTAGTTTTTTGAGACAGTCTGCATAGGGCATATGTTTGAGGCCAGTAATCCTCTTTGTGAGGTATTTCTGTGGTCTTTCCAGTTGTTGTAGATGTCTTGTGAGGTACATACCAAAAGGGGCATTGTACTCTATAATGGGTCTAATGAGTGATGAGTAGAGGGGAACAATGACCTCTTTTTCTGGATGAGAATCCTTTTGTGATGAGATGAGCCATGTAGAAGGATTTCCTGACCACTGTGGCGATGTGATTATCAAAGGAGAGACTACTGTTCACCTGTGTCCCAAGGTCTCTTATCACATTTTTGGCATTAAGTAGACTACCAGCTATGTGGTAGTTCATAGGTACAGAGTTTTTACCAAAGGGGATGACAATACACTTTTTGGCATTGAGCTTCAGGCCATGGCTTTGACACCAGGTATCTGTCTCACTGAGGCCCTTTTGTAGTTTGTCCCCATCATTAGGAGTTTCGATTATGGCCCCTAGTTTGCAGTCATCTGCAAACTTTGTTAGCCAAAGACCTTCTGTGTTGGCCTGCACTTCAGAGAAGTAGATACCAAACAGGAGAGGACCCAGGACTGAACCCTGTGGTACTCCACTTGTCACTGGTCTGATGTCGGATTTGGAATCCGCTACTTTCACAGTGTGGGTTCTGTCCATGAGCCAGTTGGCAACCCATGTTGTGACATAGGGATTTATACCTAGTTTAGTGAGCTTATCTATAATTCCAGAGTGGGGGATGGTGTCAAAAGCCTTGGCGAGATCTAGATAAGCTGTGTGAACCATTTTACCCTGATCTATAGCTTTGGTGACTGCTTCAAAGAAGTCAATCAGGTTTAGGAGACATGATCTGCCTTTTACAAATCCAAACTGTGTAGGGTCCAGAGTTTGGAGATTACCACTGTCTTTGTTTATGAGTTCCATGATGATACATTCCATGACCTTGCAGACCAGGCTTGTCAGGCTAATGGGGCGGTAGTTCCCGGGGTCCATCGTGGCTCCCCCTTTTTGGAGTGGGATAACTGTCACGGTGCGCCATTCAGTGGGTACAAAGCCTGAGGTGAGGCTATGATTGAACATGGTACTTAGGTAGGGTGCCAGTTCATTCTGTAGTTCATGTAGAATGCAGCCTGGGATATTGTCAGGTCCCATGGATGCTGTGTTCTTGGCTTTGGAGAGTGTGTTTTTTACCTGTGCAGCCATGATTATAGGAACTTTGCATTCTTCAGGTATAGAGATGGGCCCTCTAGGGGGTGAGAGGGGTAAAGTTAGCACTGAACCTATCTGCTAGGATGTTGGCAATATCAGTTGGTTCTGTATATTTAGTGCCATTATGCTGTAACTCAGAGCAGATCTGAGTGCTCCCATTTAGATTCTTGACATAGCTATAGAATGCTTTGTGGTTGTCTTTAGAGTCAGTGGCAATTTTGTTTTCATAACTAGCTTTGGAGAATTTTATGAGGGATCTCAGCTTCTTATTGAGGTTGACCAGGGAGTTCCTCCAGTCATGGGATTTTACTCTTTTTTGCAACAGTTTCTTTCTTCTGTTGTAGAGTTTGTTTATGGCAGAGGTCCACCAGATTGGCTTCCTTTTTTTAGAGGATAACATCTTGGTTCTATTAGGGATAGCATGATCCATACACTTGTGTAAGTGCTTATAAAGTGCATTTGTGTAGGATTTGGCAGTCATACCTCTATTGTCCGTCTGCATTGGTGTCATGAAGTTTGCCACTTCTGTCTTAAGAAGTGTGAAGTTGGCTTTTGAGAAGTTTTTTACGATGGTTTCCCTAATTGGGGCTGGGATGTGGATGTCTAGGCTGATTAGCTTGTAGTCGGATCTGACCAACGAGGAATTGACCTCTGGTGTGGAACACCGGTTTCCCATGTTGGTAATGATCAGGTCTAGGATATTGCTGCCCCTGGTGGGGGTGTGAATAAGTTGATCCAAGGCGTTGGAATTTATGAATTCTAGAAAACGTTGAGCAAAAGAGTTGGTACATGAGTAGTTTTCCCAGTTAATGGTGGGGTAGTTGATGTGAGACTGGTTTTGAGGTGCGAGTGGTTTCCTTCTTCTCCTGACTGACTGTGCCAGTCTTGGGTTGAGAGATCTCAGCCTCCAGTTTGGCTGTATAGTTGCATCTCTCACATACATTTGAGTTTGTTGGCAGGAGGAGAGGGTTGTCTGTGTACATAAGGCAATTGTAACATTGCCTCAAGATTCCCAGATTCACCAGCTGGACTGGAGACTATACCTGAAACTGCACTTTGGACATGCCTGGATAGTTTAAAAAAATGATTTATTGATTGTCCAGAAGGGACGAATAGGGAGCCTTGTACTTCTAGATAGTATAAGGGGGTGTAGTGCTATAGTTTGTTAGTGCTTACTGAGAAGTTTGAACAAGTGCTGGGCTGTAGAAGGAAGGTTGAGTGCTTACTTTGAGAGTTTGACTAGCTCTAAGGGAAAAATTGAAGAGCAGACTTTGTGGAACCTGGAATAGTTTTTAACTGCTTAAACGGTGCTCCGCGACTTTGCGCAATGCGCAAGATCACCCAAAACTGTGCAAATGCGGTTGCGCAATGCGCAAGATCACCCAAAACTGTGCAAATGCGGGTTTTAAGGCAGGGAGCTTGAAAGAGATAGGAATTAACCCAAAACGGCCAACAGACTACTAGTTGCTGGGCTGAGACCACTCCTCCAGGGACAGATAGGCTGCTCAAAGCTCCCCACTCTCACTGGTGAACAGAGAAGCTTCCTCCTATCCAAATAAGGATATGGGCAACACAGGAACTTATACCACAGCCCAGGATTCAGCAAAACCTGAAGTCTGGACTACTCTAGTTCAGAAAAAGGTGGGAAACAAGGATATTTTTTTTTTTTTTTTTTTTTTACAACAGAAACAGCAGTAACTTAACAGAAAACACTGTAAATGCTTTAAACAGGCTAGTGCACTTGAGTGTGTAGCCTACAACAGTTAAACAACACAAAAACGACTTAAAACGACTTTAGGAAGTGCAGAACAGGAAAAATACAAAAATAATGCTTTTTAAAGCTTTAGAACACGTAGAAACTCGCTTTTTGGTGAGAAAATGCAGTCGCAAGAAAAATATCAGAGAAAAATACTTAAATCTGTTGAAAGTCTCTCTTTTGTGTCTCTGCTGCTTGTAGCACTCTGCAGGACACCATGAGGAGCTAACCTAAATGGGGCATACTTTTATTGAAACCATTACAGCTACCTGTCACAACCTTGAAATACAACAGCAGCATATATACCCGACAACTGTAGAATTGTATTTGTACTAAGTTTCACATTCACAATATAACTTAAACAATTTATGCTGTGGAACTTGTTGAAGTGCTCATTCATTTGCAGCTTTTTTGCTCAGGAAACCCACCTTATGATTGACACACCTGACATGACTACCCTTGAATACAGGTGCAGCTTATAAATGTTACAACAAAGCTAACACAACAAACTGCCTAAGTAGTTTCATAAAACAGTTCTTGATGCAGGCAGAACAGCTAAATCCAATGTTAGTAGGTTTAAACTTACCTCACAAAGAAGAAATATAGCTCTTGATGAGCAAAGTTTCTGCACCTGTGACTGCAGTTTGGGAGTTTGCCAGTTAGTAAACTTCCATAGTGCGATGAAGGCCTTATATCATGTAATTTTGATGTTCTGAGCATAATACTTGTGCTAATTGGGCACTATCTCTGACTCTTGTTGAATTGCTTTTCTGTGTGGAGTCTGCATGTTCTCTTTGTGTTTGCATGGGTTTCCTCCAGGTGTTCTGGTTTCTTCCCACATTCTAAAGACATGCAGTAGGTGGATTGGACACTCTAAATTGATCATAGGTATGAGTGAGCATGTGAGTGTGTGGTGTGGAAGAACTATTGTGGCAGGGGTAGCCACCTGGTGGTGTGAACCTTGACTCTAGATGATTTTCACCATTGAAGTGACACCCCAACTCCAAGTGCAACAATGCCAAAAAGGGGATGGATGGATGGATGGATAGATGTGTTATGAGTATGGGCCTAGTCACACTAAAATTTCGATTTCATATACTACCATGAGCACCTGTGAAGCTCTATACATGCATGGGTGGGTCAATGACTCCAGCAGGGACATTTTGCATCATATATGACTTTTGTAGCCAATAGAGGCTCTAATCTGTTCTAATTGTTAGGCATGACACACATAGTACAGACATTTAATGTAATATTCCACACTTTTACACCAACTTGATACTCCAACATTTCAACATTTTTGCACTATATTATGGACACTTACCAGAGGTTGCACTGATAAGATGCCCTTCGTTGCATGATATATGCAGAAAGGCTCAATGAACATGATCACAAGAGGCTTGCCATAATTATGTGACATGAGACCCTGTGAATAGCCATATCTTGTAAGGGTACTGATTGTGCCAGGGCTCCCCACAGTACAGCAGGAAGTCTAAGATCTGGCTATATCTGCAGCAGAAGTACTACCAAGAAGGTCTGTCTGCAACTCATATAAAGATATAATGTGCTTGCCTGGGCCAGTCTTTCCAGAGCGGTATCTGCTGTCACTAGCATAAACCAATCTAGTCAGCAGTACAGGTACTACTTAGGTGACATGCAGAGGTGCCATCTTGATCTTCTTAGCCAGTGGGAAGAAAAGGTTATAGTAATAGCACCCGGGCTGTATTTTTACTATCTGTCCATTCTGCACATACATTGCTTTTCCACAAGTGCTGTAGGTGTATTACAGAATGGCATTGTTTTATTTTACAGCTCTGGAGGCCATACAGGAGAATAGTCTTTTGTATCAGAGGAGAATGGAATGACTTTCTAAGTGTAGGGATGCATATGATTTCATTTCTTTCTATAATTGTAGTTGTCTTGAGTGGGTACATCACTGTACTACCTATCTGACAGCAGCATTCAGGTGTGTCACTCTGGAGAGGTAAGAATGGCTATTGCATGTTAAGATATACAGTGCATTCATAGATCAGTTTGGGTAATATTCAGAGTATAAGCAATACAGTTATTCAGGTTGTCTGGGTATGATTTGTGCAGTTTGATTCCTATATACCTGCTATTGTTAACAAAAGGATAGTTATAGAATGGCAGATGGGCAAAGGCTACATCATTATATAGACAGATTATTATTCATTTCCACAACTTTCACAGTCACAGATAAACATGTCAGAACTGATACCTATCTTCAGCCAGTTTGGATAGCACTTCCTAGCATAGTGTCATTTGTGTCATACATTTATGAAGTTAGACAGTCTGTAACTTTATAAAGGTATACGAATATAGTGGTATGATGTCATTCATTAAATGTGTTAGATATAATAATTATATTTACATTATGCTAATGTTTTTTTCTATACATTGTTATATATTTTTAAATAATTTTTAAACAACACTATCCTGCGTTGTGTGTTCTCCGAGGCAGCTTGCTCTACATTTCTTCCAAAGTTATTTTCCTAGCTGTAAGTCTTCTACACAGAATCTGCATCCCACAAGATCAACTCTCCACCTATTCTTAAAAGGAACTCTATCCATCTTTTTTTGAAACAAAGTGTGTTATAAATTAGCTTTATAAAGTGTTTTAACTGCTCAGTTTCTATTTTACACTTTAAGAGACCACACTACTCGCCCATTTCCCCTACCTATCAAACCCATTCAGGCCCCCATTAGTACATTTCTGAGATGTCTCTTCTCTTTGCTTTTACCTATTCTGGGTCCCTTGCCATTTTTACTAACTGGCTTTTCTCACATCAATTTCATGCACTGTCTCTTATAACCTTATAACTTTAAACCACTATTAATCTTTTAACATATACTCGCTGATCTACAATCGGGGTTCTTGTAAATAAGCTTTATTTGCCCTGGCTATTTCTCTGCATATTACCTGCTCACTGGCTCCTCTCCAGTCATTTTACATAGCATGGGAGATAGTTTTTCTCACAAAATAGCACACTGAGAATCATGCTAACCCACTCTGTTCACCCTTGCTTGCTCGGGCTCACCCCACTCCTCTACTCTACCCTCATTCCCACACACCCCTGAATTCTCTAAATTTATACTATAACTCTGTTGTAAGGACCCTCCTCCACTCTCCAATTATCCAATAATCACATTTCCCTGCATCAGATACTCAAACTCCTCCCCAACCTGATCTAAACCTCTTTATATCACACCCCACCTATTTTTCCTTCTAGCACCTTAGAACAAATCGATTTTCTCCATCACCACCCTTATTATGATCACTTACTCTTCTATACTTTCTTCTCACTAACTTTATTTTCCTCCCTCCTCTTACCCATTGCACTCCCTTTTACTCTCTTATCACTAACACTCTTTCTCCCTCCTCATATCTACTGTACCTCCATATACTTTCTTAATAAAATCTTCCCTACAATCAAAAAATCCACTCCCCTCATCTCTATAATACACTCACACAAAGAAACAGCATGCTAATCTACCTCTTCTTAAACCCCATCCTGCTCCTTCTCTCTACATTATCATCTTATCACAGTAAACTACTACATCCACCAACATGTCCCACTCTTATACACATTACATCATCCTGCTATACAACCCTGAAGTTCCCTACCTCCCCCTCCCTCTTTAATACTTCCTACCTTCAGTTTCACAAACTAAAACATTTCATCCTGTCTCTCTCCTCCACCAAACATAGGCTCAAACCCACTAGCTACTTTTCTTTTTTCACTAAACCTACTTTACTTCCTATTTCACTTTTACTAGATGGGGATATCCACCCCAATCCTAGTCTGGCCCCTTCCACCAACTCTACCATCTCAGCCACACCCATAAGGCACCAACTCCCCACCTTTCCAGCCAAATACCTGTCACTCTACTCTATAAATCTACAACGTTTTACAAACAAAATAACAGAATTTCATGCTTGAGTTGCCCACCACTCTGCCCACATCTTAACTCTCACAGAAATCTGGGTAAAACCACATATCACAAACTCTGAAATTCTACCTCCTGGCTATAACATTTTCTGGCAAGATAGACTTTCTAAAAAAGGGGGAGGTGTCGCCATCCTGTATTCAGAACAGCTTAACCTCTCCTACCTCTCCTTTCCCCTCCCTGACTTCTCCACAGCAGAACGTATCTTTCTTAACTGTCACCTTAACCCACACAATAAATGGCCATAGTATCTGTCTACATACCCCCTGACAACAATATTCCAATTCTTGAGTATATTTTATTCTGTATCTCCCAACATATATATCATATGAGACAATCACACTAGGCAATGTCAATATTGATTAGAATAAGCTCTCCCCCAAGTCCTCTAGCTTTAGTATTAACCTTTTTGGCTTCAATCAAATTATTTCTTCTTCTACCTGCATAAACAAAAACTCCAGCTCCACACTAGATTGGAACTTAACTTCCCAACCTAATCAATACCACAACCCCACTACTTCACCAGACTCATTAAGTGATCACCTTCCATTTTCAGTACTAAGACTACCTTCTCAACCCCCTAAAACCCACCTCTATAGAAATTGCCGCAACCTGTCCAACTTCAATGCAGATACTTTCAACAACCAACTTTCCCAGGTCAATTGGTCTCACCTGTATAACCTTCCTCTAAATGATTCTGTTCTTGAATTCAACAATATTTTCCTTCTTCTTCTTCTTTCGGCTTTTCCCGGTTAGGGGTTGCCACAGCAGATCACCTGTCATGATTGGCAGTGGAGTTTTACGGTGTTGACTTGCCAGCCCGGAACCCAACCTTCCACAGAAGGCACACACACACATGCACTCATGCCTAGGGCCAATTTAGAGTGTCCAATCCACCTACAGCATGTCTTTGGGATGTGGGAGGAAACTGGATCACCTGGAGGAAACCCACACAACCACAGGGAGGACATGCAGACTCCACACAGAAAGCACCCCAGCTGAGGATCGAACCAGAGAACCTCTTGCTGTGAGGTGCCAATGCTAACCACTGCACTACGGCGGCCGCCCTAATTCAACAATATTTTCCTAAACATACTACATTTCCTAGTCCCCATTAGAAAATTGGGATCAAATCAAATCCCACTCCCTGGCTCTCTAAAGATACCCTTTCTACTATGAAACTTAGAGACAGAACCTGGAAACAAGGGTCTAAGTCAAAATCTTCTATCCTCCTTAAACATAAAGAACTAAGAAACATCACCAAAATAATTACTATTTAGGACAAGATAAAATTCTGTCAAGAAGCCCAATCCACCCAGTTTTCGATACCCCCAGAATATGGCATGCTATGAACAATATACTCCATCCAGGGAAATCTTCTACCCCAACCCCTTCCCTAACAATACACCTCTTGAAACAACCACTCTTCTAAACAACTACTTCATAGACTCTATTAGAAAACTAACTCCCCCAGATAAGAACCAAAAACAACCCCCCAATCCCCTCCAGTACCTGCCTCCAGTCAGCCTTCCCCTGAAGCCTGTTTCCACTGCCTATATCAAATCCCTTTTGCTGAAACTTAAACCATGCTCACCCTCTTTTGACAACCTACCTCCCCAATTTCTCAAACTTGCAGCCAGTTCTATAGCATATCCCATCTCAATCCTTATCAACCATTCTATCAAAGAATCCTCAGTCCCTGAAATCTGGAAATCCTTCTATACAATTCCATTTCACAAAGGCGGTAACTCTACCGACCTTTCCAATCACCTACCAACAGCCATCCTATCCCCACTTTTGAAAATTCTCAAGAAATGCATTCATAGACAACTGCTTACCTATCTACTTCAGGAAAACCTCCTTACCCTCTTACAGCATGGACTTAGAGCTCACCACAGCACATCTGCAGCCCTTCTATCTTTCACCAAGACTGCAGCAGAAGCAAGAAATAACAATAAACTGGAATCATGTTTCTTCCTTGACCTCTCCAAAGCTTTTGACACTGTCTCCCACTCTAAACTCCTCTCTCAACTAAATGGACTAAACCTCTCCACTTCCATCATTCTTTGGTTCACTAGCTATTTTGACAACAAACAATCTGTTAGGTGGCAGGCTTCCTACTCACCCTTCTTACCTAACCAAACAGGCATTCCCCAAGGATCCATCCTAGGCCCCCTTCTCTTTAATATTTTTACTAACAATCTTCACTCCACCACTAATCCATCACTAATCCAATATGCTGATGATTCTACCTTTACCACCCTCTCCAATAACCCCACTGACCTCCACTTCTTCACACAGACTTTCTTTAATATCATTGAACACTGGCTAATTGATAACAAACTCATCCTTAACCCGAAGAAAACTAAACTTCTTCTTTTCCTTAGAAAATCTACATCCCACCTTAAAGCTTCTTTCAGTCTCGCTTCCCTAGACAACACCATTATTTATGCTGACTCCTCTGCATAAATTCTAGCAACTGAAATTTGACCATCATATCCAACAATCCATCTACTGTATAGACACAAAAAATTCTTATCTACCACCTCCCCTCCATACCTATGCTTCTCCTATTTTTACACATATCCAAGCAAGTCTCTTAACCAAACTGGAAGAAACTTACAACCAGCTAGCAAATGGAAGCCTGCATAGATAAAATACTCTACCATCAAAATAATTCTCATTTATCCGTCCATTATTACTGCTGCACAGTGTGTATACTAGGCTACATCTTGGGCAAAATATTTGCATTTAGTGTTGGGGTAGCACAGCTTCAGGATCTGCAGTACTCATCTGGTCATTGGTTCCTTTTATACAATAGCTGCATGTTGTTCTGGGTACTTCAGTTTCCTTTCAATCCTACCCCATCATAGACATGCTGGGTAACATACAAGATTATACTGTTTGTATATGTGTACACTCTTTGTCATCTTCACTTTGGTTTAGCCAAAAAAGTCTGAAGGGATCAGTTCAGTTACCTGATTAACAAATGGATAAATAAAATAAATATACCTCGATGGCAGTAGTTTAATCTGTTAAATCAGTGGCAGGTAATAATTACAAGGGAACATTCCAGCAATAACGACGGAAAAACTGCTGAAAATTCAGGGAACATGGTGCTTTAGATGAAAATTCTGGAATGCAAGGAAACAGCTGAAAATTCAGAAAATGGGGTGCTTTAAATGAAGATTCTGGAATACAAGGAGTATGGCGCATATATAAGAAGGCTGATATTAACATATAGCTGGCTATTTATTGATATGGGAGGTGTTTGAAATGGAAAATGCAGGGAAATTTAACAGTAACATTTGGAATATTTATTTTTAAGGTGATGAACACTCATGGTTTAGTTTCTAGCATAAGAAATATTTCACAGCAATAATATTCTTTAACATGAGCTTTAACAAGAGCAGGCAGACAAACTGTTAATTGAAAACAAAAAAAAATTACCTTTTCTTTGATATTTCTTAATCTCAGTTTTATAGGACTGATTTCTGCAATTTTGCCATTCTGAATCACAACATCAGCTGGGCAAATTATATCATTCACAACCACTCTGGTACTCCGGATGACGCTGACTTCTGATTCGACTTCCATCTCCAATGAAGCTGTTCTTAATTTCTGTTAGAGAAAAGCAAACACCCACAGACAGAATAAAATCAGGTACCGTGTGTTTAAGAGATACAGTAAAATTTTAAATCAGAAGAAAACTCATACCGTATAAGGTATGCACTGTCTGTTTCTTACCTTTCACACCATAAAATGGAAAACTTAAAGGTTATGAGAGTTTACATGAATTATTTTTATTTTTACCTAATCAGCTCCGGTTACATTTCATGTTTATTACAATAATCCTCATCCTGTCTGTAAAATCCCAGGAGAGATGCTGCTCCAGTGACATTCCAGGGCATGAGACACAGTAGCCTTAAATGCCTTGGGCCTGTAGGCACTTACAGTGGAAACAGAGGATCACATCTCATTAAATGACTTTAATGTAATTCAGGTTTATTGATCTTTCTGATACAGGTAAACTGATTTTCAGTAATAAACTGCCTTTTTTCAAAGCATTCAGTAGCAATGGCTGCAATCTCATTAGGAAATATTTAATCAGACTGTTAATTGGTAGGTCTGACTAGGTACAAGCTCACAATATGGGACATGCTCTCATTCCTGCTAAAATCTGAAGATGGACGTAATGTTTTCACAGCCATCTTTTACACGTAGAATAACTATGTATGGTTTCCTCCTGATGCAGTGTGAGACACATAATTAATCCCAGAATGCCCAGGATCTCTGCTGCTGTTGATGCTGTCATTTTGGAGAACTTGCAATGAGGTACTGCTCTCAGACCCAAAGAGTGGGTCACTCACTTTGCCAAGCAATTCTCTGCACTTTGACTGCAATAATAAAATGAAACTCGTCTTGTTATCCAGTATCACAAAAAATGTAACTCTCATGCATAGCTTTTTTTGCCATCCCTGTCCAAACTATCAAACCCCTTCCTCAACCTTTTGACCTGCTCAGTCTACCACTGGCTGACCATAGCTACATTAATAATTAGGTCAAGAGTTCAGCAGAGGTAAGCCATCATTCTTGGTGGTCTGGATGCCCTTTTTGCTATTATTTTACTCTTTCCACAGTCCTTTGTGGGGATGGAGCACACAGTGACATGTTATACAAGTCACACACACACACACACACACACACACACACACACACACACACACACACACACACACACATATATATATATATAGAGAGAGAGAGAGAGAGAGAGAGAGAGAGAGAGAGAGAGAGAGATAGACATATATCTGTAGATACAGAGATATATTTCAGGGCAAGTGTGAATGAGTTAGTTTGTTCCAACCCCACTAATTATGTGACTAAGCAATGCACATAGCAATGGTATCACCCTACAGTCTCCTCAAGAGGATGCCTGTTTGTAACAAAAGCCTACCTCACCTGACTAAGGAAGGCTGGTATTAGCCGTTGGATCCTTCCCTCCCACCAGCTCCACCGTTAACTAGGTTTATTATCAAACGCAGCCATCCTGGATAAAGTGTAGGCTCACGCTCCCTGCACCATGAATCTGACACTGAGACTTGCCTTACAAACATTTTACTTAGATTGAATTCTTCTGCCATAATGGTTAAGGTGTTTACCTTATAGATGCAAGGTACAGGGTTTGATTCTGACATGGGGTAAGTGGCTCAGCTTAAAATGGCCCACAAGAGCAGTTAGTCTAATACTAACCTATGAACCTTCTTTGCTTGTAATATAATGCCATGATTAGTCTTTTACAATTAGTAGCATTTCATATTCTAAAACAGCAGCAATTAACACTCTAAGCAACATAAGACTGCAGTTTCAGGATTAAACCCTTTATGTGTCTCTGAATACCACTGTCAAGATGAATAAAGACTCAGGGTATGTCATATTAAAGTTACACAAATCCCAAACTACTACTGTTGATGTTTAGGAATGTTACAGGTAAATGGACACAGTTTGTGAATTAAGCCGCACTCAATCACTTAACACAGTTTACCTAGTTGCTTAAATGTTTATTTCAGAGTAAGTCTAGAATCCACTTAATAAAAATCTCTGTAGATTTTATCACCAGGTCCACAGAAAGAAACTCCTAAATAACATGTGGTAGAATAAAATGAAGCAGATGTATTATCTCATCAACATGGCACTAGCGATATTTTAGATTAATTGATTCTTTGTTGACAAGGTAACTGATTTGGTTATTATGGAACATTTCAGCCACAGGGATAAGAAAAAAACGCAATGTATATGTAGACACTTTTAAGCAGCCAATCAACTCATGCATTGTGAGGCAACTGGACTATTTAAAGACAACCAGCACAGACACAGAAATAACATACAAACTGCATGTAGATTCTGAGTACAGATCAGAAATGAACCCTACACCCTAAATCTGTGAAGCAGAGCTCTTAATCACTGAACAAGGAAATTGCCCACATCAGTGCATGCTTGGTCAGCAGTAAAGAAGCTGTCCTTTGAAATCCAATCAGTTTTTGTGTCTGTCTTCATGTTATAGTGTTAATCCTGTAAATTGCACAGTTTGGGCCCCTCTCCATGCTGCAGTCTTCATCAGGTACATTGCATAATTTTTGCTTCATCTTGCCTTCAATAGCTTGATTTCATGCAGAGGAGAAATGTAATAGTATTCACAACCAGAGGGTGAACTATAGATCTAGATAATTACCAACCCATCAATTTAAACTTCGTACTATGTACATTAATGGAATGGGGCATCATGTACATGTTAGAAAAAGAAATGAAGACCTCTTGCCTAAATTAAGATCCATAATATTACAAAAGGGAAGGCTCTGCTTCTTACACTTGGTAGCAGCATTCTTTAAACAAGTAACTACTGCCATAGGAGAAGGTCTAAGACTTTGTACAGCATCAACATTTAACATGATCCTATATGAATGTATACCGGATAAGCCCAAACAGCTAAAATGAATTGCAACCCAATTAAGTACATCAGGCAATGATTTGTGGGGTAAGTCAGATACTCTGTTACCGGTATCTTCTTTTAAGAAGTAAACTTCAGTGAGCACCTGTGGGATACCAAAAAGGCAGATGACCACAATGTGGTAAGCACTGTTACCTCCACTAGAGATGCAGTGGTACTGTAGGGGAGTTATACGCTGTGCACTTACAGTACTCTTACCTCAGTCTGTTCTTCAACATAATACATGTAGTCTCTTGTGCTTTCTTTAGGATACCGTGAACTTTAATTATAGTTATATACTCAAATGATAAGAGACTGATGCATAAGGTATTTAGATACCTCACTTAATACTAACAGAAATATCAGAACAGTCCAGAATCATTAAAAAATAGTACACATATTCAGCCAATTATAGAATATGTTGCAGTTTTTTGGAATTACCAGAAACAAAAATAGGCAGTGGTAGCAGTAATGTATAAAATGCTGCAAGCTATAAAATAACATACCGGGTAAATGGAAGAGGAACATGTTGTGCCACGTTTCTTGGTTTTGTGATAAAATCTGACAAGTTGTTATCAAAACAACAAAATCACTTAATTTACATACGTTTTTACAAAAATCACACAGACCTTCAGCGATGAAGAAACTAATGTAAATATTGTAATAACTGAATATTCCAGATTTTACCACTTTCTTCTAAATGTATGCACACAACTCAGACATAAAAATGTATTTTGTGACATCAAACTATGAATGAAGTAGTTAAACAAAGGCAGAAGGCATTATAAGAACAAATTGCTATAAATGCATAAAAACCTAACCAAAGGAAGTTTACTACTTTTTGCTGAAATCAGTGGCATTAAGAGTATCCCTAAAAGTGTATTCTGTAAGGTTTAGAGTATGAACAAAATATGTAAATAGGACAAAGTTAAAATATTAAAAACATAAAAACATAGTAAGGAAAGGTTATATATGACGGGTTATACCAAAGGTCTGGCTTTCAATGTCTGCTTCAGTTTTAAATGAAAATTAACATTTGTGGGGCAGTCGGCTTTTAATTTTAGCTGCATTTGAAAATTATTTATTTCTAGTTCATTGTTCCAGTCTTCCCATCTTAGATCTAATACCAAACTGTCAACCACTGTTTTTGTCTTTATTTTTAATTGTGCACAAAGTATTCATGTATTTTTTTTTCAAATAAATAAACATTAATTGAACAATAGCTCCACAATTCAGAGAACAATCATTTTGACAATCAGCTAACCGATTTCTGTTCATATCACTTTTCCAACTGGTTACTAAGAAAACAATATATAGTAGAGGCGCAAAATTAACTTAAAACAAATAAATAAAAGAATGAGTGTCAGTTGAGTGCAGTTGACCATACATTTCAATTAACTTTTAATTGCCATTGAAGTGTAAAGTGCCTCCCTTCTGTAATGGTTGCGTCTATGCTATGCATGCTCAGCGAGATTGCACTGCTTCACTGCGACCCCTTAGGCTCTCAACTCCATTTTTCTCTGCCAATAGCTGAGCGAGTATACACCATTGTTTTGGTATCCAGTTACTATGACTTTGCTTTAAATGCACCATTTCAAGACATCTGATCTTTTTCAACAAATCTATTAAATACCCTATAGTAGCAATTGCTTATTGTTTCCATTTTCTTGTCATCCAGTTTTTCTCTAGAGGAACCATGAGACTTGGAACAGCCTATTCTATTTCAGAAAGTCAGACATTTGTGTCAACAGCCAGTAAAACTGCTGCGGTGTGATCCCTATCCTTTTCCTGAAGATCCTGATTAAACTTGCTTGAGGTGTGTCTTAAGCAAGTGTAACTTTACGCAGCTCCAAAATATATGCAGCCAAGTTACTGCTTGGTCTCAGCATCTCCAGCAATTCCTTGGGTCATCAGGAAAAAGCCTATGCAAATTCACTGGGGTATAAAAATATATATATAGACATTATCATCTAAAAATCTATATCTCCTTGGCCTTGTTGCAAAGCTAGGCAGGAGTATGATACAAGCCCAAATCTCTTTCTAGGGATAATTGTGTTAAAGCTACACATTGGATTCTGGCAGCCTAATCTTGATACTTACTAACTGTGAATTTGTGAGGGGTACTAATATGTGCTTTTAACAAGCACTCCCTAGTCCAATTTTTAGAATCCAGTAAATCAATGAAGGGTAGGTAGAGTATCTGCTTTGTTTTTGCATAAGAATTCTGTGGTTATTTGATTAGCTTATTATATACTTTACTGCTTTATTATATACTTTAATCCCACTGTTCCTGTCTCCAGACTTCTGGGAAAATTCCTACCAAGCAATAAGATTCCCCTTCATTATTAACTGTTCCCAGTGGTGTAATCTGTGACTTTTCTATATTTTCAAATATTGATGATCCCATGTTGTGAGAAAAGCCAGCTTTGGGGAAAATGATTTAGGGCTAATTCAGACTTCCACTCCTCTGCTTCATTATACCCCAGAAATCTGGAAATGGATGCAATAAAGCCTGACAGCAGCCCAGTCAAATTGTTCTTCTGTCCAAAGTCTGTGTCTGCTATGCTTGTAAACAACTTTCTGGAAACACTAGAACTTGTAAGGCCACAGATTTCCAGGTTGCTGTATAAGACCTTGTAAACAATACATAGAAATATTTAACATCTATTGCCCTTACACAGAGCTCAAAGTTTGGGAATGATAACCCTCTCCCTTATTTGGGGGTAAATAAAGTATTTTTGCTGAAACTATATGTTTTATCCCCTTCCATATAAAATGTAGTATCTGACTATTAACTCTCCTTAAAAACTGTCTCCCAACTGACTGTGATAGACCCTGTGCCTGATGTATTATTTATGGTAACACAAACCAAACTATTGCTTATATTCTTTGTGTAATATATAGGTAACACATGTTCTGTTACATGCTTTAGTCTGACTAATAATGCTTTTGATTGACTTGAACTTACAATACTTGATGATGTAGTTTCCAAAATGGGTATCAGTGCTTCATTTCTTGAGAGGGAGAATAATTAATTTCCAATGTTTTTGTCTTCTCGTTATTCATTCTTGTATTACGAAAAGCACCAAACCCTTCTAGTATCTCCACGGCTTGCTGCAAGTTCCTCTGTGGTGAGGAGAGATAGCAGCAAATCATCTGCATATAAAGACATCTTGAGGTCCCAGTGAATAGCCTTCTATATCCATCTGCCTAATCCTTACTACAAGAGGCTCTAAATTTAAGAAAAAAAAGAAGCTGGAGCATGGGGGAGTCCATGCTGAGTACCCCTTAACAGCAGGAATGTGTCAGAAAGGCTACCTCACACCTTTACATTAGCATTGGCCTCAGCATACATTCTTTTTATGAATTCTATAAGGGTTAGTGTAAAAGTCATGCTAATTGGTACTAACAATATATTTCAGCTGACTCAATCAAACAATTTTAAAGCATCAAAACTAGCTATTAATGATTGAGTTTGTGTTCGATTTGCATCTTCAATTAACATAAATGTCTTCAGTAATTATCAAAGGTTGTGTGGCCAGGAACAAATCCTGTTTGTAGTGTAATAGGGAAGGCAAGTATTGCAAAAATCTAGTGGCCATGATTGACATGAAAACTTTGTAGTCATGACTTAAGGCTGACCTAAGTCTATAAGAAGCTGTGAAGGCTGCCAGCCTAGCTAGATAGAATTTTGTAGATAATTCTAAGTCATTGTAAATATTAATACAATCCACAGGCTTGTTTTTACAAATGTAAGAAAACTAAATGTAAGAAAACTGTGTTATATGCTGAACTTCAAAAATGTAACCACAGTGCACCCTGCTGGAAAAAAGCTGTTAAGTAAAGAATTACAACTGTGTTTGATCTCAAGCTCGGAGACAGGATGTCTGGACCAGCAAATTCTTTCTGTTGTTTTAAGACAGAAATAATTTCTAGATTTTACATGTAAAAGTGTTTTTATTGCTGTGGCTTCCTGGCCAGGTGCAGCTTACAAAGAAATGTAAAATTTGAGTTTCTGTTAGCCTGGGAACTAAAGGAGAAGTGATAAAAATGATGTAATGTGAAATAACTCAGCAGTACTGGGTATCATCAATTTAAGACTTTCTCAGAGACAAAGACTGAGTATTTTGTATCTTGATCTGGATCTGACAATAACTCACCAGCACTTGCTTGCTCTGTATATAAGTAGTACTTAGAACAGTGATTTCTCTTAGAGTTAGATAGAAATATAGCCAGATTAGCCTAGCTGTTTTCTATATTTATGTCAGACTATCCTACAATATTGTTTTAAAAGTTTCCTGTGATTTCTGAACTCTTGATTAGCACTGTGTTGAATTGATGAGTATTGTCTTGTGTTTTTATTATTTAAAATTACATATTTTTAAACCTTTCAGCTGTGGCTGTTTATGTAGAGATAATTTAAGGTCTTAGAGAGTACTTGCATATATTTGTTGATACTGTCCAAGCCACTCCAATAGTCTTGTTGCTCAGTCACACTTACTGTTTGGATAACATAACATTACACAGTGAAATTGGTCACCCTTTTGGGAAGGGCCTTATAATAGCTGATATTAGTGGTTGGTGGCAGTCAGTACTACCTTATAGTCTGAGCAGAAAGGGGGCATAGCTGGAGAACCTGTGCCAGCCTTCCCCAGGAGTTTCTGGGTGTCTGTATCTAAATCAAATTTTAAAGTGTGTGTGTGTCAGCTACTTGGGCAGGGACACAAAGCACTGGTTGGACAGAGAGGGTGATGGAAGTTTTGGCTTGACCACTAGGCTGAGATCTGAACCATATAGCTGTGCCAGTGGGGATTCTTATTGGGGATCTGGAAAGAAAGGGAAAAATCAGCCCCAGACTGACTGTGATCTCTGTGTGCTCTTAAGTGAAAATGTACTTTACTGTGTGTGTACTTGTTATCCTCCCAATGTGCACAGGTGTCACAGAAGTCAAGGATAATTGGTCTTTATTTGCTTTCAGAATTAAAGATATTACAGCTTGATTCCACCCTCAACAAATATTTTATTACATAATCTACTAAATTTCTCCACATATCCTAGCGCTAACTTCATATAAATCGATAAAGGTATGCCATTGAGACCATAGTTTGTACCCTTGCCAATGTGGTCAATGTCTGCTGAGCAAGTTTTCTTGCATTTTTGTGCCAATTTTCTGATTGCTTTTCCAAAATAGTACAACTAGCATTTCTTGGCACATTCTTGCATACACTACACCAATACTATTATATATGAAGTGCCCATAGTGCCAGGCGTCTTTTCTAAATGAGATTAATTAAGTGCAGATCCTCTTTCAATGAATCTGAAGCTTGAATTAAGTGTCATAAGGATATGTACCTCTGGCATTTGAGTGACAGTGACTTTACCTTAAAAGTTAGAATTCTTTAACATTGTGTTAAAAATGTTTCTGGAAAACAAAAATTTGGGAGGTAGCCTCTGTCTTTGTTTACACATTATTATCAAGAAGAATGTTCCAGTTACTCTGTATATTCTTGATGCTGTTACTACTGACCACATTTTTCAAGCACATAGCCCAAGGGAAAAACAACACCTTCAGATGTCCTTGTCAAGTTAAGTCATCTCTGATTACTCAAAAAGAGGTTTTCCCAGCTTGCCAACTTTTCTGCCTTAATGGAGGACAAAGCCACTGCCTCAGGGTATTTTGTAGCTTAATCTACTACCACTAGGATATACTTTTTCCCTGTGGAACTTGGGGTACTCAGAGGCCCTACAATATCCGTATAAAGATTCCCCCTTCCCTTGAGAATCAGGAGCCTCACTAGCTACCTGCCTCAGGCCTTATAATGTAGGGTGTGAGAGCTGAGCCTGCCTCAGCTTCTTCTTTGTAACTCTTCCCAGCTCCCCGTCCACAGGAAGTCTGGCATCCTCTGACAGTGGTGCCTCACTGTCAGCCTGGGTACTACTACTCATCTCTGCTCTTGCAGTCACTCTGTCCAAGTGGACATCAGTACCCACAAGCAGCTGTGGCTCACCTTCAGTCTCACTGCTACAGGGTAGCTCCCTCCCTGAAGTAATCACCTCACCAGTCCTGGCTGGAAGTGTGCGGTCTGACTGGGTCTCCCCAGGCTACCAGACCCACATGCTTGTCTCCAAGCCTGACTGTGTGTAACTGCAATAACACATGGTACTGCCTCATCAAAATCCTTCCCTATCAGGACATCTGCAGTATGGTAGTTTGGCAACCTTGGTGTCTCAAGACAACCTATTGTTGGCATTTTGCCATTCCCACTTAGTGGCTCCCTCACCTTTTGTTCCCCACCTTTCCTCCGTGGACATCTATATGTCACATGACCCCACTGGTTGCATTCAAACATTTAACCCTAGGTCCTGGACATGTACCTGGACTAGTGGCTTCCCCTGCTACTGGCAGATTCTGTTGGGGCAGTCTAGGCTGCCCACCATGGGTTCCCTTAGACCCATGTGCAGCACTGGGGGTCCCTTTCCTGTGCAGGGATGCCCTGCTTGCTTGGTATAGGTCTCCCTTCTTCCCCAACTCATCTGAAGTAGCACATTGTCTAGCAGCTAACCAGATCCTCATGTCCTCAGGCAAAGTGCTTAAGGGCTTTTTCCCTCACCAAGAAGTCTGCCAGCCCTTCAAAGGTGGTGACCTGACATCCACTCACCCACCTATGAAAATAAATGCTTAGTTCAGCAACATATTCACACACACTTTTATCTGCCTTGAGTCTATGCTCACAAAACTTTTTCCTATAAGCTTAAAAGGCTTAACAAATTCTTGCAAACAATTCTTAACAGCAGTATACTCAAAAAATTCACAATCAGATAATTTAGACAGCACAGTTACAGCTTTACCACAGAGTAAGGGGGTCAGGAACCGTACCCAGAGCCTTTGGTCAATATCATACTGTTTACATACCCTCTCAAACATATGAATGAAACTATCAAAATTATCCCCCTCTGTAAACTGCGGAAGAAATTTGCCGACCTTTTGAGCTTCTGGCATCTGACATGAAGTTGGCACCTCTGTCAGTTAGTATTTCTTTTGAGAAACCTACCCTGCTGAAAATCTCTAACAAAGCATTTGCCACCTTTTACCATGTTAGATTTGTGGACAACCTGTTTTTTTTATTTTAGAGGGTGGTATAGATCACGTTACAGCTTTTTGTGACAGTATTAATAAGTCATTTGAATTTTTGAAATTCACCTTAGGAAGTGTTGGATTATCAGTTAATTTTTTAGACATTACCATTGCTTGGGGTAACCAAGACCTTAAATTTAATAGTAGTGTTTATAGAAAAGAAACCTTGTTAATGGATATTTACATTATTCAAGGAATCACCCTGTTTTTATGAAAATAATATTCCTAAGGGACAATTCATACATGTGTCTCATATGACATCACACGATACTGATTTTGAACAGGAAATTGCATTTATTCAGGGGTTGCCCCGTGAGAGGTTATCATTTTGAATTATTAGATACATTAGCCGAAGAAATCAGAGGACAAAAATTCTCTGATTTTCCACCTATTTTACTGTATGGGTTTACCTCCAAAGACCAAACTCCTCTTGATGAAATAGACAATGACCTTAACATTATTAAGAAAAGTTATGGTATTTCTTGCATTTTAGCCATGTCTATAGATAGAAATAATATTAGTTCCATTATAAGTAGGAACTGGAATATTTTAAAAGGGAATTCGGAGTTGATTAAAGTCTTTGGGGATAGACCTAAATTTATATATAACAATACTTACTATTTAAAAAAATGCTTGCAGTTTGATTCTTTTATTAAAGGTAGTATTACTACTGGATGACGTAATAAAGGAATGTATAAATGTGTTTTTTGTAGTTCTTGTAGGTTTATTTTGGAAGGACCCTATGTTGAGCTACCACATTTAAATCAGACAATTTCCACTGATGGGGTTTATAACTGTAATACTTGGGGAATAGTATATGTTGCTGTTTGTTCTTTTTGTAATGAGTTTTATATAGGTATGTCAACAAGAAGTTTGAGTACAAGAATCAAAGAGCATTATTACTGATTTAAAACAAAAAATAGTAATAATGCACTATTTAAACATTCATTGAAATGCCTGGGATATAAAAAAAATATTGTTTTCTGTTTTGGAACATGTAGCTGAAAATATTAGGTGTGGTTCTTTTAAAGATAGTGTCGAACAAAAAAAAAATATGTGGCAGTTAAGGTTAGGGGCTGATAAGCAGCCTGGTATGAATGATTCCATTAATGTAAAGTATTTCTTAAAAATAAAAGGTTAAAAATTTAAAAATGATTTTTACAATATATTTTTGTAGATTTTTGTCTTTATGTGTTTTTAAATAACATAATTGTTTTTTAATTGTTCATTTAATTGAGTTATTGATTTATTCAAGGGGTTGATATATAATGTGTTGTAATTGTGCTGTTAATTCATTCTGAGGAATTCTCTTGAAGATGAAAGCGATGATAAATTGTGGTGTTCGCTAATACCGGTGTTTCCTCCTTTCTTTTATTGTTCAGCCAATGTGGTGGATTCATTTTTATTGTTTCTGTACACTTATCTTTGCCCATAACAAGAATCACACAAGCTTTTAGAAGATCAGTAGATTGCAACCTTGATGTTCAAACCTAGGCACCCATTATTCTCATTAATAAGCAGCTTTGTCAAAACATTTTATAAAATATGCGAAGGCAAAAGGATGGTAATGATTCTGTTTCAAACCAGAGCATGCTAAGTCAGAATCAAAGAATACTTCTGATAATGCATCAGACAAGAAAACAGGGAATCATTCTGCTACATCTGGCTACACTAATACTGATAAAACACACACACACACACACACACACACACACACACACACACACACACAAAATTCACATACTGAAGGACATCAGGAAATTGTGTTGGCTTATATGCATGTTTAGCACAATGCAGTCCTTCAGCTGGACCATCGCTAGTGGCAATATACAAATTACAACTTCAAACAGATTTCCTGGCAAAGATAAGTATGCATTCATAAGTATGTATTCAAAGGATCTCCTTATGCATATTAATAAGTACTTATTTATATGTGCCTGCCATTTCTTTACTATGCACTGGGAGTTCAATACAAATGCAATATATTTTTCATGAATATTAATAAAAAAGGTGTGTCATGCAATGTAAACCTAAAAAACAAAGCTGCTACATTTTTCTTCCTTCTTAACAATATATGTCATATATTTTCATTTAACTCTACAGCATCAGATGTTGAATTCAGCAATCATATTAAAATTATGTATTTTCTTCATCATTATAAAATGCAAAGTAAAATGTCATATTTACTTCTGGTAAAATCTGTTTCCCATCCTGTTGTGAGTAAATATGTATTGCACATAGCAGTACTACTTTTACCGGCTGTTGCACAAAACACTCACAGACACAAGAAACACAAGAAACATTAAGGTACAGCCATTATTTCAGTGCTTTTAATACAACCTCTACATGTTTTAGGCCTGAACATATTAAGTATTTGAGACCAGTTCTATGTGGCATTCTGATTACACAGTGTGCCAAATAGTTTTACTTTTCACACCTTCCCTCCTTACAATCAAGGATCACAGAATATTGATTATCACAGAACAGTGTTGTGTTTCTTCCCATTACACAATGCAAACATATGATTCCTGGTTCCCACTTTTACAAGTCTGCAGAGCACAGAATTTTTTTAAGTAGCAGCACCATTCAAAATAGCAGTGGGCTAGAATCAGCACAGCATCTAAAGGCTGTGTTAACAACATGGCTGGTTGTATTAATACTGTAGTGCTGGGGTGATTTATGTTGTTTTAGACAATGGGCAAACTGTACATCAATACCCTGACTGGAGAAGGGGCATTCTCCAGCAGGGTATTAATGTACAAGTAATGCCAGGTGGAAAACAAATCCATGCCCGCCATTATTTTACACTCACTAAGCAGCATTTTTGCTGTTTAGTGAGTGTAAAATATAAAAAAAGACAAAAAGGTATGTCTGTGTGTGAGTGTATGCCTGCATGTCAGTGATAGTGAGCGAGCCGTTATGTTATACTCACTAAGCAGTGCTTTTGCAGTTTAGCAAGTGTAAAATAAAAAGAGAAAGAAAAGAAAATGTAGCATGTGTGTGTGTGTGTGTGTGCGTGTGTGTGTGTGTGTGTGTGTGTGTGTGTGTGTGTGTGTGTATGTGTGTGAGAGTATATGCATGTATTAAAGTAAGACAGAGAGAGTGCAATCCTGTGTGCGTGTGTGTGTGTGTGTGTGTGTGTGTGTGTGTGTGTGTGTGTGTGTGTGTGTGTTAGAGTATATGCATGTATGAAAGTAAGAGACAGAGAGAGTGCAATCGTGTGTGCGTGTGTGTGTGTGTGTGTGTGTGTGTGTGTGTGTGTATGTGCTTTTGTCTGCATGTGTGTGTGAATGGGTGCATGAAAGCAGAGAGACTGTGTGTGTGTGTATACGTCTGTGTGCGTGTGTGTGTGTGTGTGCTCGTGTGTGTGTGTGTGTGTGTGTGTGTGTGTGTGTGTGTGTGTGAGTGTGTGTGTATGTGTGATGGATGGAGAGAGTGAGACAGAAAGCGAGAGTGATGTGTGAGAATGCATGTATGGAAGCAGAGGAGACTGTGTGTCTGTGTGTGTGTATATGTATGCGAGTGAAAGCAGAAGAGACAGTGTATGGGAGACAGAATGGGCTGTATGCATAACTGTTGTGTTATTATGTTACTTGCTTATTTTATTAAGCACTATATTATTTTTTATACATATTTGATGTAAAATGCTTCCTCCAACACCATTAACATATACTACAGCAAGTTTGAAACAGTAAGCAGAGGAACTATTTTACATTAACAATATATAAAAAAAATAATATAATACTTAAACTAATAAATAAGCAAGCAAAACACAGCCATTTTACAGTGAGCCCATTGTCTTAGCGCAATAGTGCCCTCCAGGGTGTGTGTCAATGTGTAATTAATGCCCTTCCAGAGGTGTAGAGGCCCTCCATCTGTGGCATTGGGTCTCGTAACACCCCTGGGCAGGTGTTAATTGCACATTAGCACACACCCTGTCAGGCATTATTGCTTGCATATGTGCATTATTGGGCACAGCTGTAGATTAGGTGCTGTAACAATCCTAATGTATGTTCTTAGCTCACTAACAGAAAGCTGTGCTGTGTGCAGCTGAACAGCATAAATAAAAAAAAAAACAGATATGTAATAACATAACTGTAAAAGAAATACAAGTCCAGCCAATTGTCACAATTTCAAAGCGGGTAATAAAAATATTTTCAATAATAGCATGTCTAAAACCATGTAGTAAATGTATAATATTTAACATTGCAATTCTTTGCTGTGCCAACAGACCTGCAAAGGAATATGGACCACAAGATACTTTTCACAGAATGGAAGGAGAGCATGTTTCTTTTTAAGTCTAGTATATGGTATAACACTCTTTTAGAGTATTTGAAAATATTGCAGGCTCATTAAAAGGCAGTCTTTCATTATTTCAGTACATTAGGCAGCACAAAAATTTTAGGTTAAATTTCTTATTGGTAAATTGGTATGTTTAATATCCCACATACATTCCCTGTGAGAGATGAGACTGAAGGCTTAAAATTGGGACTGCCTTTTTAAAATTAGGATGATGGGCAACCATACCAGTAGCTGATTGTAGGAGCAAGACAATCACCTTTGCAGTTGCTACAGATTGGTAAAAAAAAACATGGAGTATTTTTTGAACTCAGGAAATCCTGAAACCTTTTTTCTATTATATCAAGGAATTTAGCTGGCATGTAAACTAAGTGCACCACCATACAGACAATATAGTTTACTGAGTGTTGCAATTCATGATGTAATCAGTATAGTAGTTCTGTTATTGCAGTGTGCAGTTTATGTTTATGCATTCAGGGAAATAAATCAGCCAGTGTTTGCTCACAATCTGGAAGTGACTGCTACTACCCTAACTAAATATAATACAGGGAAACCAAAACTGGGAGCTCTTTTGAACACAAGTTTCTGTATTTTGAAGAAAAACATTTTATAACCAAAGCAACAAATTATACACTAAGATAAAATTCCTTGCAGGTTTATATAATTCATAAGCTACCTTTTAGGTAGTCGATTCTGACAAAAATAGACTATAAACCAGATTTTAGAACACAAAATATTGTCAACCTAAACTTTCAATTATTACCAGCTAGTAATTGAACATGTTTAATATTAGTATATTTTGAAAGGAGAACACAAACTGGGGTTTCAGAGTGGATCACAAAAGACTGCAGTATCTTACTGTCGTAACCATTTTGTGGCAGCCTCTTTTTCATGGCTTCTCCTCCGTGTGGTACAGACTTTACTGCTATTTTAGTGCTGCTATTTTCTTTGTTAAACTTATATTTATATATTAGTTTCAGTTTTGCTTCCTAATTTCTTGTCTTTAGTTTAGTAATGCCAAATAATTCTGTAGTCTCAGTTAATGCATATAGGGATGGGAAACAGATTCTGTCAAGTGGAGCCGTAACATTTTGCTTTCCACTCTATGATAATAGTGTAACAAGACACGACATTTTACAATGACTCTAGAAAGCAGCATTTGGCATTATAGTGTCAAGGCAGTAATGTTTGTGACATTAAAAAAATGTCATTGATTAGTTTGTGTTAGTTTGTGACTAGATTAGAATCAGGGAGTGCATATATCAGTGACTGAGACAGAGACTAATACCCTCATTTCAGTTTCCTAATACATGTGTATTAAGAATATTTAGATATGCTACCAATATATGTAATTCCATATGATTTGCAGAAGGAGTCAGTCCTGTCAAATTGCTGATGCTGCAAAAAGTACTTTTGGCTAACATCAAAGAGTGAAACAATACTAATTTCATGAACATTAAGCATACTTTGACATAGGAATGGGGCCATTCCCATCATTGTATTAGAAACCCAAAAGACTCTGAGAACTTAAACCAACATCATTACTATAATTTTACACAATCTAAAATATCTTTGTGACAGTGTGCTTGATTTTTAAATACAAGTGGTGCTTGTTTTCACAGAATAAATTTTCTCTACCATTTCTAGCTTTTCACAAGCACATAACCCAAAATTTCAGGAGAATTTACTCCTTTAATGCAAATATTTGATAAATAATTGCTTTTTTTATTTTGTAATAACATTTCGGCAACTTTTACTTAATTCTGAAATACAGAAAACAAAATAATTTTAAGATGTGCATGCCACTATCTATTCAGTGCTAAACTGACTACCAGCTTTAAAAGTATCTTCTGTCAAGATTTTTCACAATTCCACATTCTGCCTATTATTTGAAAGTATTGCTTTCCATGGTCTATGTTGCAAATCAGTCTCACTGTCTATGAAGCATGTTCAGATTTTACAGCATCACATATTTTCATTTCTATAGTAACAATTTTTTTTATTATTTCAGTTTAAATATTTAAATTCTGTTGGATATGCAGGACTTGATTTTACAGAGATTTACAAGGACTAAATACATAAAAACATCAGGGTAAAGTCCAAGGGATTCCACAGCAAAATATCCAAATAAAATACAATAAGAATATTTGACACTATGCAACATCAAACTACTACTTAATTGAATAAAAAACGGAGTGAGCGACATAGCAAACATGTTTCGCTATCGGTTAATCAGGCTTGTTAATAGTCATACAAAAAGATATACTTGAATAATATATTTCCATGTTACTGAAGTCTGCTCCCTAGCCAGGACAGCCAGCAGCCATAATCTAATCCTCTCTTCTCCTAAACCTTAACATACTAAATGCTTGTAGTCTCTGTAGCTAACTCCTGTTTACCCTCCTTTACTCCTAGACCTGACAACACTCTTGTAAAGCTACTGTTGCATTTTATCCTTGTCCACTAGATGGCAGCCTTCTCCTAGTATTTGCCTTGCACGTCTATCCCACTGTTTTGAAATATCGTTATCAGGCACCTTGATTTTCTTTTACTTGTTGTTATCCCAGTCCTGCTCACTCCTCTATTTTCACTATAACTCACTCACCTCCATACCCATCTCCACCTTACCTTACCTCAGCAGTCAGCTCTTCACTGATTGTTCTTGGAGTCCTCTTCCTTCACTGGCTCTATTTCGCTCCGTTCGCCATGTAAGCTCACTCTGCTCCCCTACCCTACCCTCGTTTCCCACGTGCTCCAAGTACTCCTAAATTTATACACCCTATCCACACCTCTATACTAACAACCAATCATAGATCCCAGTCCTTAAAGTGCTAGAACCAACATTTTCAAGTCTCATCTTAGTAAACCACCTAACTTACCCTTTTTCTCTACCCTATATATAACTCTGCCACAATGTCATTCATATCAACCTCTCCACACCTGAAGATCCTACTTCTATCTTCCCTCATACCTATTCTTTCTATATCTTATCTACTTACATTTTATGAACATCTCCACTACATAAACCTTTATTACCCCACAAATCAAACCTCCACCCCTCCATTAGCAGTGTCTCAAAGCCATTCAAACACACCCTGCACAACAGCCTACCTACCTGCAAAATATCACAGACTGACTCACATCAGATACTATAGGCCAAAAGCTAGGAAGTTTTAGTTCCTAACATGTAAACCTCTAAAACTTACACTTAGAATTCAATTCCACTCCTTAATAGATGGAGATATACATCCCAATCCAGGCCCAAATTCTATCACGACCATAGAGACCCATGACACAACCCCCATTAGTACTTAATTCCTTACCAGACCTCCCAGCTCACTATTGATAGCCCATCTTAACATCAGGAGCATAAATAATAAGATTGCCCACCTACATGGTCTCATGGATGCGCATTAATTTGATATCCTGTCTCTCACTGAAACATGGCTCAAGCCATCTATACAAGACAATGAAGTTATTCCACCAGGGTACAGTATCTTGAGACTAGAATGAAATGCTAAGAAGGGTGGTGGAGTAGCTATACTATACAAATCTGTATTACAGGTGACCTCTGTAGACTCTAAACCCCCTCTAACTAGCAATGCAGAAATCCTTATCTCCAAGATTCAACTCAATAATTGTAAATCCATTTATATTATTGATGTCTACCTTCCCCCAGGGAATAACTCTAACACCCTAGAAGATATCCTAAATTGGCTTTCCACCAACTATCCCCAAGAAACAATAGTACTTGGTGACTTTAATATCAGTTGGAAAAGCTGTACTACTGATCAGCCTTCTACTCATATTAACCTACATGGTTTCACTCAAACCATTAGCTCCCCCACAAGGACCAACAAACTCAATAACAATGAAAGTACCCTAGACTGGATTCTGATAAATAGACATCATCAAACTTACAAAGTAGGGACCCTCCCTGAGGATATAAGCGACCATGCACTCACCTTCATAATCAGATTTAAGAGTGACATCCCTAGCCCAATCACCTATAGAACAATAAGGAGCAACAAAAATTTTAACCCTGACATCTTCCAAACTGAACTTAAAGCATGCGACTGGTCACCCCTCAAAAACTTACCTCTAGAGGAAGCAGTAATCTACTTTAATACTAAATTCTTAGGTATTCTAGACTACCATGCACCAAAAAGGACCATTAGAACTAGGAATAAACATGCCCCCTGGCTCTCAAAAACAACCAAACCAAAAATGCTCCTCAGAAATAAAGTCTGGGCCAAGTGGCGTACTACTAAAAGTCAGAGGATCACTTAAAATTTAGGCAGCTAAGAAATGATACAAAAATAGCCATTCTGTCAGACAAAAGAAACTATTACATTCAACTCCAACATACCCAGCAAAACAAACCACAAAAGTTCTGGGCAGGGATTAACACACTTTTACATCCAGGTCGTTCTGTAACACCCACCCCATTAGGTTCTGACCATGGTAGTCCAAAGAAAATTGCCAATACCTTTAACACATTCTTTACTGAGACCATTCAGTCTTGCCAATCAACTAACTCCTGACAGCTCATCTCTGACTTCCTCCACTGCTAGCATACCTCTCTCATTTCAGCTTAAACCTGTCCCTACATCCCTTGTCTGTACCCTTATTCTGAAACTCAAACCTACCACTCCCGCAGCTGATCTCCTACCTGCATAATATCTGCAAAAAGCTGCAAAAGCCATAGCCTACCCCATCTCCATCCTAATTAACAGAACTATCTCTGAGGGAACTATCCCATCTATTTCGAAGATCTCACATATTATCCCCCTGCATAAAGGTGGAAACTCCAAGTAATTATCCAACTAGAGACCTATTGCTATACTATCTCCACTGGCAAAAATCATGGAGAAATGCATTCATAGATAACTGTTAAACCACCTAATAGATAACTTATTAGCTAACTGCTAACATGGCTTTAGGCCGTTTCACAGCACCACAACTGCTCTTTTATCCTTCTCTGACTGTATTAACAAAAATCACAATAACAACACTCTATCCTCAGCACTCTTTATTGATCTCTCCAAAGCCTTTGATATGGTTAACCACCAACTTCTCATAAACATCCTCAAAAACCTATCACTAGATGCACTGGCTATACAATGGTTTCAATCCTACTTAAGCAATAGGCAACAGGCTGTTCTGTGGGAGAACAACTTATCTCCCCATCTCCCCATTGCGCTCAGTGTCCCCCAAGGCTCTATATTAGGACCTCTCCTATTTTCTATTTTTAAGATGCCGCGGTGGTACGGCAGTAGTGTTGTTACCTCACAGCAAGAAGTTCTCCCGTTCAATTCTTGGCTTGGCTTGGGAGTGCCTTCTGTGTGGAGTCTGCACGTTCTCCCCGCAGTTGGGTAGCATTCGAAAGACATGCGTGCGTAAATGGGCGTGCCTTCGTTGAAGGTTGGGCGTCGAGCTGGCACCTCGGCGTTTCGTAAAAATCTACTGCCAATCATTAGCCGACCGGAGTTCCGCTGTGGCGATCCCTTACCGGGAAAAAGCCGAAAGACAAACAACAACATCAATGACCTACATTCTGCAATACCTCAAGGTACCTCAATACAATATGCAGATGATTCCACATTAACATGCTCAGCCACCTCTCCATCAGACCTTCAGTCCCTCACCCAAAATGTGTTTAACACAGTAAAAAATGGTTACTACACCATTGCCTCATCTTGAACCCCAAGAAAAACAAAACCCCTACTATTTACTCCCACCCGTAGGGCCTCCACACTTAACTTTACTGTTACATCAAACAACGGTACCATCATATCTCCTGACAACCACAAAACTACTGGGTACTAATTAATAATAACCTTAACTTTGATACTCACATTAACAGTACCATAAAAACAGTCAACAAAAAACTAGGCTCCCTCTATAGAATTAATTCCTTTCTCACCCCACTAGCAAGGGCTACTATTGCCCGCACTCACTTAATCTCCACCCTCCCCTACGCCTCCCCTATATATACTAACCTCTCAAAAAACAACTTGAACAAGCTGGCTGTCTCCTATAATAATATTGCCAGATTTGCAACAGGCTCTACATTCAGAACCCATCACTGTACTAATTATGAACAACTAGGATGGCTAGAGTTGCTGAATTTACTTCTATTTAACCAGTTAACAGTTGCCTACAAAATCCTGTATCAGTCTAATAATACTCAAATTCTTACCAATCTTATCACCCCCTACAACAACCTTAAGACCCTACGCTCATCTAATAAAATATTAGTACAAATAGGTAAAACAAACAATATTTCTGGTGACTCTTTGTTCTCGAATACCGTGGGTAAAACCTGGAACTCTCTCCCAAGTGACCTGACCTCCCTTTCCTCACTAACACAATTTAAAAGCAAGCTGAAAACGTACCTTAAATCCCATTGGTTATGTCCCTGTGTGAACCCAGACTAATTACAACTTTTTTCACAAAGACATCCGTCACATCAACTGTATATACTAATTGCCTATTGAAAACCATAAAGAAAATGGGCCTTATATATTACTAAAATGTCTTCATCAATATCTCCCTATAACTAATAAATGTTATAAGTAATATGATTCTGTAAGCACACGTTTTGAAGTGAAAATATTTGCTTATATATTTAATGTTCCCACATCTGTAAAATCTGTCATGTATAAAATTGCTTAAATATGTATTGTACCTGTATCTGTTGAAAAGAGTTATTTTATATAAATTGTACTGTGTTTTCGTGGAGCTTTTTGCCCCAGGCCTCTGCTGAAAATGGACATATATCCAGCTGGACTAGCCCAGTCAACAAATGTAAAATAAAATAAAAATAAAAATACAATAAACCGACCTTTATAGCAGCATCAATTAGTTAATTAATGATGTAATATCCTGCAGTCATATATATATATATATATATATATATATATATATATATACAAATATGATTAATTAAAGCAAAGTGCATAAATACATAAAGGATACATAAATTAATGCTTCAAACTCTTATTTTTCAGAATTGGTTTCAGCGAGACCACATCATTCAAACCCAGAAACTTTTCAGCTTCCAGCTCTATATAATCCAGCGTAATTTAACAATTTCAGTATATTTTGTCCTCATTGTTTAAATTTAAGACAAGATAAAACCTGAAATTTAAAGCTATGTTTTGACCACTATCTAAAATGTGCTTATCAAGGGCATTTACAGATTTACACTTATTAATATCTGATATATGTTCATAAATATATTCCTTTAACACAGGGTTAGTTTTACCTACACACAAAACCTGATATATCTGACATCTAGCTAAATATACAAGATTTCTAGTATTGTAGTCTGCATAGTCTGTAAACATATAGACCCTGCCTATTGACTGATGGCAATACTCATCAGTCCTATCAGTATACTTTTTAAACAAGAAAGATGCATTGAGGAATAAACTAAATTAATGGATCTGACGCTTCCCTTCTAAATAGTGAACATGAGATATATCTGTACTGAGAATTTTATCTCCATCATTCTAACAATGGAAACTTGAGAGCAATATGATTCCTTCACTTCTATGGATATGCTTCTGCAGTTTGGTCAGATATTTCACCACAATGAAATAGTGTAATCTTAAAAGGCTTAATAAATAACATAGAGATAGGATATCTTGGCAAGCCTCCATGAGTTCTACATTCCACTTGATTTCCTTAGAAGGGAGGGTTACTATATGACATATAAATCATTGTAGTAAGCAAATTAGCATGAAACCTATATGCCCATATATAATAATGATGACTAAAAGGAGCATAAAAACATAGAGAAGAACTATTTATTTAAACAGTCAATGTTTATAGCTGGAGACAACACAAGCACATCAACAATGCATGGATCTAAAATGTAGAACTCAGGGATACAGATATACATATCTCATCTTTTTCTAAGCACTAAGCAATAGATGTGAGGATAATACCACCCATCCTAACACAGACGTTTCTTTTTTTAAAGCAACAAGAGTGAAAGCAAGGGTGTAACAGTGTATATTATGGTGTTGTCTTAGTCTGCACAATGGCATTAAGCTATCTAAGTCTTATCCAACTCAAACTCCTCTTCTCCCCACAGTCTCCTCCGTCTTACCCCCATTTCTTAACAAAGTTCTTTCCTACTGCTTGTATTTAGGGATAGCTCTCTGGTACTCCAGGGTTAAAATTCTGGCTGGTTTAGATCTACTCCACAGAGAAATATATAGTAAGAGAATAATATTTGACTACTTCATTGTACTTCACTGGCAGGGGAACCATTTACTTCAGAAAACAATCAGTTTGTAGCTGTTGTTGTGCTATTAGCATGCAAACACAAAGTCAAACAGGTTTTCTTTTAGTTACTGAAAGCAGAGACCAAGGAGTTAAGGGAAGGACATTAACTTCTTTAAATTTCTAGTCTCCCACCAGGACACAAGTGCTCTTCAGCAATTGCATTCTGCTTGCTGAGCACACTCAAGCAAATCTGCAGTCTGCGGCTACCACTCCACCCATACAGTATAAAAAGGAATCAGTACTGCAAACTAAACAAGGATATACATTTTGAGCCTCAAGAGCAGGAGCACACTCAAGCAAATCTGCAGTCTGCGGATACCACTCCACCCATGCAGTTTAAGAAGGATTCAGTACTGAAAACTAAACAAGGATATACATTTTGAGCCTCAAAAGCAGGAGCACACTCAAGCAAATCTGCAGTCTGCGGCTACCACTCCACCTATACAGTATAAAAAGGAATCAGTACTGCAAACTAAACAAGGATATACATTTTGAGCCTCAAGAGCAGGAGCACACTCAAGCAAATCTGCAGTCTGCGGCTACCACTCCACCCATACAGTATATGAAGGAATCAGTACTGCAAACTAAACAAGGATATACATTTTGAGCCTCAAGAGCAGGGCCAGTCCACCCAGGCATTCTACTTGTATTTTTTATGAGAGTGAAGCTATTACATTAGCAGTATTTCTTAGTAGTTCTCAGCGTGCTAATAAAACTGACTGTTGTAGCCTTGTGTCCCCCCCGCTAATGCAGTAATCCTAACTGTCCAATAGACAGTATACATTTAATTCAGATCCCTGTGACTAAATTAACCATCAAGCAGCCCTCTCAGTGCTTTCTGCCTTAGTTTGTATCACTTGGAGGCCCACCTGTTTATTTGCATCTCTATACATTCCCCTTCATTGCTAATGTATCTCCCTACTCTAACCTGTGCACATACTGGTTGCTAATCAGCAAGTCAATGTGAAGACACACTCCCAACCTTAATAAAGTTTGCTGACTCTTCTCTCCTTCACTTTACAGGTAGTTTGAATTCTTACTTACCCTCTCTGAGGCCTTCACTGATAGTTTTCCACTGACTGACTCTCTGGTTTCTTTGCATTCCACCTGGTTTACACCCCTTGTGCTATCTCCCTCCCCCAATACTAAGTCTATATTAGAATCCTGCTGAGCATGGAGCCATCTTTAAATTTCTAGTCTCCCACCAGGCACAAGTGCTCTTCAGCAATTGCATTCTGCTAAACCATTAGACCTCAGGAATTTGTTTAAAGTGTTCAGATTTGTAAAGTAATACTTACTTTTTACTCTTGTCTTGGTGGGCTCTGCCCCACTCCATTCACCCTCGCTAACGCTCGGGCTCTCTCTGCTCCCCTGCCCTGCCCCCTATTTCCTCCTGCCCTCACTACCTCTACATTTATAGTAATCACAGCCACACCCACAACTCACCCTCACATCAGCTCCACCAATCACAGCTCCTCAAGTCAGATCACATTATACCACACCAACTTGCTCCACACAAACATACTCCCAATCACTCTTATTCCCATTAGGCATTTTTTACATCACCCACACTACTTACCCATCCACATATAGTGCAACCCTATAATTCCTATTCAGACCCCCACCTAGTACCATCTTAAACTTTATAACCATGACTATCACACAACTAAGTCTAGTCTGTCTTCTCATAATTCTTTATAACACCACAAGTTATCACTCTAGCAATATCCCTAAACTTAGTAGCACAACACTACATTATGCACTCTCATATACAGACACCACACATTACAATATCTGCCCACAATTGTTCAAGAACTACATAACGGACCAATTCAGAACTAAACACATATGCCCTCATTCCTACTCCAAAAAAACACAATACTTTCTCACACTCCTCACCAAACTCCAGCATCTGTATCACCATTTTAACACCAGGCTCACCATAATTGGGGATATCCACCCCAACCCAGGCCCAAATCCATCCTGTCCAACACAAACTACTGCAACACAAATGTCAGAACATAACTCCCCCACTATCTTCATCCCTGGGCAAATCAACAACAGCAGCAAAACCAACCATCTTTTAATGCTAAATATTAATATTAGAAGCATAAAAAATAAAATACCTGAACTCCAGGCCACAATAGTACACTACTCCCCAGACATAGTTGCTTTAACAGAAATCTGGCTAAATAAAAACATAGCTAACTCAGAAGTTCTCCCTACCGGCTACAATATCATTAGACAGGACAGACCACTTTGTAAAGGGAGTGGAACTGCCTTACTGTTTAAGTCCAACTTAACTGTACGTCAATTACCAAACTCCTACCCCTCCCCCAATAATTGGGACATACTTATCTCACAACTTCAACTTCACCCTAAAAAGGTCATCACCACAATTGTGATCTATATTCCACCTGGTAATACACCTGCTAGCCTTAAAGACTTCTTATCCTGGTGTTCTTCCACATACTCATAAGAAACCCTTATTCTGGGGGATTTCAACCTAGATTGGTTCACCTGCATATCAGAACCACCAAGTAATCTAATAAATCTCCATGGCTACCAGCAGCTAGTCCAAATTCCAACTAGATGTGATAAAAAATCTAAAAGGGAATCCATTCTTGACTGGGTCCTAACTAACAACCCCACATTGTGCCCCCACGCAGGCAGTCTCTCAGACACCTTAAGTGACCACAACATAATATACTTTATACGTAGTAGAACAAACATATGCAAAACCACTAACTATATATCCACTAGAAATACAAAAAAAACTCTCCTGAGGTCCTCAATACTTTACTCTGTAACTGTGACTGGATCCCCCTAAAAACCCTCCCACTTGACCAGGCTGTAGCATATTTCAACAAAACATTTCTACAACACCTAGACACTGTCGCTCCATTGCACAAAATCAAGGTTATAACCTCTACAAACCCCTGGCTCATTAAAGAAACCAAACAAATCCTCAAGTCCAGAGACACTGCCTGGCTTTACTATAAAAAAACAAAGAAACACAAAGACTAACTAAGTACCAAGAACTGCGCAACCATGCAAAAAAATGCATTAGGCTGGAAAAAAAATCCTACTACATGACATTACAAACTAAATACCAACACAACCCCCAAAAATTTTTGTAAAATGTAAACCAGCTACTAAAACCCACCCAAGAGGTTACCCCCAAACCCACCACCCCTGACACTAAAGTTCCCATCGAAACACAATTCAACTCCCACTTTGTGAACTCAGTTCTATCCTTAGTATCACTGGACAGTTTCCTTCCTCACTATCCCCCCCAACACAAATAACACTAATACAAGCTTTACCCTCAAAACAGTTTTCACCACTTCAATCAAAAGCATGCTCTCCAAACGAAAAACCTTATCAACAACAGCCGACCTACTCCCCAGCTATTTCTTGAAACTCACAGCAGATGCTATTGCTATCCCAATCTCCACTCTCATAAATAGATCAATTGTTGAAAACTATGTGTCCAAACTCTGGAAAATACCCTACGTTACACCCATACATAAAGGTGGGACCTCCACTGAACTTAATAACTACAGACCCATTGCTTTACTCTCCCCCCTGGCCAAAATCCTAGAAAAATGCATCCATACCCAGATGCTAAAATATCTCCTAGACAGCAACATCCTGTCACCTATTCAGCATGGTTTAAGACCTGCCCATAGTACCACTACAGCCCCCCTCTGCTTCACAGACACAGTAAACTGTCTCAAAAATGAAGGCCTGCAGGTGTTAACTCTTTTTTTGGATATGTCCAAAGCATTTGACACAGTCTCGCACCAAATCCTGCTAAACAAACTAAACCAATATCACCTATCAAATTCCACTCTTACCTGGTTCCAAAGCTACTTAACTGACAGGTACCAAGCTGTGAAATTGGAAAATTCTCTCTCTCCTCAGCTGCCCATAACTATAGGAGTCTCACAGGGTTCTATCTTAGGACCACTACTATTCACAATCTTCACAAATGACCTCCATACCTCCACACAGCATGCATCTATCATTCAGTATGCAGATGACACTACCTTAATCTGTGCTGCACAAAACATTCCCACCCTCCTGTAAATAACTCAGCTAGCATTCTTTGATCCAAAGAAAACTCAGATTATGATTATAACCAGTTCTAACAAAAACACTGATAACAGTCAATTCACTATCTACTCCACAAATGCTACTCCAATCGATCCAGTGGCACAGGCTAAGCTATTGGGGATAACCATAGACTCCCACCTAAAATTTGATAGTCATCTCAACTTAACTATTAAAAAAGTACATTCCAAACTGGGATCACTCTACCGTATCAAACCATTTCTTACCAACGACACAAGATTAGCCATTGCTCACTCCCAACTTCTATCCACCCTACTCTATGCATCTCTCATTCTGACTAATCTCAACAAAACTGAACTAAGCAAAATGGAAGCCTGCTATAACAGAATTGCCCGCTTTGCTGCAAATTGCTCATATAGAACTCATCAATGTACTGCTTTGAGACAGCTCCACTGGCTTGAACTGCCCAACCTCCTAACCTACAATCAGCTCTGCCTCTGTCATTCTATTACCTCCCCAATAAGTGTCCTGCTCTCAAAAACCAAGTACAACATCACTCAGCCAAAAGGCCTCTTAGATCATCAAGCAAACTACTACTAGAAGTCACCAACAGCTACAATAGCTTTGGAGGTGCACTATATAGTAGTTCAGTGGCTAAAAAATGAAACTCTGTCCCCACTAGCATTCAAAACACATCATCCAAAGCCTCCTTTAAAGACCTCATCAGGCAACATCTCAAGCAAAGTTGGCAGTGCCATGATTGCTCCCCAGGCTAGTGAAAGCGGATAAGGTACACATACTAAACCTAGAGTACTTGATTAAGATTGAAAACTATTCTCACAAACACTGACTAATCTACAATGTATGTACTGTACCTGTGTACTATGTATGTATTCTACCTATGTTCCAAATTTCAGCTCTACATCACAAATCTATTAAGTACCTTTATTTTTAAATTAATATTTTTGTTTGTTATCTCCACTGTAACTGTTGATGCGCTGTATACCACTGTAAAAACATGTCTTTTGTAATTTGTGTGTATACTGATCATGTCTAAATGTATCTCTAATTTTTCTATGTGGCACTTTTCTCCCCAGGCCTCTGCTGAAAAAGGGCCTTTTTGGCTCAGTCAGACACCCCCGGTTAACAAATGTAAAATAAATAACTGGTTTAGCCAGTGCAATGTAATGGTCACATAAATGGACAGAGACTAATTAGTTCAGTGGTCCTTAGTGTGTATAGACTAGTCCCTTGGGGTGACATCATTGATGTAATGGTCACATAAATGGACAGACACTATTTAGTTCAGTGGTCCTTAGAGTGTAAGGACTAGTCCCTTGGGGTGATGTCATTGCCATTATCAACCACACAGCGGGAGATATCGGACTACCTTTCATGAATATACAACTAGGCTCTTTATGTTAATCTTGCTTTCACTGCACAGTAACAAATAATCCCAGTAGGCTGCTGCTCACAGGTACAGTTTTTATATAGGGCCAGGTCTCTGTGGAGGGACTTGTGGCACCGCTCCTGCTGTATGAATGAGAGGGGACACAGCCTGATGTCCAAGGGCTCTGAAAGGGAAGAGAAGCAGAAAAATCTACAATACTTAATATTATATGGAGGAAATAAAGTTAAAACATAGGAAGCTTGCTTGTTCTTAGAGATGTGGGAAGAAATAGAGTAAGGCAAAGTACAAGAAGCTAGCTTATTCTGAGAGTAGAAGTGTATGAAAGTACAGACAAAACAGATATAAAAGGAAATATTCTAATGGATTACAATAAAAACAAAACTCGAAATAACCTTAATGGAGACATGCAGTGATAAACTGTGCAGGGTTGGATAGAGAAAATCATCATACTCTATCCCTACATTGATATCAAGTTATAGAACCATCACTTAGTAAACATGCATTAAACTGATTATATGTGCAGGGAAATTTGTATATATCAAAACATCAGCACATGAAACTTACATAATTGAATTATACTCACACACACACACACACACACACACACACACACACACACACACACACACACACACACACACACACACATGAATACACATTTGCACGTGCACACATACACACAGGGCACAGTTACAACATATATTAAGTTTCTTAAGTTACAATAAAAAACAATACAGATACAACACACTGCTGAGGCCTTTTCACAGCTTTACACACTCACAGAACAAACTGAAATGTTAAACCTGCCCTCTGGAGAAAGGTGGTGACTGAGTGGATGTGGAGACCTAAGGAGGAGATTTAGGAGTACATTCTAATTCAGTGACCCAGAGTCAACTGGGGGATGGAGGAGTGAATTTGCCAACAATTCAACATGGACTTTAAGCTTAGGCTTCTTTGTAACCAATCCTGGGAGGCCCTTTTCTTCAGAAAGCAACCAGTTTATAATTATTACTGAGTCATTGCGGTGGAAACACAGTCAATCAGGTTTTCTTTCGGTACTGATAACAAGAGATCAAGGAGGTAGGGGGATGACTTAATTTGTTTAGACAGTGTAATCTAATGGTTATGTGAATGGGCAGCAACCAATTAGGTCAGAGGTCCTTAGAGACTAAGGACAAGGTTCATGAGGGCCAAAAATGAATGAAAAGTCAGTAATATGCTGGGGCCCTTTGGAAAGCAAGTTACCACCCTGTTAGTGCTTCTTCTTTTCTATTGCTGAAGCTTAGTTTGATTCTGGTGAGGTTTTACCCTCTGTCACATTAACCTAACACCAAATGTCTCACTTATTGTATTTGCTAATAAAGAGCCTCTGTTTAAACGACATATAGGCCTCGAGCTCTATTTATTTTATTTTGTTCATCATTTGAATCACGTCTGAAAACTTTGGCTTATCATTAGATTTTCACTTCTTTGTGATTGCTTTTTAACTCCACTATAAATAATATGAATAACAATGTTTGGGCTTGCTTAAGTTGCTCAAGTTTGCCACAGATCAGCAAGGACCTGTCCATATCCAAATACACATTATCTGTTATTAAACTGATAGCAGTTCTTAGCACCCTTAGAAATTGTGATAATTCTGGACGTTCCTAGAATGCAGCAATCCATTTTCCTTTCTGTAATCCCTCACACCACCAACACACTTTCTCAGATTGTCAAAACATTTTCTGTAACCATGTAGGTGTGCTAAAGTATAGGTGCAAGCATTTTTATACAAATATCCCCAATTTTCTGAATTTTGTTGCATATCTGGGTAACTTTCTGGATTTTGCTGACATCTGGGAAACTAACACACTTCCTTCCAATTCTCTTTAGTAAGGGTTTTACCTGCTTTATCCTGCCAGTCAACTCTCATTATGTGGCATTATGATCTTTTAACTTTACCCTGCCTTCTTCCAAACTTCAGTTGGATTTCGATCTCTTTCTGGCTTTTTACTGATATTACAACTTTTTCTTTGTTACAGTTTCTAACCTAGATTCTGTAATTAGTTGCAATATAAATGTCTTTGTGTGAATACCCCAATGCACCATTAATATTCTCTATAATTCAGAGGTTAAACACAAGTTTTTCTTCCAATCTAAATATCTGCTTATCTTCTCATGTCTTAGCCTCATATCTAGTAATAATTGCTCCTAGTAGCTCACTTATTTATTTTTCTTCCTCATAACCTGTGTAATAGTGTTTCTATTCATGATCCTGTTTCTGTTAGTCATGTAACCTATTGGTGTAACCCACTGATTCCAGTCCTTCATAGTTGTTGCTAACTTCTGTTTGATAAAACTATTTATGTACACCTGTATGCACTCCTTTATTTTCTCCTATTAACTTATCCCAAATGTCTTCTCATGGACAATCTTGTCTCTGCTCCTCTTGGTCCAGTAGCATTGCCTTCCATCTGAACCTGTAATTGGTAGATTGAAGTAAATACAAGTCTTAGCTGTGTGATGGTGTCTCTATCTTCCTTTTGAATGATAACTAACATTACCTTACTCCATGAGGTGAATATATTCCCACCTGCCAAGATAAATTTAAATAGATCTTTCCAAATGGTTATCACTACATCCTCTGCCTTCTTCCAAACTTCAGTTGGATTTCGATCTCTTTCTGGCTTTTTACTGACTTTTAACTTCCTGTTGTTTCATTAATTTAATTTTCCTGTATTTTCCTCATAAGGTATCTCGCATCATCCTGACTTATTTTTGGGAAGTGTAACAACTCTGCATATTTTTAGTGTGTTGTATTTTGCCATCAATGCCTGTTTTACATGTAGAGAAATTCTTGTAGTAACTTGTCATTATTTCAGTCATCCTATCCGGCTCTGTTTCAATCCTAAAACTGTCTTTGTTCCTAATAGTATCAATTAAACTTTCTGCCTTCTGTTATCTTAATATTTGGGCTAAAATTTGGTAGTTTTGGAATTGTTTTTAAAGGATAACTGGCAAATTGCTTTTGCTTTGCATTCATTTATAAGTTTGATTTGATCTTTTAGTGCCTGTTTTGCTGACTTCAAAGGTTCGTTACACTGATATGACACTATGTTTTTGACTTGCAAATCTTTTACCTTCTACAAGGCATCTTGATATTATTTTCCAATGTCTGTCCAATTTCTGTAGATTTTAATGATAACATACTTCAGCTTTCCAACTTGCAGTTATCCTCATTAATCCCTGGAGCAGCCTCAGCATTAAGAAGCTGCCACTTGAGCCCTCTGAGTTCTAGAAAAGAATCACTGTCTCCAGAGAATTCCTTAACGTGCTCTAATACTGTAAATTTAAAGTAGAAAAAGCAGTACAAAGGGAGCTATGTTTGCCAAAGGCATTGCTATGATCATTGTATCTTATTGCTGCATTATGCTCTTTAACACGAAGGGATAACCTCCTACAAGTCTTTCACACATAGAAAAAATAACAGGAATCACAAATGGCTGCATAATTCACAAAGCTACTATGACAATCTAAATGCCTATTGCAATGTTTAAACCAATAGTTATTACCAGGTCATATGTGCTTGCAGACAACACATCCCTCACATGGAAACATTCCTGGTGGTTTATCCACCTGAATTTGTTTTAGAGGCAGAAATGGTGGATCACTTTTTTCAAATGCAGATATTAAAGTATTCTTTTATAACAGAAATGTAGTTGTACACCAAGCGCACTGCTAACAGCACGGTTGCAGGAAATAATGTCCCAATTTTTGCAAATGATGTATTTAATAGCATTCATGTCCCTACTTACTGGCAGCAGAAAATGAAGTCTTCTGTTTGTCTGTGACATGGACTTTTCCCTAGCTTGAAAATAAATTTGTAGGATAGGTTTAAATTTGATGTAAAGTGCAATGTTAACTTCAGAAAAATATGGTCAGCTAACTGAAATGGGTAATTTCTGTGTGCAAAAAGTTCCTTTAAAAATAAAGATTCCACATAAAAATAATCTTCGCTAAACAACAGAGACAGTCTAATAAACTGTCTCCTTATAATATTTACCTTCATAAAATGAGGGTGCTGACTTGCATAGTCAAGGAAATTGTTTTGATAAGTATCCTATCTGTAAATTGTAGAAGTTAATACACCTGCATCAGTGTCAAGCAAGATTAGATCTGTGGTGGTGCAGCGGTAGCTTTGTTGCCTCACAGCAAGAGGTTCTCCCATTCAGTTCTCGGCTGGAGTGCGGGGAATGCCTTCTGTGTGGAGTCTGCATGTCCTCCCCACGGTTGGATGGGCATTCGAAAGACATGCATAAATGGGCGTGCCTTCATTGAAGGTTGGACGTCAAGCTGGCACCTCGGCGTTCGTGAAAATCTACTGCCAATCAATAGCAGACCGGAGTTCCGCTGTGGTGACCCCTAACAGGGAAAAGACGAAAGACCAACAACAACAATGTGTCAAGCAAGATTAGAATATGAAGAAAGTGAACCAAGGTCCCACAACCAGAAAAAACTATCTTCAAAAACCTGATACTATCCAATAAGGATTGAACAAATGCTGTCAACTCCTGTTTTGTACCTGTCCAAACAAAAAAAAAAAATGTCATTAATATAACGGAAATATAATTTAGTTAAGCAGATTCCAGGCAAGTGAGTCAAAGTCTCCATTTTCCAAGTGCTTAGGACAAGGTTTGCATAAGCCGGGGCCATCTTAAACCACTTAGCCACTCCTTTTACCTGTTGGTAAATGCGTCCATTAAAGTAAAAAAAAAATATTGCATAATACAGTGGAAATGAAGTCGCAAATCATGGTAACGTTGTCATTTGGAAAATTGACATATTTAGAGAGAAACAGCTGAATATGGCTCAGCCCTTCTGAATGCAGGATATTTGTATAAAGCACTTCTATGTCCAAGTTCACTAGCAAACAGTCCATCGAATCAAGTTTAGCCTGAAATAACTTATTAAGAAACTCCCAAGAATCTTTACGATAAAATGGAGTAGCTTGTACTATTGGGTTGAGAAGTTACAAACTCCACATATTCTGCTATTTTTTCTTTTTTTGTTCTAGAAATTATTTTATTTATTTATTTATTTATTTTGTTAACCGGGAAAGTCCATTGGGCCAGAATGAGCCCATTTTCAATGGAGGCCTGGGGAGAAAAGCTCCATATACAATTATTACAAAGCTAATATCAACAAAGTTAACAAATACATTGCAATTTTTAAAAACTACTAAAACACAGTAATACAGAAAACAGAATAAATAAATAAATATACAAATAATTCTAAAGGCAGGGGGATGGTACATACTGAAAGAAACATATACAAATAGCACTACTGGCAGGGGAGGCCACATATATAAAAAAATATATAAATAACACTAAAGGCATTGGAAGGTACATACATAAAGAAACATATCCAAATAACACCGAGGACAAGGGAAGGTACATACATAAAGAAACATATCCAAATAACACTAAAGTCATGGGAAGATACATTCATAAAGAAACATATATACATGACACTAATGAAAACCGACACAAAAAAAAGAAGAAATAAAAACTATAACAAACAAAACTTCAAGGTGTAGAGGAATAAATAGAGACCAAACCGGTGTTTAGCACTTTCATCTTTTAATGGTTCAAAGAACTTCTTCAGAAATGAAAAACTAGTAAAACTGTATCAAGTTAAATGCAGGTGCAGTATTAATAATAAAAACAATAGCTAAATCTGCTTTTTCTACTTTAAATTTACAGTATTAGAGCAAGTTAATGAATTCTTTGGAGACTGATTCTTTTCTAGAACTCAGACAGCTGAAGTGGCAGCTTCTTAACGCCGAGGCTGCTCCAGGGATTAATGAGAAGTTACACATTAAATGTGCTTTGCGCTGGTACACTTAAGCCACACCTTCTAGTCTGTTTCTTTTAATACTATTGGGTACTGCAATGTTTGTTTTTTGAAATCTTCTATTGGCTGCTGTGTTTCATTACTAATATTGCACCTGTATTTAACTTGAAACAGTTTTACTAGTTTTTCATTTCTGAAAAAGTTCTGTGAACCATTAAAGGACGAAAGCAATCAATGCCTCTCTGTTTATTCCTCTGTGCCCTTGTTTTGTTTGTTATAGTTTAATTTGTTCTTTTTTGTGTCATTTTTATTAATGTATATCATTTGTCCAATTTGGTTTCATGGAGGATATTATAGCGACAGAACAAGGCTCTAGTAGCGAACTGCTTTTTGATCTTACCACGCATACCATGCCACCTGGATTTGCTAGTTTGGTGCAAACATTATCTGAAATTACAAATAAAGCCTGAGATTTATTGTACAGGTGCTGCAACCTCTACAGTAGCCAAAATAGTGGAAGGTCAGCTGGTAATGTTCAGCCTCAACAAATTCAATCCACCCAAAGACAGACACACAATCTGAATTATGTCTTGGATTTACTTAAAGGGGATACTGTGGTTAATCTGTTTCTACTGGAAGCAGATCTACAACAGGCGCCGGGTTTGGCACCAGATCCGTGCCTATTGCATAATCCTGGTAACAACTGTCAGTCATTAATCTTTAAACTTGAACATCTATTAACAGTTTATACAAATGTAGAGTACAATATTTTCTTTTTTAAATACTTGCTTGCAGTAAAAAAATCATGCTACAGGGGTTGAGTACAATATTTTCTTTTTTAAATACTTGCTTGCAGTAAAAAAATCATGCTGCAGGGGTTGAGTACAATATTTTCTTTTTTAAATACTTGCTTGCAGTAAAAAAATCATGCTGCAGGGGTTGAGTACAATATTTTCTTTTTTAAATACTTGCTTGCAATAAAAAAATCATGCTGCAGGGGTTTAGGTGCTTCAAATTCCCTAAAAGAATCACATATTGTACTCAATCGTCTGCACTTTACTTTGGTGGTCTATACACTCCAACAATTGTTATATGTTCCAGGGTTGCCTTTATTGTCACAGTTACACAGTCTATAGTATTGGTGTTATCACTGAACATGTAGTAATCACAGGTCTACTATCTATCTTTAGTCCCTATCATAACACCTCCACCTGATTTTTTGTTAGAATGTCTGTTACAGTAAAAACATTTATACCCTGACAGAACTGGTTTCCAGTCCTTGTTCTTTAACCATGTTTCATAAACAATAACAACATCAATCTTGTGGGAACGTAGCAAATTTTCCAATAAAAAAACTTTTTTTAATGCTCCTAGCATTTACAACCATCAGAGATGCATGAAATGTTGCAATCTGTGAACTGTTAAATTTTTGACCTGCAAAAATCCTTCCTAGTGTTTGTCAAATATTGCAAAATATCTGCTGCAAAAATTCTCCTCCCTGATCCTGACAAATGCACGCCATCCTGTCTGAACACATGTGCCCAAAACTAGACTCGGATGCTCTACATATTTCTATTTTTCAAAACAGGACATTTGTTCCATGTAGTTATTTACCCCAAAAATCATTTAATTCACAGTAACTTGATTATCTTTTCTATAGGTGATTTGTGAAAAATATGTCCTAACACCATGTCACAAAAGGAAATGTTGCCAGCCCATCTCAGTGGAATTTTGTAAATAACTATATGTCATTTGTGAATATTAATATGATTTATATAGAAATGTGACAGAAGGAGACACTGCTAGCCCAGCTACCTGGAATTTTGTAAATAATTATATGTCATTTGTGAATGTCAAAATGATTCACATGCCTGTGTTACAAATGTATTAGAACTTTATGTTCTGTGTATATCAAACTGCTTGTACAGAAGTGTGTGTAAAGCACTGAGTTTAAAGATGTATCCACAGTGTACCCTACTGGAAAAGAACAGAAATGTGTATACACTATTGTAATTGTGTAAATGTATATAAACAGTGCAAACTGGAAATAGAAGGTTAACTTGCAAAACTTCAGAAAAATGGTAGTAATTAAATTGTTTTATAAATGCACCATAAAAGTTAGTTTCAATGCAGCAAGGAGACAGGATGTCTAAAGCTAGGGAGCCTTCTGCATTGTATTGCAAGTGTTTTATTGTTTTATGTCTTACAGCAGTTGCAAACATCTGAATGCTATGTATTTTCACAGGGAGATGCTAAATGCTAACAGTTTCTAGCAATGGTTGTTGAGCCTGGGAACTGAAGTCAGGTAACAAAAGGTGATGTCATTCTGCAAGTATCCCAGCAGTAATATTTGATATTAATTTAAGAACTTTCTGAGAGAGTGACTGGGCATTTTGTATTTTGTCTTTGACCTGGCAGCATCAGCTGGAAACATCCACTCACCACATCTGTCTTGCCTTGCTGTAAGTAAGTTAACTAGAGTACAGTAAATTCCTTTAGATTCAGTAAGGAATATAGTAAAAATTAGTCTAGATGTTTTCTGTTTTTATTTGAGACTGTCCTGCAATGTTGTTTTAAATATTTCCTGTGATTTTGAACTCTGAAGGTACTGTGATGATTTATTGAGTATTTTCTTGTTATTTTATTATTTATTATTAAATATATTTAAAACTTTCAATTGTGGCTGGTCTGTGAGACACATTTAAGCTCTTAGAGTACTTGCATATCATTTTGGTGACACATGCAGGTCACTCCTAATAGCATTGCTCTTGGTCAAGCTATCGTTTGGATTAGTAGGATTGGACACCCTTTGTTAAGGGCCTTAAAGTAGCTGATAAGGGGTTATGGTGGCAGTGATAACTACCTTATAGTTTGGGCAGAACGAAGCATAGCTAGTAAACCTGTGCCAGCCTTTCCCAAGTGTGTGTGTGTGTGTGTGTGTGTGTGTGTGTGTGTGTGTGTGTGTGTGTGTGTGTGTGTGTAAAACAAATCTCCAAGAGTGTGTGTGTCAGGTACTTGGGCAGGGACACAATGCACTGGTTGGACAGAGAGAGTATTGGAGGACTTGGTTTGGAACCCTAGCTAAATACTCAACTCTATAGCTGTGCCAGTGATAAGTCTTACCGGGGGTGTTGTGAAAGAGGGAGAAACCAGCCCCAAACTGACTGTGGTCTCTGTGTGCTCTTAAAGGAAATTGCACTCTACTGTGTGTGTACTTGTCATCCTCTCAGTGTGCACATCCCCCACTGTTGCCAGTGGTGAGGATTGAGGTTCCTTGATTACTGGGCCAGTGTTGGGGCATCACATATTAACTGGTGGCCATGGTGGAATATCCGCATCACATATTAATTGATTGGCAGAGGTGGGATATCCACATATTAGCATTCAGTGATGTGTATATTGAATTCCTTTAGCCTGTAAGCAGTGTTCATAGTTTCATAGATAGGTAGGTGCTAGATTATTGGCCCTAGAGCCTCTACAAACCTAGCCAAAAAGGTACCCTGGCTTTCGCCACCCAAGAAAATTATTTTCCTGTGCCCCTGTCGAGCAGAGCCACAGAGGTGATCCCCGGGGTGAATTTCCAATTTCCCATACAATCATCAAGATTTTTCTTGAAGAGTGCTAATGAGGAGCTTTGTTTGATATAGATAGGTAGTTTGTTCCAGAGTATGGGAAGTCTCTGGGACAGAAATCTATCCCTTCAGCATGTTCTGTTTATTGTGGTGACAAGGTTTAGGTCCCTAGAGCATGTAGCTCAGAGGGATTGTGATTTCTTTAAGTGGAGCATGTCCAACAGCTCTGGGTTTGACATAGCTTTGTATGTTAGGCAGATATCAGTTTTGAGTAGGCGATATGCGATGGAGTAAAGCTGAAGTTTTTGAGACAATCTGCAGAGGACATCTGTTTGAGGCCGGTAATCCTCTTTGTGAAGTATTTCTGTGGCCTTTCCCGTTGTTGTAGAAGTCTTGTGAGGTACATACCAAAAGGGGCATTGTACTCTATAATGGGTCTATTGAGTGATGAGTAGAGGGGAACAATGACCTCTTTTTTCCTGGATGAGAAACCTTTTGTGATGAGGCGTGCCACATAGAAAGATTTCCTGACTACTGTGGTGATTATCAAAGGAGAGACTACTGTCCACCTGTGTCCCAAGGTCTATTATCACATTTTTGGTGTTAAATAGACTACCACCTGTGTGGTAGCTCATGGATACAGAGTTTTTATCAAAGGGGATGACAATGCACTTTTTGGCATTGAGCTTGAAGCCATGGCTTTGACACCAGGCATTTGTCTCAGTGAGGCCCTTTTGTAGGATGTCCATATCATTAGGAGTTTCAATTATGGCTCCTAGTTTGCAGTCATCTGTGAACTTCATTAGCCAAAGACCTTCTGTTTTAGCCTCTAGTTCAGAAGGGTAGATACCAAACAGGAGAGGACCCAGGACTGAACCCTGTCGTACTCCACTTGTCACTGGTCTGAAGTCGGATTTGGAATCTGTTACTTTCACAGTGTGTGTTCTATCAGTGAGCCAGTTGGCAACCCATTTTGTGACATAGGGAGGTATACCTAGTTTAGTGAGTTTATCTATAATTCCAGAATGGGGTATGGAGTCAAAAGCCTTGGCGAGATCTAGGCAGGCTGTGTGAACCACCTTACCCTCATCTATGGCTTTGGTGACTGCTTCAAAGAAGTCAGTCAGGTTTAGGAGACATGATCTGCCTTTTACAAACCTGAATTGGGTGGGGTCCAGAGTTTGGAGGTTACCAATGTCTTTGTTTATATGTTCCATGATGATACATTCCATGGCTTTGTAGACCAGGCTAGTTAGGCTAATAGGGCAGTAGTTCCCAGGATCCGTGGTGGCTCCCCCTTTGTGGAGTGGGATAACCATTGCTGTGTGCCATTCAGTGGACACAAAGCCTGAGGTGAGACTATAATTGAACATGGTGCTTAGGTGGGGTGCCATTTCATTCTGTAGTTCATGTAGAATGCAGCCTGGGATGTTAGGTCCCATGGATGCTGTGTTCTTGGCTTTGGAAAGTGTGTTTTTTACCTGTGCAGCCATGATTACAGGAACTTTGCATTCTTCTGGTATAGAGATGGGCCCTTTAGGGGGTGAGGGGGAGTAAAGTTAGCACTGAACCTATCTGCCAGGATGATGGCAATATCATTTGGTTCTGTATATTTAGTGCCATTGTGCTGTAACTCGAGCAGATCTGAGTGTTGCCATTGAGATTCTTGACAGCTATAGAATGCTTTGTGGTTGTCTTTAGAATCAGTGGCAATTTTGTTTTCATAACTAGCTTTGGAGGATTTTATGAGGGATCTCAGCTTTTTACTGAGGCTGACCAGGGAGTTCTTCCAGTCATGGAATTTTACTCTTTTTTGCAACAGTTGAGTATTCACTAAGGAAGGTGTTTATACTCTCAAGCAGCCACACAATGAACATTTTGAGTTTCATATCACAATTGTTTTATTTATTTATTTATTGTTAGTTTAGTTAGTCAGGGAGAGCAGGCAAGGATGTCAGCAGAGGAGTATGGCAAGCTAACAAGGAGCCAATTGGTTGAGATGTGCCAGGCTAAAGGACTGGTGAATACCAACCTGACTAAAGCAGAAATGACTGCAGCCTTGGGCACAGCTGCATCACAGACCAGAAATCAGGAGGACAACCAGACTGGCCTTGGAGATGTACAACTGTCAGAAAAAGGACAGTTAAACCTTTCCACATAGGACTTAAAAATCCATCTGGAGTTAGAGACTTGAAATGGAGGCCAAACATTTGAAAATAGAAGCAGCAGAGAGACTGAGATGTGTGGAGGCTGAGGAAAATGAAAATGCAATGTCTGGAAAATGAGGAGAATAAGAGGCAGCGGCAATGTGAGAAGGAGATGCTGACTCTTCACCAGAGTCATGGAGGCAGTGGGAAAGGGAATAACTGAACTCCAGAAGGCACAAAGGTCAGTACATTTCTTCCACAATTTACAGAAGGTGATAATTTTGACAGTTTTATTCATATGTTTGAAAGGGTATGTAAACAGTATAACATTAACCAAGGGTTCTGGATACAGTTCCTAAACCCCTTACTCCATGGTAAAGCTGTAACTGCTATTTCTAAATTGTCTGATACTGATTGCTTAAATTATAATACTGTTAAAAATTGTCTGTTTGAGTGTTTTAAGTTAACACCTGAAGCTTACAGGAAAAGGTTTTGTGAGCACATATGCAAGGCAGATGAAAGTGTGTGCAAATATATTGCTGAACTAAGCACTAATTTTCACAGGTGGGTGAGTGGTTGTCAGGTTACCACTTTTGAAGGCCTGGCAGACATTTTGGTGAGGGAACAAGTCCTTAGTCCTTTGCCTGAGGACATGCAAGTCTGATTGGCAGATATGCAATGCAATACAAAAGAGGAGTTGGGGAAGAAGGGAGACCTATACCTAGCAAGCAAGGTATCACTGCACAGAAAAGGGAAACCCTGTACTGCTCATGGGTCTAAGGGAACCCATGGGAGCAGCCTAAACCACCCCAATAGCAGGAGAAGCCACTAGTTTAGGTACATGTCCAGGACCAAGGGTTAAATGCTTTAAATGCAACCAGTTGGGCTGTGTAGCATACAGATATCCACAGAGGCAAGGTGGGGAACAAAAGGTGGGAGAGCCAGTAAGTGGGAATGACAGAATGCCAGTAGTAAATTGTCTCGAGACAACAAGGGTACTAAAATACCAAAAGAGGTTATATTCTATCTTAGTAAATGGGAAAGTGGGCACTCCTAAGAGAGACACAGTCTTTGACCTAACCATTGTGAAGCTGGAAATGGTTAAATAGAAGCACTATTTACTTGGGCAGTTTACACCAAGCAGAGCTTTAGGAGGGACCCCATTCCAAAAACCTTTGGCTAGGGTTCAACTTGACTGGGACAGTGGAAAAGGAAGCCAGCAAGTAGGTGTGCTTGAGGATATCCCTGCAGATGTTTTAATAGGGAATGATTTTGATAATGCAGTACCTTATGTGTATGCAGTGACATGCAGTCAGGCTTGGAGACAAACATGTAGGTCTGGTAGTCTGGGTCGCAACCGAAGATATTGATAATGCCACTTTGTTGGACTTTGCTTCTGTTCCTTTTTCCGCTCTCAGGAACTACAACTTTGACGATGGTGCTTGTGTTCAAAGTAATGTGAATTCTATGCATATTGTTAATTTGAGCGATTTTGTTCTTACTTCTGATATGTTACTGGTACTGGATAAGGGCAGTAAATTTGTCCCAACCAAAGTACCAGCTCTTTCAGATTTGTTGTTAGATGTTAAACGCTTCTGTAGGAAGCTTTATTTAAAAGTACATTTTGAATTAAAAAGTATTTCTAACATTATGCAGTTTGAAAATGATGCACCTAGTGTGAGCGCTAATATTGTTGATGCTGATACTGCCTTTCCATTTGATACTGGAGATTTGTCTATTCAGCATGATCCTTTAATGGATCTTTCTTTACATGAATATAACACTGAGGGAGTTGTTAATTTTGATATTGCTGATTTTGCTGTGGGTGATTCTGATTTTGAATCTACTACTGGTGCCATTTCTGATTTTGTAAGCATTTCTGAGAACACTGAGCGTTTTTTTACTGGTTATGGCAAACTAACAGTACCTTGTTTGCCTGCCTGTAGTTCTTTTTGTCCACCAAAAAATTCCTCTGTTCTGAGGGCCTTTGAAAGTGTTTTATGTAAGAAAGTGGAAACTGAGTATGCTGTGTTTCTAAAACAATACTTTAGATTTAATCTTTCAAAGCCTGAATGGTTGGCTTTAATGAAAATGAAAGAAGTTTCTAATAAATACATTTTCTGCACAGCTGATAAGGGGGGTAACTGGGTCATTATGGAAAGATGTCATTATTTAAAGATGAATTATGATCTTTTATGTAATGACTATGTTTATGTGGAATTACCTAATAACCCGATTAGTGAATTTAACTCAGAACTTTTGGAAGTGCTAGAAAGGGGTGAAAGATTAGGCTTCCTGAATAGGAGGGATGTTAAAAGATTGTTTATTGTTAACCCTAAGGACCCTACTTTCTATGCACTACCTAAAATACACAAAAACTTGCTAGATCCTCCCGGTCACCCCATTGTATCTTGTTGTGGAGGTTTCTTGGAACATGTAGGCATATTCTTAGACAGCATTCTGAAAAAAGAATTAAAGAATGTAACCTCTCACATCAGTAATACTAATCATTATTGTGAGTTGATTAAGAACTATAAATGGGACAAAACTTTCTATTGGGCTACCGTAGATGTAAAGGCCCTTTATACCAGCATTAAGACAAAATTTGGCTTGGAGGCCATCAGTAAAATTTTGGGAGAGGGTCCACGTACTTCATTTATCATTTTACTTTTAGAGTTTGCGCTTACTCACAACTATTTTCTTTTTGAGCAAAGAATATTTCTTCAAAAAGAGGGGAGTGCTATGGGGGCGAATTTTGCCCCTACTTATGCCATTTTGTTTATGTCATATTTTGAAATTAGTTTTTTATATACTTTAGAATTTTTTCAGAAGCAAGTTGTCTCTTATTACAGATATATTGATGATTTGATTTTCATCTGTAAGGGAGACATATTGGATTTTGACAAATTTGTGGTAAGTCTCCATCAAAATAAATTTGGTCTGGAATTTACGTACATTGTGAACACTCGAAAAATCCAGTTTTTGGATATTCTTTTGTATGTAGATGAAAAAGAATTAGTTCAATTCAGACCTTTTAGGAAGGATACAGCCTCAAATAATTTTTTACATGCAAGTAGTGCACATCCTGCACATTTAATTGAGGCACTCCCTTATGGGGAGTTTAAACGTATCCAGGAACATACTTCTGAGAAAATTTTCTTGAATTTGGAATTTGAAAATGTTAGACAAAGACTAATCACTAGAGGTTATCCTGAAAGTCTCATTGAAAAAAGTTGTGATAGATTATTTAATTTAAATAGGAAAGGGACTAGGGCAGTAAAAGTTTTTCACAAAAGTTTAAGAGACAATGAGGTTTTATGTGATAATAGTGATAATATATTTTTTGTCACAAAATTTTCTCCCTTCTCCACAATGCTGAAAGACATTGTTGATTTTTTATGGCCAATTGTTTATAAAAATGAGGAGATAGGTCACTTGTTTCCAAATCGTGTTTCTTTTTCCTATGGAAGATATGCTAATCTTAAGGAAATTTTGAAATTGAAATTTAACTTTTGTGATTTTGCTAGTTCTGGTAGTGTCACTTTGCCACATGGTATGTTTAGGTGTGGCAAATGTAAAATTTGCCAAAAAGTTAAAAATTTATCAGGCAGTATTATTAATGGGGTAAAATATACTGCCCATAACAATTTTAATTGTAAATCATGTGGGGTAGTGTACATTATTGGCTGCAATTGTGTTCCACCTAAATACTACATAGGTCAAACTAAACGCCAATTAAAAATACGAATTTTAGAACACATGGGCGATGTTCGTAATGTCAGGATGGATAGCCCGATCTCTGAACATTTCAATACAGTTCACAATGGAATGATGGATTCCTTATTTTTTTGTGCCTTAGCCAAACCTGAATCATGTAATGCTGGTAATTATTTACAAAATCTGTTGAATCTGGAAAGCAGATTCATTTTGAAATTTGGTACTTTGAAACCAAGGGGTATGAATTTAGAAGTGAATCTTACCATTTGATTAAGTTATTTCTGCAATATTAATAAGCATAGTATAATTGTTTCTTGATGTTCCTCTAGTTAACCTTTTCCTGTATTTATTCATATGTATATATTTATATATGTATTTATTTTTTACATGCATTTATACATGTAATGTTTCTTTAATTTTCTGTGTCTATTAACTTTTTGTAATTGATTAATTAATTAATTGATTGGTGTGATGCATAGTATATAAGATGCAGCAAGTACTTTTGTGTTTATTCCTTTGAAGGCATTCAGCCGAGGTACCGGAATAAAATTGTTGCAGCTTTTCCAGTTTCTGCTTTGGTTGGTTTGAATTTGCTGTTCGATGGTTTTTTTCAGTCAGGGAGAGACTCAGACAAACCACAGACTTGAAGCCAGGACTGGTGTGGTGGTTAAGTTAGAGAGGGAGCTACCCTGTAGCAGTGAGGCTGAAGGTGAGCCACAGCTGCTTGTGGGTACTGATGTTCCCTTGGACAGAGTGACTGCAAGGGCAGAGGTGAGTAGTAGTACCCAAGCTGACAGTGAGGCAACACTGTCAGAGAATACCAGACTTCCTGTGGAAGGGGAGCTAGGAAGTGTTGCAAAGAGAGAGTTGAGACAGGCTCAGCTCTCAGACACTACATTACAACGCCTGAGGGAGGTAGCCAGTGAGGCACCTAGTTGTCAAGGAAAAGGGGAATCTGTATACTGGGACAAAGGGTTACTGTATGGAGAGTGGACCCCTGAGGGAGGGCTAGAGGGTGAGAGAATACAGAATTTGGTAGTGGCCAGACCCTACCGTCTGGCACTTCTAGCCATAGCCCATGATATTCCATTTTCAGGTCATATGGGCATAAAACATACAAAGAGACATAGTATGCAAAACCTTTATTGGCCTGAGATTTCCAGAGATATAACAGGGTACTGAAGGACCTGTGAGCAGTGCCAAAAGGTAGGCAAGGCAGGAGACAAGGTGAAAGCTCCTTTGATGCCTTTGCCTGTGATTGAGGATCCATTTCAGAGGGTAGCTATGGATATTGTGGGGCCTCTGACTACCCCAAGTTTCACAGGGAAAATGTATATCCTAGTGGTAGTAGATTATGCTGTCAGATACCCTGAGGTGGTGGCTCTGTCATCCATTGAGGTAGAAAAGGTGACAAATGCTTTGTTAAAAATTTTCAGCAAGGTAGGTTTCCCAAAAAAAATATTGACTGACACAGGTGCCAGTTTTATTTCAGACCTGCTGGCTTGTCTGTGGGAGCACTGTGGGGTGAAGCACCTAAAGATCACTCCCTACCATCTCCCGACTAATGGTCCAGTTGAGAGGTTAAGCTCTACAATAAAGACCATGTTATGGGCATTTGCAGACCAGTTTAAGAGGGAGTGAGACAAATATTTGCCCCATCTGTTCTTTTCTTACAGGGAGATGACCCAGGAATCCACAAGTTTTCACCCTTTGAGTTGCTGTATAGGAAAAAGGGTGAGGAAAACCTCTAGATTTGATTTGAGACGAGTGGGAGGGTGAGTGTAAATCCCACAGGGAGTCTTTTGTGGCATATGTCCTAAACCTCAGGAAAAGGCTCATGGAACCTGACAGAAGCCCAACAGCAGAAAAATGTCTGGTGTGACAGGAATGCTCAAGCTAGAGAGTATGTTGTAGGGCAGCAGGTAATGGTTCTCATTCCTGTCAGACACAACAAGCTGCAGGCAGCTTGGGACCCTTCAAAGTGGTATGGAAGGTCAATGATATTAACTACCTGGTAAAACTGTTAGGCAAGAGGCAGGGGCACAAATTGTACCATGTTAACATGGTGAAACCTTACCATGATAGGGAGGCCCTGGTGCTAAGTATTTGCAGTACAAGGCAGGAGGAGTCTGAAGGGGATCTATAGCTACAGGGAGCCAGCCAGCCAACTCCGAAATTACTATGGTAGATCCTAAGATTGTAGGAATATGATCGGACAGTGCAGCACTTTACTGGGTTTAGCAATGCCAAGGCACCTGGAAACTCAAGACATGGTATGGGGTAGCATATTCCCAGATAGTCACCCCTCTCTAGCTATGTTTCTCAAGGGTCACTTAAAAATAGCTTGAATCTTTGGGGGGAGGATAGCACAAAAGGAAATATTGCCAGCCCAGCTCGCTTGAATTTTTGTAAATAACTATATGTCATTTGTCAGTATTAATATGATTTATATAAAAGTGTGCCAGAAAGAGACACTGCCAACCCAGCTATCTGGAATTTTGTAAATAATTATATGTCATTTATGAATGTCAACATGATTCATAAGCCCATGTTACAAATGTATTAAAACTGTATGCTATGTGTATATCAAACTGCTGGTACAGAAGTGTGTGTAAAGCACTGAGCTTAAAGAGATATCCGCAGTGTACCCTACTGAAAAAGAAAATAAATGTGTATATACTATTGTAATTGTGTAAATGTATATAAACAGTGAAACTGGAACATAGAAGGTTAACTTGCAAAACTTCAGAAAAATGGATGAAATTAAATTGTTTTATAACTGTGCCATAAACGTTAGTTTCAATGCAGCAAGAAGACAGGATGTCTAAAACTAGGAGCCTTCTGCATTGTAGTGTGTTTTATTGATTTATGTCTTCCAGCATTTGCAAACATCTGAAGGCTATGTATTTTCACAGGGAGATGCTAAACGCTAGCAATTTCTAGCAATGGTTGTTGAGCCTGGGGACTGAAGTCAGGTGACAAAAAGTGATGTCATGCTGCATGTATTTCAGCAATAATATTTGACATTAATTTAAGAACTCTCTGAGAGAGTGAATGGGACATTTGTATTTTGTCTTTGACCTGGCAGCATCAGCTGGAAACATCCACTCACCACATCTGTCTTGCCTTGCTGTAAGTAAGTTAAGTAGGGTACAGTAAATTCTTTTAGATTCAGTAAGGAATATAGTAAAGATTAGTTTAGATGGTTTCTGTATTTATTTGAGACTGTCCTGCAATGTTATTTTAAATATTTCCTGTGATTTTGAACTCTGAAGTTTTTGTGATGATTTACTGAGTATTTTCTTGTTCTTTTATTATTTATTATTAAATATATTTAAACCTTTCAATTGTAGTTGGTTTGTGACACACATTTAAGCTCTTAGAGTACTTGCATATCTAGTTGGTGACCCTGCGCAGGTCACTTCTAATAGCCTTGCTCTTGGTCAAACTACCATTTGGATTAATAGCAAAATTACACAGTAGGACTGGACACCTTTTGTTAAGGGCAAAGTAGCTGTTAAGTGGTTCTGATGGCAGTGATGACTACCTTATAGTCTGGGCAGAAGGGGGCATAGCTAGTAAACCTATGGCAGCCTTTCGCAGATGTGTGTGTGTGCGTGTGTGTGTGTGTGTGTGTGTGTGTGTGTGTGTGTGTGTGTGTGTGTGTGTGTGTGTGTGTGTGTAAAACAAATCTCCAAGAGTGTGTGTGTCAGCTACTTGGGCAGGGACACAAAGCACTCGTTGGACAGAGAGAGTGTTGGAGGACTTGGCCTGGAACCCTGGCTAAGGACTCAGCTCTATAGCTGTGCCAGTGAGGAGTCTTATTAGAGTTCTGGAGAAAGACAGAGAAACCAGCCCCAGACTGACCGTGGTCTCTGTGTGCTTTTAATGGAAATTGTACGTTACTGTGTGTGTAATTGTCATCCTTCCAGTGTGGATGTCCCCACTGTTGCCAGTGGTGAGGACTGAGGCTCCTTGATTACTGTGTCAGTGTTGGGGTGTCACACACCAGTACAAGCTATACTATCTAAGAGGGCTGTTAGTTCCCTACTAACAGTAAGAGAAACCTTGCGGATGACATCATAGTACAAACATGAATAAAAATGGATCCATACTTCTTTACATTAAGGCATTCCAAGGCTTGTCTCACATCTTCTATTTTTGCTCCTGGCAAGCATAACAATATTTGATGTTCATTATCTTGTTTATAAATGCAAGTATCAGTTCCTCTAACAACTGAATCACCAATTACAAGAATATCTTTGTTCACCAGCTCTGAAGAAATCAGAGGCTGGTGACTTCAAATTAAAGGGGGCTGCAGGAGACAGCTGAATGGGTGGGGCCAATGGGAAGGGGTGTGGTCAACTAGAAAGGGGTGGAGCTATGCTCAAAACCACAACAACTGGAACTTTAATTAAATACACTGCCCTGGGTGCCAAACCGTCATTATGAGAGTCCAATCAAGGCAAAATGAAGTGTAGAAGAAAAAAATATTTCAATGTATTGGCTACATGACAACTTACTTAATATCTAGATGGAAACACAAAGGTTGTGAGGCATGAAAAAATAAATTGCTTTTTAAATACATTACTGGAATGCCAGTCAAAATCAAGTATAAAAAAAAAACAAGCAGCACTCAGCACAAACCACTTCTCCTTGCACTGCAGTTCTAATTATAATTTATATTCAGCTTTATAAAATTACCAAGTAACATGCTGAAAGTAACAATCTCTGTGATACCCCCACTTGTAAAAATGTTTCTTAAACAAAAAAAGACCTGTTGCCTGACAACAACTATCTACTTGTTTCATAGGGAACACATGATCAAAGTAAAAAATGAACAGCAAACAAGAAACAAGCTCAAGATAAATTGCTTAAAGGATTACTGCACAGGTTATGGACCACACATGATAGATTGGCATTCTGTTTAATTTACAGGTAAATCCTGCAAAAATAACTGCAAGTCTCCATCACATGTAATGAGCTTCTGAAAATACTGTAATCCTGTCCTTTATTACAAATACTGTCATATGCATTTCAGTACCTACGGCTTATAGTTTATCTAGTTATGTAAATATTCTCTGCATGGCAACAATGAAAAGGCTTTCAATGTTGGTAATTCTTTAACATCTTACAATTACTGATAAGCTTACCTGATGGTCATTAAACCATTGCTACTTTAATACAGAGCAACAGGACACTGTAACAGCATGCATTTTCTGAATAATAAGAAGCAAAAATCAACAGTATAAAAATATGACAGAAAACCAGAACATTCTGCAAAATCAAAGGCAGATGAAAAGCCACGGTTGTACTTGTGGTCTACCTTGGATGGGGGAATACTCTGCACACTTCCACTGCATAACTGCTCCATGCCTTGCTTGGACACATCCAGAGCCACTACAATGGGGAGTGGGGTGCAACAAGTGGGTCACAGTTTGAAATGTCTCTGATTGACGGTGATGGCTCTGACACTCATACCTCTCAACCTCAGAGCAAGAAATCTGGACAAAGCCATACATAGAAGTGGGACACAGGCTAGAAAATAAAAACAATTTTAAATATTGCTCTTATAAAATTAGAAAGATAATAGAATAGTAGAAGATCTTGCATTAGTATGAATTTTTGAATTTTTGAAGGAAAATCTGAAACGCAAATGTCTGCCATTATTTTCTAACTTCAGTCTTTAATGATTTGCTACTAATTTGCCAGAAAACCACAATTTTATGAAAAACAGACCAAATATGTTATGCAAAAATATAAAATTGCCACACAATACAACTGGGAACCTATCAAAGAAGGGACACCTTTTAAAATTAGTACTGTTAACTTGAGCAGCTAACAAAATAAGAGCATCTACATGCATTTCTGAAATAAAAGTAATCTATAACTCTGATCATTACAGTTATTTATAATTGCAAACCCTCCACGTTTTCTTCCAAAATTGCCATTTTGCAGTAGGATTATTAGGGGGAGAGCAACATTTTGAGCCAAAATTGGGGACAGTTCAGAGGTTTGGATATTCCTAATTCTATAAAGCGATTTATTTTCACGTACTTCTCAACCTCTTAATGCAAGAAATCTGGACAAGGCCAAATATATTGGGGGAACATATAAACAGTACTAAAAATTGCTCTTATATAAACCTAAGGCAGTTGATAGAATAACAAGTCTTGCTTTAGCATTTATTTTTCAGAAGGTTATGACGTCTGAAACTCAATGTCTGTCATTGTTTAGTGAATTCATTCCTAAATGATTTGGCAGAAAACCACATATTTTATGAGGAACAAACCAAAAATAAGAAGCAAAAACCTATTCATTCTACAAAATTCTGGACAGTTGAGAGGTATAGTTCTACCGGGGCTGTCTAAGTTTGCTGCCCTTCCCCCCTCACAAAATCATGGTCGAATGGAGCGTCCCCCATGCAGCCATTCCAATGTCTCATTCCTTGGTTATTTTACCCATTTACCATAAACACTGTAATGTGCATACTGCTTTACTTCTGTGATAATATGGATTTCATTTGAAAGTTTTATTTTATATTTTACAGCATAAACCCTAATAGATATCTGCTAAACAAAGCAATGCAGTCTCACAATGAAAGTAGACTTAGCATTAAAACTTCTCTGCCCTTGAAACTCACATTCATTGAAACAGCAATGAAACCCACATTCAAAGAAAATACATTTTTCCAGTGGCAGATAAAGATTAAGTTTGGGCTGTTTTCAAATTATAGGCCCCTTGAACACGAAACATACACATGCTCGTTGATACACCTTCCTGACTGTATTAAATTATAGTCTTTGTACAATACAGTACAGTTGTTAGAGGGCATTTTAAATTTGTTGTTTTGAACATTTTTCCAGTAAACAATGAAACAAAATGCATGCACCAATAATGACAAAGCTGCCATCCTAAAAGTCTACTCAAACTTCTGCAGTCCACCAGTATCAGTAAATATGCACAATCTCTGAAGAAGTAAAAGTCATCTAAATAATTCCACATTAAAGAAATATGTTAACTAATGAAGAGGTTACTGCTAGCAAACAACTTTATATGTCATTGTTTCATCTACAAATAAAGTGCCTGTTGCCCTTGAGGAATAAATTGCCTATGTTGCATTAAAAAAATGATAAGCTAGTAATATCGCAAAAGGGAATGGATGGCAAACTGATAACAGATTTATAGTTACTAGGTATCTTCATCAAAGAGGACTGCAGCATCCATCCCCTTTACAACATATTACAGTATCAGCAATGGATCTACCTACTGTGGGAGTAGAACCCACAGCCTTCTGTATCAAAAGGAAGTACACTACCTGTTCTGCTATTAGCAATGTAAACAGACTCAGCATAAGCAGCACTAAACTTTTGTTCCCCTGCAGCTCTCAGCTCCTTGTAAAATCTACTTGACACTCAGCCGTATCTCTGAACTTTGCAGCATAAAAAATCTGGAAAAAGCCAAAATTTATTTGGGGGGGACAAAAGCCCCAAAACCAGGGACACATTTTAAACATTGCTTGTATAATGTTGGAAAGTTGCTAAAATAAAATGTGGTGTTACCACCATACATTTCACTGCCAAGTATTGAACCCAGGACCCTGTGCAAAACAGTCAGCACAACATACCACTGTGCCAAACCATCTATTTTTATGAAACAAAGGAAGACTGAAACGTAAATGGCTACCATTTAGTGAATTCAGTTCTCACCATAGCTGTCAACATCTTAGCACAAAACATCTGAACAAAACCAATAATGGGGGAGTACAGCCCCCAAACATATTCAATGAGTTCAGTTATCACCATATCTCTCAACCTTGGCACAAAAAACCTAGATGAAGCCAATAACAGGGGGATACAGTCCAAAAATTAGGGAAAAATATCCATTTAGGACACCAGAGCAAGCCCACACAAACACAGGGAGGGCATGCAGACTCCACACAGAAGGCACCCCAGCCAATAATCAAACCAGACAACCAGTTGCTGTCAGGTAACAATGCTACCACTTTACCACTGCACTACTGGCTGTGTTAAGTAACAAAAATACAGAAACTATAGATTTTATGAGGAATAGAACAGAACAAATATGAGGCAAAAATCTGCAAACATTTTGCAAATGGTGGTGGGTAGGGAATTCAGGCTTTTGTCACTTGGGCCCAAGGTACAGGGTTCAAGCCTTATTCTCTACCCATCACCATGTAGCAACTGGGGCATTTCACACTCACACAGTCTGTCCTCCATAAACACCCTATCAGTCCTCCATAAACACACACCTTATGATTTTGTCTCTGTCCTCCACACACATCCTACGATTCTGTCTGTTACTCTGCAGCAGCCCAGCTAAGTCCTCCTGCAGCCTGATCACTTGTCTCTGTCCTCCATAATGGCCCGTGCATGCTGTTGGGTCTCCTGCAAGATGTGAGGAGGCTGGAGCCTCCAGCCTGCAGGCGATGCAGTCCAGTGACCTTCCGGTCTGTGCGGTCGTCACTGCACAGACCTCTGGGCTGGAAGGGCGGAGTTTCCTGCCTTCCCTATACGGACTGCCTAACAGCAGTCTAAAGCTCAGGAATGAGCGTGTGTGGAGTTTTGGTCTGCCTAGCACAGCAGTCAGGAACTAAGCATGCATGCGCGGAGTCCTGAAATTTTTTAATTTTATTTTCTATGTTCTATGGTGGAGGGAATTTATTTTATTCATTTTACAGGTGGGGGGGGGGGGTGGCTGCAGTCCTATAGCACATGCTGCCCCTGGAAGAACTTCAGCTTCTGATACAGTAATATCTGTTCTGTCAATTGTTATGAAGGATAGATTTTCATCACTATTAGTCTGGTTAATCCCACCATTTTCATTGTGTCTTAAATTCTCATCCTGCTGGTATTGTAAATCCCCAGCTTGAGCCATGTAGTCAACATCTGTCTTTCTCTTATTTTTTCTTACAGTAATGTTCTTCAATCCTTCCACGTTCAATTTTGATTTCTTCCTTTTCACCTGCCCCTTGCCTCTTTTTTCTACTTCTCATTTGGAAAAATTATGCCTTTTTCTGTAGCCTGAAGGTTTTCAGATAGAAAACTAGTATCATTCCCAGTAACCTGTGTCTTACATAACAACGCAGTGTCTTTTTTAGTAAGCATACTCTTTCCTTTACAGTCATTAATCAGTTTATTATTCCTCCTTGTTATTTGTTGTGAGCCACTTCCTTTCTTTCTTGTATTGTTTCCTTCTAAACAAACCAGATCCTCAGATTGCTGAATACTTGCATCCAAAATTCCAAAATTGTCAGGGGCATCGTCTTGTTTCATAGGGGTTGAATTATCTTTGCAGACAGTAGATGCATCTTTTTCTAAATGTGTTCTATTTGTTCTTTGCCTAACATTATTTATCTCACCAGTCCAGTCATTAATATATGAAACAATGTTTCTCCAAGCCATGCCAATTGCACAAGTACAATCATTATCATTAAGCCTAGATTTACTTCTGACAATGGTCAGCAAATCATCCAACTTTTGAAACGAGGAACACAGATCACTAGTGTTATGAACTGTTACCTTTAAATATGCATAGCATTTATTACACTGTACAAGACATTTGTGCATTAGGAAATTGTTAATTGCATACTCATTTAAGGAATCAATATTCAGCTTCAAATGAATAATACATTGTAAAAGAAAAGAATAATCAAAATTATTTACCACAGAATTCAAAAAGAGGTTAAAAATCAACTTCTATGACAAAAAAATCACATGAGCAATATACAACTAAATACTAAAGTAAGTACAGTAAATTTGTTCTGACAATACAAGTACAAAAATTGTAATTCCTTTATGTCACTATCTCTCGCAGTCACACTTCTTTTTAACAGCAAAGATCAATAAATCACAAACCAAGGTAGGATTGTTTAGATATGCTCAGCTTCTCTGCAGATGGTGTGAATTTATAGCTGTATAGGCCCCTTGGAGTGGCTAGAGCTTGCCTGTCTAAAACCTATCCCTTTCTAACAACCAATAGTGAAATTAAAGATAAAACAACAAAATATGAATCAAAGTAAATCTTGTTAAGAAGCTAGCCCTTCCTACCAACAAACAGTGAAAAACAATAACAAATAAAATATAAATTCAAATAAAACTTCTCTTACCAGTCAGCTCCAAAGTAAATCACAAACAAAGGTAGGATTGTTTAGATTGCTTGGTTCCTTATTGCTACGTTTACTAGTTTTGGTTCGTGTTTTTGGATTTCGTTGTGATTGTTTAGATATGCTCAGGATCATGTTCCTATGATGAATCATTCTGTATATGTAGCATGGGAAAATGAGTCTTCATAAGTGCAGTTTGTCACATAAAAAGCCATCATGTATGTGCAACATGGTTCATGATGTGTCTCCATGATGTGCAGAAGGGTATATGATGAGTCCGCCTTGTGCAGTATGGTACAAGATGTCTTCTTTCATGTACAGCTTGCTACATGGTACGTTCTCATATGAAACATGATGCATGGTGAGCTGCATTATCCACTCTCTCACATGTATAACATGCAACATGAATAGACTTCACCTATCTACAGCATTCTGCATAATGAGACCCCTGTGTTAAACGGGTTTATATTACATGATCAAAACTTTAGGTAATCAAATACCTAAAGATCGACACCTAAACAGCAAAAGCTGTAAATATCAAATGGCCACTTTCGCAAATTCTTTCGTAGGGAAACAATTTGCTTGGCTGTTATCTGGAATCTGCCCTTTTCTCTACTGTAGAGCGATCTCAGAGTTGGTATATTTAGTTGGGGGGGGGGTATGGGGAAGCAAATCCCACCACTCAATTATGGTTTGAAATGTTTTTTTTTTTCCTCAGGCCAAGTGAATTCTTTCCCTACAAAAGAATCTGTGGAAGTGGTCATTCGATGTTTACAGCTTTCACTGTTTAGGTGTCAAGCTTTAGGTATTCGATTACCTAAAGCTTCAATTTTATAATACTGACCCGTGTTAAACATGGTATCTCCCATATGCAACCTGGTAACTCAACATGTGAAAAAATCAATGCCAGCAAATCTATAGTGTACAATATGAGCTCTATCAAGTACAAGGTGCTTTAAAAGAAGCTGTTGCATGCCTTCATGTGCAGTATGTTGCATGAGACTCTCTTCACATGCATGAGCACCATTGCATATGATGAATCTATAGAAAGTCTAAAGTCTGTTGAACCTACAATGTATAGCACATTGCCTGATGAACCTCCTTTACTTTAATCATGGGTACTGTGACATGAAAGTCATGATTATGTTCAGTGCAATATCACTAAATACAGTATCTGACATTTTCAGCTCCTCAATGTAAATTTGCTAGTATAACTTAAAGGCTAGGGTTTAATATCACATCTTAGGCATATATAATTTCTGTCCTTCTTTCTAACTCTGTTCTTGGCACTAGGTCCTAGTGATGTGGTACCAGGTAATTGGGTCCGAGTTAGACTATTTGCATACTGAAATTATTAAAAATTATGTTTTAGTCTTTGATCCTATTTTGACACAAAAATTATTAAATAGATCAGAATCAGAAATATAAATAACTTGTTTCACTACGTCTTTTATACTCTGGGATATTAAGCCAGTATACTTAATAAAGGTAGTCATAAGTGGAACAAGTTTTACAACTTAAGCAAGTGCAGATTAAGGGCATGAAACATTAGCTGTAGTGTACAGTCTGAACTGTTATTTTATGGATTACCTAGCCTTTCTTACCTTTTAAATTGTGGTGGTCTGCATGACTCTGCATTCCACTGTTTGGTTAAACAAGGCTGTGTATAGTTCATCAGCAAGGAGCTGTGCACTCCATAGAAGCAAGTCATTCGAATTAGACACAAGTTATAACCTTAGTATCCCTGTTCTACTCATCTTATAAGATTTTAATTCAAATCCATCCTGTTGACACAGGGAGGAGATTAGTTTTCTACCTTGTTTAGTATCACAAAACACCTTATTTCTGACTAAATGCACACTACTGTGCTAAGTATGTAGCCTAGCAAACTCCTACCTAGTTTGGTAGGTACTTCAAATTAACTACATATCCTTCCGCTTCCATATTTTTTGATTACACAGAGTAAAAATGCATAAATCCCTGTTAGGAGCTCCAAATTAATTACAAATCCCTCTACTACCAGGAATTTTACCATATATTAGTTGCACACAACAGGTAAAACCCCTGCTAGGTTACAAATCACCCAGCACATCTGGATGCTAATTTTGGGTGACCATGACACCACAGTCTGCCTTTATGCCATCAGGCACCATTCTATTAGCACTAAGCACTCTTTGGCAATGCACAAACTGCCTCATATTTATTAACAACCATTTACTTTGTTCTCCTACTGAATCTATATGTAAGAGCTACAGATATTAACTAAATCTGGAGGTTATCCCTTCATCAAAACATAATGACAGTACCTACCACATTGTCAGCAGCCGCAACCATCCCCACACCAACATGCCACTTATCAGAATTAAAGCCTTCCTATGCTGAGGTACTTAGGAAAGCTTTCCTCAAGTTTGAAAGGCCTCCAAAACAAAAACAGATAGAAAAATAGCTCGGCAGCACAAAGGACAAAAATAGCTCGGCAGCACAAAGGACAAAAATAGCTCAGCAGCACAAAGGACAAAAATAGCTCAGCAGCACAAAGGACAAAAATAGCTCAGCAGCACAAAGGACAAAAATAGCTCAGCAGCACAAAGGACAAAAATAGCTCAGCAGCACAAAGGACAAAAATAGCTCGGCAGCACAAAGGACAAAAATAGCTCAGCAGCACAAAGGACAAAAATAGCTCGGCAGCACAAAGGACAAAAATAGCTCAGCAGCACAAAGGACAAAAATAGCTCAGCAGCACAAAGGACAAAAATAGCTCGGCAGCACAAAGGACAAAAATAGCTCAGCAGCACAAAGGACAAAAATAGCTCGGCAGCACGGGGCATTCCAGCACCTGTACATAAAATATCATTAACTAAAAACCCTGCTAAAAGTGGTCATCAACTGTTCTACTGACCATCAAGGTATTCCCAGACATCCTCTTCACAAGGAAAAGTCCTAATCATAGGTGAGGCCATAGAGAGACACACACAAACAAACCACTCACTAAGCAGAGCAAAAAAAGGGTGACACTGAATTGCCTTTCAGGTACCATGATGTTGCTGATTTTGACCTATTTAATACTAAGCACTCAACTCCTTCACCCCAGGAACACATATTACATGTTGCACATGTGTGTGCGTTGAGACACACATCCTTGGATTACATGAAGACTGATATGTATGCAAGTGATGTCAGAGTGCAACTAGTCTTGAGCAATATCCTAACTTTGACATGAATGACGTCATGATATTAAACCAAACATAGTTAACTTTAATAACTGGATGAATTTTTGGTCTCATTCCAAGGGGTCCAATATATGTCTGCCTGTAGGAGAAACTGCTTGCAAGGACTGGCCTGCATATCTTCTTTAAGGGCCTTTGCATACTGGCAGAATCTTTCTCCACTCCCACAGTGCCTTTTGTCAGTCAAAGCCAGGATAATTTAAAAGGAGCACTGTTCATTGTTAGAAGCCGTAACTTGAACTTACTCTCCCTAGAAGCTTTCCTGCCCCTAGAAAGGACAGACATCTGAATCATTACCAAAACAGGAGTTCAAGTGCACTGACAGCATTCCCTCCCTACCAACATTCAGTGCCTTCCTCTCACTAAGACACATTCCTGAGGGCATCTTTGCAGTAGGTGGTGGTGGTGCGTCCATGTTCCTCTTAAATTTCATCACTTCTAGACTTCTGTGGTAAGATAATGACCTGGGACTCCTCCACATCCTAGAAATTATTGATAAAATGTCCTACCAAGTCCTGTCGAACTACAGAACCCCTTCTATGACACCCACTTCCCATGAGGCATAATGAAACAAGTTTTGGTTTCTTGCTATTGTACCAAACAATATTATTCTTGAAAAGTTCACCTAGCCATTTATAAATGTGAAGACTTATGCTATTGCAAATAACTGTGCACAACATGATTTACTCAGAGCTCTCAGCTGTCCAGATTTTCACAGAATGTCCAGATTTTTGCCTCACATTCTTGGTCTGTTCCTCATAAAAGTTGTGGTTTTCTAGATTTTTGTGGCAAATCAGTGAAAACTGAATTCACTAAATAATGACATGCATTTAGGATTTAGACTTCATTTCCTTCGGAAAATGCATACTAACACAATAACATTTATTCTAACAACTGTCTAAGTTTATGTGAACAATATTTAAAATTTGTCCATATTTTGGCAGCTTTCTCTCCCCATTATTTTTGGCTTTGTACAGATTTTGTGTGCTAATAGGGTGACAGGTATGGCCCTACTTTCATTAATGCCAACTCACATGACCAGATAGTACTCTTTCCTGTTAAAGAGGTAAATTTACTTGACCTGGACATCATAAACTTTGCGCCTCTATATGGCAGACCTATAGCTGCAGTCTGCTTCATCATTGGTAAATCTGACCAGCACTCAGTGGTCTTCACTATTAGGACTCAGCCCAATATGCCCACAAACCTTGCTATCTTTAGAGATGTTTCTAAGTCAAACTTGCTGCAACTAGATAATGGCCTGATGTGGTTGAAAACTCTACCATTTGCTGACTCAGTAATCAACACCACTGCATTTGTTTGCATTGAGACATTTTTTGATCTACCACAATAAAGTTACCAAATTCAGAAGCAAAGCCCTGCAATGTACTTCTGGTATAAACAAACTATATAAGAAAAAAAAAAAGTATCATCCCTTATGAACTAAATTAAAATTTCCCATTACAAAACTGAACTCAAGAAATTAAACAAAAATCTTAAGAAATAAAATCAAATCCACCAAGGCTAAGCAAAAACTGAAAATCACCATCAGTAAGGACAACCATAAGTCCTTCTAACTTTATTAAGAACATAGGAACAATGCCAATGTTGCACCAAGCTGATACATAACAATATGACCCACTCGTACCGTGGGGCAATAGCAAATATATTTGTCAGGCACATTTAGTTCTAATTTCTCCTCCATTTACTTCCATTCCCCCACATGATATATTGTCTATACTCCTCCAAAGAATCCCTCAAAGAGGTGTTCTCAGGGGTAAAAAAATAAAAACAAAAAAGCAAAAATAACAAAAAAAACCACTACATTTATGGGGGTTCAAAATGTGCCTGGTTTTTGCCTCGTTGCAGACCCATTCCTGATGGTTTTTTTCTTGGCCTGTCAAATGGCTTTCTGCTAGAGAGATGGAAAACAGCTGTGGTCATCATTCATAGGTTCATAGGTTCATACTAGGCTATCTGCACTAGGGCATTTATAAGCCTAGCCAGAATGTGTTTGGCTTTCGCCACCCATTTTAAATTTATTTTGCTATGCCCTTTTTCGAGGTTAGTATACTGTGCCTCTGTCTAACAGTGACACAGAAGTGATACCCGGGATAAACCTACGATCTCCCACCCACTCATCAAGATTCCTCTTGAAGAGAGTCAATGAGGGACTCTGCCTAACCTGGACTGGGATTTTATTCCAGAGTGAAGGGAGCCTCTGGGTTATGAATCTGTCCCTCCAGCATGTCCTATTTATTTCAGTGCTGAGGTTCAAGTCTCTCGAGCGAGTAGCTCGATGGGATTTGGATTTTCTGAGGTGCAGCATGTCCATTAATTCCGGGTTGGACATGGCTTTATACGTCAGGCACAGATCGCCTCTGAACAGGCGGTATGCCACTGAGTAGAGCTGGAGTTTCTTTAACCGGGCAGCATATGGCATCTGTTTGAGCCCTTTGATCCTCTTGGTGAGGTACTTTTGGGGTCTTTCCAGTTACTGCAGGTGTCTGGTAAGGTACATCCCAAAAGGGCATTGTACTCAATTATGGGCCTGATGAGGGATGAGTAAAGAGGCACGATGACCTCCCTGATCTAGATGTGAATCCCTTCATGATTAGGTGGGCTATATAAAATGTTTTTCTAACCACTTTGGCCACGTGGTTGTCAAATGAGAGATTGCTATCAACTTGGGTCCCCAGGTCCCTAATTACTTCTTCTGTACTTAATGGATTACCACCTATGTGGTAATTTGTGGGCACTTTGTTTTTGCCAAAGGGGATGACTATACACTTTTGGCATTTAGCTTGAGGCCATGGCTCTGGCACCAGTTGTCTGTTTCTATGAGGCCCTTTTGGAGGATGCTTGTGTCGGCTGGAGAGTCGATTATGGCGCCCAGTTTGCAGTCATCTGCGAACTTGGTCAGCCACAGTCCTTCCGTGTTGGCCTGTACCTCCGAGAAATATATACCGAACAAGAGAGGTCCCAGGACTGAGCCTTGTGGGACACCACTTGTAACTGGTTTGGAGTCTGACATGGCTCCAGCAATTCTAACCATGTGAGTTCTGTCCTTGAGCCAGTTTGCAATCCATCTAGTGACATAGGGGTTTATATTTAAGCTGGTGAGCTTATCTATAATGTCCGAGTGGGGTATTGTATCGAAGGCTTTTGCGAGGTCCAGGTAGGCTGTGTGGACCACCTTCCCCTCGTCAATGGCCTTGGTGACTGTTTCAAAGAAATCAACCAGGTTTAAGAGGCAGGATCTGCCCTTAACAAAGCCGAACTGGGTAGGATCCAGTGTCTGTAGGTCCCCAATATCTTTATTTATGAGGTCCATGATGATCCTTTCCATAGCTTTGCAGACCAAGCTAGTCAGGCTTATGGGGCGATAGTTTCCAGGATCCGTTGAGGCACCACCTTTATGGAGAGGGACCACTGTTGCTGTACGCCACTCTTTGGGCACATATCCTGTAGTAAGGCTGAGATTGAACAGTAGTTTTATGTTTGGGTTTAGCTCTTCTTGGAGTTCATGTAGGACGCAGCCTGGGACACCGTCTGGTCCCATTGATGCTGTGTTTTTTGCTTTGGAGAGGGCAGCTCTTACCTGAGCATCTGAGATGTCAGGGGGGCAGCACTCTGCTGGGATAGATATTTGCCCTTTTGGTGGGGAGGGGAGGAGAAGTTTGCGCTGAACCTGTCAGCTAGGATGTTGGCAATGTCTGTGGCTTTAGTGTATTTTTTGTCATTTTGGACTAATTCTGAGCATATCTGGGAATTACCACCCAGGTTCCTAACATAACTAAAGAAAGCCTTGTGATTATCCTTAGTGTCCTGTGCAATTTTTCTCTCGAAGCTGGCCTTAGACAATTTTATGAGTGCCCGTAGTTTTTTGCTAATACTGATCAGTGATGCCTTCCCTTTTTGGGATTTTGCTCTATCAATTAGTAACTTCCTCCTTCTATTGTATAGTTTGTTTACGGCTGGGGTCCACCAGACAGGATGTCTGCCTTTGGAGGATTGGGTCTTGGTTTTATTTGGGATCGCATGATCCATGCGTTCCTGAAGGTGTTCATAGAATGCATTTATAAAGGATTCTGTGGTCTGGGCCGTATTTTCCACAGGCCCGGGGGCTTTGAAGGATTCCACCTCGGTTTTGAGGAGTGTGAAATTTGCTTTAGCAAAGTTTTTCACTGTGGTTTTCTGGGCAGGGGGTGGGGTCGGGATGTGAATATCCAGTGAGATTAGTTTATGGTCTGATCTTACCAGTGAGGGATACACTTCTGGTCTGGAGCATAGAGTCCCCATGTTGGTGATGATCAGGTCCAGTATGTTTTCCCCTCTTGTGGGAGTGGTAACAAGTTGTTCCATAGCATTTGAGTTTATAAATTCTAGGAATCTTTGGGCTAGGGTGTTGGAGCTAGAGTAATGCTCCCAGTCTATGTTTGGGTAGTTGAAGTCGCCCAATATAATGGTGTTTGGAGAGACCTTCATATTTTCCAGTGTTTTCAGGAAGGCCGAGTGGGGTTCCTGGGTTTGGGAGGGTGGTCTGTAGCAGGCTATAGACCGGAAGGCAGTTTTACCCATTGTTAGTTGCACATGGATAGTCTCTGATGCTTCGTGCTTTGCCACCAACCTGGAGGTGTGGGGATCTTTGATGAATATCGATACTCCCCCTCCTTTTGTGGTTCGGTCCAAGTTTTGGGGCCGAAAAGCATGGTATGAGGTATAACCTGGTAGTGCTGGGGTGCTCTCGGGAGCCCTGAGCCAGGTTTCTGTTACTGCACAGATATCGATGTTCTCCATGCTAAGGAGAGTTTCGAGTGCATGCATCTTGAGGTTTAGACTTCTGGCGTTGAGTAGCATTACTCTTAGTTTCTTATCCCTTGTGATACCTATGGAGGTGGGTTTGTCTTTTGAGCCTTGCCTAAAAGGCACTATGGGGTAGCAAGAGCCTTTGCCAATATCCGAAAGCCCAGGGGTGACAGGTGCAAGCCGTCCCTAGCGAAGCATCGTGGCTTGTCGAGCATATCATCCCAAGCTGACAGGCATTGGATCCCCTTTGAATGACACCAGTACTTAAGCCAGTTGTTGAAATTGATCATCTTGTCTTCATATTGTGGCATCATTCTTGGTGAGGGTAAGATGCTACTCAAGGTCAGGGTCATACCGGCCTGGGCTACATGCTCAGAGAGACCCTTTATGTCTCTTTTCATGTAGTCCAGGGAGGTACGTCTCAGGTCATTCACACCAGCATGGACAATGACTGAGTCATATTTGTACTTGCCTTGGAGTGACCTGAGTGCTTGTGTTATGTGTATTCTTCTTAAGGGTTGCTGCATCTCTGCTCCTGTCAGATATAGACCTAAAATAATCCTGTCCTGTGTGACTTTATACACTTTCACAAACCATGTAAGATCACAAACCCCCAAACTAAAGATCTAAACTTGCACTGGAACATAAGCAGAGCCTGCTGACAGGATAGATACCTCTTCCAAGAATTTCCCTCTTGTGGAATAGACTCCCCCTCACTACTGAACAAAATAGCTATATTCCAGGCTGCCCTCATTATGAAAAGTGGTAACACAGTAGGTACATATGAACCTTCAAAAGTGGTGCTACTTTTCTAAGATACAATACAACAGGTCACTCAGGAAAAGTAAGAGTGGTCAGCAGTTTGTATGTCTCCACTGTGTGTAGACATGGCAAACCAGAAAACTGACAGTAATGCTGGCCATCTTCTGTTAAAGCCAAGTAATATACTAAATGCTGTCCCCTTACTGAAATGGGTCACTCATTTCCAGGATATAAAAAAAATGAATTGCACTTTTATTGCAGCGCAGTTTTTATACTTAACCACTATTGGTTTCACCTTTGCAGCCCATGCATTCTGTCTATCAACTGTCACAGTCACTAAGGCCAGGCCTGAGTACGTGTCCTAAGTGTATTACTGTAATCCCCAAAAGATGGGAATTAGAAAGGTTTCCAGAGCAAAAAAAAATTCAGTAATGTCAAGATTTATTTTTAATAATATTAAAACAGACATCAGGAAAACATATTTAGCTTTGTTGACTGGATACCTGGATTGATCAGTGCACCCTTTTTAGTTAGCTAGGTAGCAGGGACTGATTAGGACTTGTGTAACTGTACAGTGTTAGAAGTTATTCCCCAAATCCTTGGTATTTTGTTAAATTAGTCCTTAGAACAATGGAAATATTGGCTTAACATTGAGTATTATTAAATCAAATTTAAAAAGCACATTGTTAAGCTCTGCTTTGATGTCTGTCAGTACAATAAATGATACGGTACAACACACACTGGCAAAACTGCCACTAGTTTATTCTTAGTACAGGAGCAGAATGCACTACTTACCCGAGGAAAAAAAAACATTATTTTAGGTAAGCCAAACTGGCATAATATATTTTGGTTAAGCATGGTAACTTGGCAATATGATTATCTATTCTAAATGTAAACCAAAGGAAAATAATATTAGTTCTACAAAGTTTATAAAGATTTTATGGCATCTTTCTGCAGTTCATTCTGAGTGCTGAAATGTGCATTAGTTTTTTGAACATTTGCTAAGACATTAAAGGCAACTGTTTTAGAGTATTTGGGTCATAAGGATAGGATCATGCATTAAGGAGAAATGAAATGCTTAAAGGCAGAGTTGGTCTCTATTATACTACATTCTTAAAATCTTCCTAAAACGAGAAAAAGAGATTATCAGAGATACAGTACCTGGAATGAGTCTAAGAAAAAGCTTCCATAATGTATCATTATAACCACAGATAAGACAGTGCATATTCCCTCCAATTAGTAGTTTCGATGTGAATTCATTATAGGCTCTAGAAGCTGATCTACCTGCAATAACGTTGCACATTATTCAGAAGAATTAAATGTTACTTACATTCGTTTTTGCTGGATGCCTGAGATGTTCCGTAGTTCTTATTTTAGTCTGAGCATTCCTTTTTACTTCATGCTAATCTTGCAAATGGCATCTGTGACAACACTTGAGTCATTCAACTTTATTTGCAGTTCAGAGGGCAAACAGTGATAACTGAACTCTGGACACCCAGCACATAGTGCATGCAGAGACAGAATGCAGAGCTTTCCCACTAGTTATTTTGTAACTAATTCAGAAACTTGGCATCACTCCACCGTCCATCTTTCTTCTCTGGAAATCAAGGGAGAAGAGACCGTGCAAGCTTATTTCTAACAAAAAAAATGGAATTTTCTATGAATGTTAGAATGTAGGCAGGTAAGGACTGTCCCATTTAAACCTTTCTGAAAATTCAGAAGAAAAGAGTGATCAGTCTTATCACAAAGACTTTTAACAGCATTGAGTGACAGGATTTGTCACAATTAATATCTGTCACTATACTAAGTATACAGGGTTGATATATTTAATATGTTTGCTACAATGTTAAGAGCACTGGGTAAAGAATGATCTACACCACACCAAGTCATTACCTACTGTTGAAAAAGCATGGATGAAAGTTGGTTTACAATGAAACACTAACTTCTTTAAAGCCGATGAGTCGAAAAGATGAAAAAAAATGCCTGAAATACAGAATGGTGAAAACATCAATTTTAATTATTTTTGCAGAGGGCAAGTCCACTGCACACCCTGATGTGAGGTGGGGTAAGCCCCCAACTCTCTGAACTTTACCAACTCCATAGTCTCACCAACTTGATGAAGGGAGAAATCTCCCAAAACAAGTGAATCATTCTGGGCGCACACTCACAAAATCACATCAGCAGTGATTTCCTATGGGAAACAGCATTCAGTGTTATGCCTTTCGTCTTTTTTTATATACTATTAATGCCTGAGCAATTTCACTTCAAACATTTGTAGGAAAGCCATGAAAGGGATGCAAGTTCTGCTTTTGTTCTAACTTTTTGTTGTGCAGGTGCAAATGGAATACTATAGTTCAATGTTCTTCTCTACTTTTTTATGTGAATAATCTTATTTATTTTGCTGATCAGCCACACTGTTCCTAGTGAGGGTCATGCAACACATTTCTGATCCCAGTGTAGCAAACATCATATGCACGGCTGATGCTACATGCTAGGGCAGTATAAAGGGACTATCATTCGGTTCACATCACATTTTAAGTACAAGTACTTCCGCGGTGGTGCAGCGGTAGCGTTGTTACCTCACAGCAAGAAGTTCTCCCATTTGATTCTTGGCTTGGGTTGGGAGTGCCTTCTGTGTGGAGTCTGCATGGCCTCCCTGCGGTCGAGTGGGCATTTGAAAGACATGCTTTAAATGGGTGTGCCTTCGTTGAAGGTTGGGCGTCGGGCTAGCAACTCGACACCATAAAAAAAACAACTGCCAATCATTAGTGGACCAGAGTTCTGCTGTGGTGACCCCTAACTGGGAAAAGTCAAAAGGCAAACAACAACAACAACAACAACGTAGCTGGCTCAAGAATTTATTCTTGGATAATGATGTTCAAATGACCATCTACAATCTCTTTCATAAGAACAGCTCAATGAGAAGACACAGGTAGTCTTCAGTCAGGGGTCTGTTCTGAATGCCTTGCTTAAAACCCAGACTGTGCAGTATATAAAGTGTACCACTTTAGGAGTAACTACCTGTATGGCTAATCTGCACATTTGGTGTCACATGGTTTGGGCTGATAAAGTTCTTCTTGCAGTTTTAGGAGATGGCATTCATCATTGCCTCCTATGTGCATGTGGTGCATTGCATGTTCAGTGAGCCTAGCACAATACAGAAGAGCCTACACATTGTAGACTGCTTTGTCCTATAATGATGGCACTGCTGACAGTGGTAAACTAGGAAGAGTCAGGTAATTCATGGTGCAAGCATTTCAATGTCCTCTCTATTGTAACAGAGGCATTAGATACCTTAATGGCACAGTCCCCAAACCATCAGAAACCTCTCTTGAATTGAAATTCCTCTTCTAGGTGATTTTTTACCCTAAATTGGAAAAGCTAATCAGAGTGCTGTTGCACCTCAAGCTCCTGACAGCATGTCATTTTAGTCACCATCTTCCAGCACAATCCAACTCAACAGTAGGTGTCAGATTTGCTGTTGGATATTCCATAAAATCAGGGGGATGAGAATCAAGGTGAGGACCTCATCACACCCATCGTTTGTTGGTGAAAGTAATACACATATGAAGTCTCCTCTTTGTCCATGCTACTCAAATGCTATGATTTAGGCATGGCACTATGATTTTTACTGTCAGATTTTGCCTTGCTTCACTTAAATTTATTATTTTTCTTCATAATATTAGACCTTTCCAATGTTGATTATGGTGGTATACATTATTAAATAACTAAACTAAGTCTATACAATGATGTTTTATTACTAAATGTATGTGGTCTTTGATCCAAAGTATTCTATTCTGAGAAATGGAACTTCTCTTTCTGTCTCTCTGCTATGATTTTTAAAGGCTAGCAGTGGCTGCTGGTTACTTCAAATCAAAGGGGGCTGTAGGAGACAGCTGAATGGGGTGGGGCCAACCGAATGGGGTGGGGCTAACTTCAACCAGGCGGGGCTATGTTACAGTGGGATTAACACTGACCACGGTTACCATTTTACATAAAATAGCTGCTCAAAGACTATTACACATGCTAAATAGTCTATCAGCAAATACTAGACTAAATCACTTTTCAGAGGTAATGAGGTGTTTAGGTTATGCTATAACAGCACAAAACCTAAACACTTCTAAATGGTAAAAAGTGGTTGGTCTTGACTGCAGGTAAATATTATGAGTACTCATGATGTAGTAAACATACATTGTACTGCAGAGGTAATTATATTTTGTACTACAATACCAAACAAAAATTAAGGAGATTTAGAAATCCCACTGTACTATCTTAATTTATTATTCACAATTCAAGGTCACTCCAATGCCTAATGTGCCTACTGGTTCTGGGATACAGTGTGAGATGATCTCAAATTCAACACAATTTTCTATTACAGTTACCACAGCTGGAAGGTAGAGCACATTGCTACAGCTACATGTATGCACAGATTAGTTTGAAGACTTACCTATGCAGCAAGCTGCAAACAGTATTTCTTACTCTGTTTCTGCAACTGAAGGGAAGCTGTGGTCTGGTCTGGAACATATCAGGTCACATTGGATTTGATTTTTCTTTCTTTTTCCTGGACACACAAAAGGGACCATTTAAAGTTTCCCACGCAAATACAGTATTCGCAGTATCCCAGTACCAAATAAATGCTTGTAGTATAGTACCAGATAAGTGCCTGTGTAATGTTCCTCTGGGTATTTTTCAGGTTCTTTTAATTGCAAATAAAGTCTATTCATCTATTTGTATTTTTTGCAAAGAAATCAGTAACTCTTTGGTAGAAGTTTGTTGTACTCTGCATTAATTTTTTCCTATGGAAATCATACTCAATGCATTCTTTCTTTCCTGCCTCATAGTTGTTGTGTCTTTTGGCTTTTCCCGGTTAGGGGTCACCACAGTGGAACTCCGGTTCGCTAATGATTGGCAGTAGATTTTTATGTGCCAAGTTGCCGGCCCTGATGCACAGCCTTCAATGAAGGTACGCCCATTCACGCATGTCTCCACACAGAAGACGCTCTAGCTGAGAATTGAACAGGACAATGTCTTACTGTGAGGTGACAACACTACCGCAGCACCACCACGCCTCATAGTACTATGAAGAAAAGTTTTAATTATTTCAGTGTTGAGAAAAAACTTTCTGTCACAGCAATTGACTTTGGTGTGGTGGCTATAATCAAAAACACATTGAAAGTCTATGAAAACACACTTGTTACTGAGTTGTCCATCAAGAATTTTAAAATCTTGACTGCACTGCCACTTGCTGCAAAGCCTTCATGGCAATACACCACTCCAAGTTCCATTCTAAGTTATCCCCTCAACATGAAGGGGGAGTTTTCTATGGTTGATATGAAGAGATTTTCTGGAAATTGTTTTGTGTTAGGCGAAAAATGTCCAGGTAGTAACTGCCTGAAGATGCCCATTTTGTTCAAATTATGACGTTGCCTGGAACTTTATGACATCAAACACTTCCTTTGCAGTAGCACACAATTCTGGTGGAGTGGTTGGGATCCTTATGGTCCTTGTCTACGTCTTTAGGTACTTTTCTGCAAAGCTGTCAATATCTAATCTGACACTGTGACTTGCATTCAAAAATATGTGTACATTCTTTTCAACTGCGGTTGCATCTGTGGTATGAGACTAAAGTTGCCTGTACAAAATGCCAACATGGGGCATTATATGATGGAAAACAGACAGCCAAGTGTTCACATTAGCCCGCTTGCTTCCTCTACAGTTGCTGCAGCAGATGTCGGACATTTGCACAAACAGTAAAAACACTCTGACAGCAAGTGCAGGTTTTTATACACTGCATTTCCAGTACAGATATTAAAATTCTTCTGTCATGCAGATATTTACAGCATGTATCGTACTACTATATTATCCAGAGCAGCTTGTCTTTGAACTGAACATGAGAAAAAGACTGGAATTCCAACAACAGTTAAAAACATCCTTGCTTCAGTATTTTGTAGTGTGGCTCTTTGCATTACCAGACTAAGTTGGTGGGCATAGCAGTGTACATAAGCATACTTAAAATTCCTGCCTTATAATGGCCTGGACCCCATGCTGAGCTCCACTCATAACAGATACACCATCATAACTCTCAGCAACCACTTTTTCATGCTGGTCCCCACTACTTCCTTCAACTGTTCACTTATCACATCAGCAGTATGCTCTGCAGTCTGTCCAGGTGGTATGAAATATCCCCAAAAGTGTTTCTGCACTAGGTCATTGGCAAAATAATAGAACACAATGACAATTTGCCACAGCCCTGCAACATCAGTGGTTTTGTATGCAATTACTGCTACAAAGTTTGCAGTACAAATCTCTTTTTTCATTTCTTTTCTGTGTATTATTAGCATGCAGTCCAGAAGTTCATTCTGAACTGTTTTTAATGTTCCTATAAAAGCAGTTTTTACATGTTTGACCAACGTCTGCTCAGTCCTTCAGGTGAAGTGTACCAGTCGGCGGAAAATTCCAGCTCTTAGTGAGTCTTCAGCTTTATCATGTTCTCTCAAAGCTACTTCTTCTTCAGCACACAGCTTGATGCAGCCAATTATAAGTGATAGTATACACCAGTTTTCTTCTACTTTCTTGTTGTGTCTTTCTACTGATAAGTGATATCTAGTACTTAACGTGAGACCTGATATCCACAGTTCCCAACATTGCTAGACTCATTTGGTTGTCAAAATGTTTAGCAGACTGTTCATGTTCTCTAGCCTTTTCTAGCATTCTCTCAGGTCATTGACACCCTCTGATGTCCAGGCATTCTCTCCACCAAACAATAAGTATGGGAAGCAGTACAAGGTGTTTCCTCACACCCACAGATCCAGGTATGCAGGTGTGCTTGTCATAGACTGAACTGCTGAAGCTGCATGTGTATGTTCATGACCTCCTTCTGCCTTGTGACTCCATCTTAACATCAGGCGCAGGTCTGCCGGCCCTCTTGATTCTTAACTTCTCATCAAAAGTCAGGTTTCTAACATTAATTTATTTTAGATAGGTCACTGTAACAACCTGCTCACTCATTCTGGTGTTGTGGTGGTGGTGCTAACCCTGAAATAAACATATTACAGAAATTATTAAGTGCTGCTGTCATTAACATTAAGTAAAGCTTCACATACAGTTCTCATTTAATTCGACAAACATCACCCCCATGCCCATGATAAAAGTATCTGGCTTTTCCTTGCTAGAATTAAAAAAATAATAATAATGCTTTCATTTATTATTTTTTTGGTGTTCATACTGACACAGCTTACATTCCTCTTGCTTCTCCCAAGTATACATTAATTCTGAAAAGCCAGAATTAAAAGAAAAAAACAGGGCCAGTCTTCATCCTCAAATAGTCACTATATCATAGCCCACCACAGTTTCTGCTTTAATCCTGCCAGGGTTAAAATAATAATAGATCTGTACTAGTTTAGTTTGCTGCACAGAAACAGTAGTCATGGCCTATATGCCTGATCCCTCCCCCCTGCAAATACACATTACTCTTGCAAAGCCAGAATTACAACATTAAACAAGGCTAGTCAACTCATTTCATTCATAAACAAAGCCTCCTCCCCATTACTCAACTAAAGTATCTGCTTTGATCCTGCCAAGATTAAAGCAGAAATAACAGTAACAGTTGTGTTACATAATTGCATTAATTTAATTTTCTCGATAAAAGCAATAATCAAAACTTATGTGTTTTAGCTTGCCTTACACAAACAGACATTTCATTTTATTTATTTTACTTTTGTTTACTTAGGTTTGTCCAACTGGCTTTAGTCAAAAAACATTTTTCAGTATATGCCCAGGGAGAAAAGATCCAACATATTACAAGCATTTTTAAACAGACAAAGTATATACACAAGCAGATATGAAATAACATACACTAACAATGACTCATGCATTTGATAATTAGATTGCTTTCAGATGAAAGTACAGACAGCTATTACAGTCTTGCAAAGCCAGAATTACAACAGTAAACAGTAGGTCCCATTGTTTCATTTGCACTTAGCCCCAATCCCCATTACCCACACCACTCACAATGTCTAATTTAATCTTGATGGTTTATTAAGCTGTTTCTTGTTTAAAAAAAGACAGGAATTGAATATTTTATGTAATGTTGCTTAGGTTATATGATATATAGCAATATGTGAGAAGTATAATGTTTGTTATATCAATATAGTTTGATTACTTTTATATAAATATAAATTTGCATATGTCACAAGTGATAATGCAATAAAGATGTTCATAAAAAATTGTTATTAATATATGTATTTTTTTCACATAAACAATAGCAATAGATGAGAGCTTGCCAGAACTACAACAGTAGCAGTAAGGCCAGTCATTTCATTTACACATGCTAGGCATAGTCCCCAATCCAATTGTCTATCCACAGTATTTGCTTTGAGCCTACAAGTTTTAACATAATGAAGAGAAAAGACAACTGTTATATTACTGTATTTCTTTTGCATCACAAAGTCAAGAGCTTGGAGGTGATGCTACTACACTTTAGTCATGCAACGCTAGAGTTTCAACAACAAAACATCCACAAACCATCCCAATGTCTCTAGATTGACCCTGCAAAAAATATTAGGTAAAAAAAAAGAAATATCCACAAACAGTCCCACAAAACACACTGCATACTTGCATATTTAGTATCTGTTTGACTTCTACCAGGATATTTTATTAGAAAAATGGCATGCACAGTCAAGCAGCATTCAAAACACACTGCCTCCTAATATGTGGTTCACCCTGCTAGGATATTATATTAAAAAATTCATCACCAGTCCCCATCCTGACACAATATTATATTTTAAAAAGTATCCAACAACAGCCCCCCCCCAAACACACTGCCAACCTACTAGTATCTGGTTGACCCTGCCAGGATATTATTAGAAGAAAAATAAATCACAAACTAAACAGCCCCCAAAACAGCTATCCCAGAGCCCATTGCACGTTCATCCACAAAAAGGCTCACAGTCACTGCTGTTGCATAGAGCCTTCTAGTATCTGGTTGAACTTGACAGGCCCAGGGGGATGTCAGAAACAAAATATGATATCCATCCAGTTAGGCACAATTATTTAATGAAACATATCTGGTTGACCCTGCCAGAAAAAATGCATAAAGTCACCCTTACAGGAAAAAAAGTACATAAGTTTCATTTGACTGATTAATGATAATTATTACAAGGTCAGTCAGTTCATAGTTCAGTTCAAACATTTTTTTTTTCTATTTCTTTTTGATAGGCTTGGCTTCTCAAATTCAATCACACAACCTTTCCAAAAATTCAATATAATGTTGATCTTGAAAATTGATCCAAAAAATAAATCTCTCTCTTTCTTGGTCTGATGACTTGACTCTAACTACAAAATACACATAAAGCATGGGAAGGTAACTTCAATAGTTTCTGTTCTTTATACACTTACATCAGCAGCCATGTTGTCACGTACGCAGATTATGTGGCAGGCTGTTGATCCTAACAGTCTAATTCCCAAAAATATTTCTGCAGTTAAAACCACACTAACTTCTGGGCATCTTCTTTGATGCACACCTACTTTCTAACCTGGACTGTTTTCAAAACAATCCAGCCTGGCCACAAGACAGAAGTTTTCTTTCTATTTTTTAAATTCTGCAAAATGGTCATATTCGCATATTCGCATAAGCAAGCTGCTGCTATAAATGTAAGTAAAATATTTATTTTGTTATTTATTTATTTTTTTTTTACTTTTTACTTTTTTGTTTTTACTCTACAAAAGTGGGGATGGGGTTACTACAAGAACAACGTAGGTAGCTGAAAATACTCCAAAGAAACACAGAACACGTTGGATAAAAAACTTTATAGAACACAAAGCTTTCGGGAAGAACCCTTTCTCAATACTGAATACAACCATACAAAAAAGCAAATGCTTATATACAAGCCCAGAGACACATGACCGCAGCCAAAATCATGTGACAATACTTCACATTTAAAATCTTGAAATTTTAAAATAACATGGAATAAAAAAGAAATACAAAGTCCAATACATCAACACATAAGGAAGAACCCTAGTATAACAAATAATCCTAAAAAAATATAATATACTCATTTAATCATTTCATATTACGCTGTAACCTAGTGAGAATAGGTTTAATACTAACAGTATTATTAATACCTGGAGCATGGTCAGCTCTCAATCGTATAATCCACTGATATTCCTTAGTTTCGAGGTAATTAGAAATTATTAATGCTCCAGGTATTAATAATACTGTTAGTATTAAACCTATTCTCACTAGGTTACAGCGTAATATGAAATGATTAAATGAGTATATTATATTTTTTTAGGATTATTTGTTATACTAGGGTTCTTCCTTATGTGTTGATGTATTGGACTTTGTATTTCTTTTTTATTCCATGTTATTTTAAAATTTCAAGATTTTAAATGTGAAGTATTGTCACATGCTTTTGGCTGCGGTCATGTGTCTCTGGGCTTGTATATAAGCATTTGCTTTTTTGTATGGTTGTATTCAGTATTGAGAAAGGGTTCTTCCCGAATGCTTTGCGTTCTATAAAGTTTTTTATCCAACGTGTTCTGTGTTTCGATGGGGTTACTACAGCCAGTAGTCCAGTATCACAAGTTGCAACATGGCAGCCACTGCTGAAGAGGAAAACACGAGACATACACATGCAGATAAGACTTATAGTACTTCCACTAAACATGGCACTGTCGCTTTATTTATCCCATCCCTCCACTTAAATTTTAGGAACTATGTAAAATATACAGACAGAATTATGTGTACTATGTTGTATTATACTAGGAATGTTATGTGAAATACACTTCACATTTTTCAGTAATGCAATAGAATATATGACCTTGCATAATGTTTGAATAATGCATAACTAATGTCTTTCAGCTTTTCCCAGTTGGGGTCATCACAGCGGAACTCTGGTCTGCTAATGATTGGCAGTGGAGTTTTACAGTGCCAAGGTGCCAGCCAGATGCCCAGCCTTCAAAGAAGGCACACCACCCATTCATGCACACACCTACCTGCACATCTTTAAATGTCACTTGACTGTGGGGAGGACATGCATACTCCACACAGAAGTCACTGTAGCTGAGAATCAAACCAGAGAACCTCTTGCTGTGAGGCGACAATGCTAACCGCAGCACCACCGTGGCCCTGTGTTTGAATAATGCATATATATGCATAATTATGTACAGCAGCTATAGTTATCAGTCTTTGCCATCATAACAAACAACATCATAGAAATTCCACCTTTGAGGCATCTTGAAAGGCCTTCCAAACATTGCAACTTTTAAGTCACTACTGGTTGCAGGAATCATAGCCAATAATACAGATATGTCAGGTAATGCAACATCACAATCTAGGAGGCTAGTAACATCATGGAGTTCAAGAAAGTAACTAATTGTAACAATGCAATGTTTCTAACAATTATATAAACTAGGAATGGTCTTTCCTATAGGTATGCTTGTAAGTTTCTTTTGTGACTCTCCATGTCAGGTAATGTCACTGTCAGTTCACATCTGAGCTGAATACAGTCCTGTCTTGTACAGCTGTCTTCACTTGTATCTTAGCAGCTACCTTTCTTTGGTCTCAACTATTTAAGACCTCAGGGAATCAGCCTACTTAATGACAATAGCTTCTTGCTGCTTTGAGTATTTTTGATGTTGGTTTTGGAGTCTAACCACCTTCACTGGTTGAAGTGCAAACAATACTCTGTCTGAATTGTGATAGTAGGATTTATGTAGATATCTCATACTGGTTCTCCAATGCTAGCATTCCCATTCTTGTGAGAATAAATAAACTTTCTGCCGTGCAGACTGTGGGACATGTTCAGAAATAATCCTATGATATAAGAAACGTTTTATGAATTCTGGTTCAAAGGAGCATAAATGGAGCCCAGGCTGTAATCCAGATCAGGGTCTGTTTAGTGACCCAGGTACTGGAGGAGTCAATTGAGGGTGGGTTTGAGTGGCTTATGTCAGTTCACCCATCTTGAGGGTAGGATATTGGAGCTGTGCATGTTAAAACAAACCTCTGAGGTGTTATCTGGTGGATTTGGGGGACAACTGGGATGTTCTGTCTACAAAGGAAGCAGGGTTATAGCTGAGTTAAACATGGAGGTATAGATGATTTGCCCCAAAAGCCATAGCATGCCAACCCATCATTTCATTTTCATGAGATATACCAGCCTATCATATTATGTCACATGGTCTTCTGCTTTCATTTAACTATACCAAAATATATTATCATGTTTTTTTTCCTAGTATATTTTTGTACAACTGGTTTGCTACAATTACTTTGTTGGATATGAATAAGATTCTTTGTGAAACACAAATTTCATCATTGAAAACAAGGCATTCTATAGTTATGTCAAGAATCTAAATGGCAATTCTCAGATCTGCTCTGAGATACAACAGAATGGCATTAAATATACTGATCCCAAGAATATTTCCAATATCCTGGTAGATTGATTTGGTGCCAACTTCACCCCCCCTCTCACCCCCTAAAAGGCCCATCTCAATACCAAAAGATTGCCAAATTCCAGTAATCACAGCCACACAGGTAGTAACCACACTCTCCAAAGTTAAGAATACAGCATCCATGGGACCAGATGACATCCCGGGCTGTGTACTACATGAACTACAAAATGAATTGGCACATCACATAAGTGTCATGTTTAATCATAACTTCAACTCAGGCTTCGTGCCCACTGAGTGGCGCACAGCTACAGTTATCCCACTCCATGAGGTGGGATCCACCTTGGATCCCAGGAACTAATGTCCCATCAGTCTGACGAGCCTGATCTGCAAGGGCATAGAATGCATTATCATGGAACTTATAAACGAAGACATCGGCAACCTTCAAACACTAGATCCCACCCAGTTTGGGTTCGTGAAGGGCCGATCTTGTCTCCTGAACCTGATTGACTTCTTCAAATCAGTCTCCAGAGCTGTGGATGAGGGTAGGGTGGTCCACACAGCCTTTCTGGACCTCACTAAGGCCTTCGACACCATCCCCCACTCTGGAATCATAGATAAACTTATTAAGCTGGGCATAAATCCCTATGTCACTCAATGGGTTGCCAACTGGCTTATTGACAGAACCCAGACTGTAAAAGTAGCTGACTCCAAATCTAGCTCCAGACAAGTGACAAGTGGAGTACCTCAGGGTTCAGTCCTGGGACCGCTCTTGTTTGGCATCTATTTCTCTGAAGTACAGGCCAACACAAAGAGACTCTGGCTAACAAAGTCCGCAGATGACTGCAAACTGGGAGCCATTATTAAATCCCCAAATTATGTGGATATTCTACAAAAGGGCCTTACAGAAACAGATGCTTGGTGCCAGAGCCATGGGCTCAAGCTTAATGCCAAGAAACATATAGTTATCCCCCTTGGGAAAAACCATGTACCCATGAATTACCACATAGGTGGCAGTACACTAAACACCAAAAGTGTGATGAGAGACTTAGGGACACAGGTGGACAGTGGTCTCACCTTCGATAACCACATCGCCACAACAGTCAGGAAATCCTTCTATGTGGCACACCTCATCACTAAGGGTTTTTCATCCAGAAAAAGGAGGTCATTGTCCTACTGTACTCATCCCTCATTAGACCCATTATAGAATACAACACCCCATTTGGTATGTACCTCTCATGACATCTGCATCAACTGGAAAGGCTGCAGAAATACCTCACTAAAAAAATCACAGGCCTAAAGCAGATGCCCTATGCTGACCATCTAAAAAACTCCAGCTATACTCTGTGGCATATCGTCTACTCAGAGGCAATCTCTGATTAACATACAAGGCCATGTCATACCCAGAGCTGTTGGACATGCTACATTTAAAGAAATCCAAATCCCTCAGAGACACACACTCCAGGGATCTAAACCTTGTCATCACAATGAACAAAACATGCTACTACATGAACTACAATATGAACTGGCACCTCACCTAAGTGTCATGTTTAATCATAGCCTCACCTCAGGTTTCATGCCCACTGAGTGGCGCAGAGCTACAGTTATCCCAATCCACAAGGGGGGATCCACCTTGGATCCTGGAAACTACCATCCCATCAGTCTGACAAGCCTTATCTGCAAGGCCATGGAGCGTATTATCATGGAACTTATAAACAAAAACATTGGCAACCTTCAAACACTGGACCCCACCCAGTTTGGGTTTATGAAGGGCCGATCTTGTCTCCTGAACCTGACTGACTTCTTTGAATCAGTCTCCAGAGCCATGGACAAGGGTAAGGTGGTCCACACAGCCTATCTAGACCTTGCCAAGGCCTTTGACACCATCCCCCACTCTAGAATCATAGATAAACTTACTAAGTTGGGCATTAATCCCTATGTCACCCAATGGGTTGCTAAATGGCTTACTGATAGAACCCACACTGTAAAAGTAGCCGACTCCAAATACAGCTCCAGACAAGTGACAAGTGGAGTACCTCAGGGTTCAGTCCTGGGGCCGCTCTTGTTTGGCATCTACTTCTCTGAAGTACAGGTCAACACTAAGGGACTCTTTGATAACCACATCATCACAACAGTCAGGAAATCCTTCTATGTGGCACACCTCATCACGAAGGGCTTTTCATCCAGAAAAAAAGGAGGTCATTGTCCCACTGTACTCATCCCTCATTAGACCCATTATAGAATACAACGCCCCATTTGGTATGTGCCTCTCAAGACATCTGCAACAACTGGAAAGGCCTCAGAAATACCTCACTAAAAGAATCACAGGCCTAAAGCAGATGCCCTACGCTGACCGCCTTAAAACACTCCAGCTATACTCTGTCGCATATCGTCTACTCAGAGGCGATCTCTGCTTAACATACAAGGCCATGTCAAACCCAGAGCTGTTGGACATGCTACACTTAAAGAAATCCCAATCCCTCAGAGCTGCACGCTCCAGGGATCTAAACCTTGTCATCACAATAAACAAAACATGCTGGCGGGATAGGTTCCTGACCCAGGGACTCCCCAGACTCTGGAATAGATTGCCCATACATGTCAAGCAGAGTGCTTCTTTGGACCTCTTCAAGAGGAACCTTGACGATTGGATGGGAGAAAGGAAATTCACCCCAGGGATCACGTCAGTCGCCCTGCTAGACAGGGGTCCAGGAAAGTAAATAATGTGGGAAGAAATAGCCAGGGAATTGTTATGGCTAGGCTTGTATAGGCCCTAAGGCTGATAGCCTAGTACCAACCTATGAACCTATGAACCTATGCTGGAGGGACAGGTTTCTGACCCATAGAAACTCCCCAGACTCTGGAATAGACTGCCCATACATGTCAAGCAGAGTGCCTCTTTGGCCCTCTTCAAAAGGAACCTTGACAATTGGATGGGAGATAGGAAATTCACCCCAGGGATCACGTCAGTTGCCCTGCTAGATAGGGGTCCAGGGAAGTAAATATTGTGGGAAGAAATAGCCAGGGACTTGTTATGGATAGTATTGTATAGGCCCTAGGGCCAATAGCCTAGGACCAACCTATGAACCTATAAAAGTCCCTTCCTCCTCCCTAACCATAAAACTCCTTTCCTGTGCCCTAAACCTAAAACTCCAACCCCCCTTAATCCATATTTTTCAATATCTCCCTAACCCTAAAACTCCCTTCAGACTTCCTAATCCCCCTCCTACTCACTGATCTTAAAGCCCCCCTCCTGCTCCCTCCTGGCATCTGCTTGCCAGAACTCCTATTTGAGTTTGAGTGTAAGCAACTCTCAACCCTCCCTAGTCTTGCATGCCCAAACTCATATTAAGGTTTGAACATGAGCAGCAAAAGTTTTCTTGCATTTGGGAATTGTGTACCTGTACTGAAACCCACCAGATTATATTTTGGATGCAGAAGTGTTGCCATGGACTCCATAATAATGGAATAAATAACCATAGCTACCCTTTTGGATACAGTTTTAACTATTGAACATTCAGTCCTGGATGCTTTCCAAGTTACTTTCAAGATTATCAGTGGCCTACTTGGAAATGAGAAAAGAAAGCAAAATCTTAGAAGAAAGTAATCACACTGAATCTTTAAAGCAATATTTTGCTTTACTTTTTATAAGTTGCCCTTTCTGATTTAAGTACTTTAACCCAGGTTTTGAATGCTGGAGATTCAGCAGTAAGATTAAATTAATCCACAGACAGTGAAGTGTGCCTTTGAAGTACTCTGCTGTGCTAGAAATGTGATACAGTAACACCTATCTGCACAGGTAACAGAGTAGGTATGATATGTGAGACAGGACATCAAGTGCTACGGATGTGATGGAGTTAAATGCTAAACTGCTACTGATTACTACGCCCAGAGTATAATTCTTTCTGAAACTCTTTTTGGACAGGATCAGGAGAGTGTCTGCAAACATGATAATTTGTAGGTGGGGCAGGGCTAGTTTCATTAATACAGACACAAAGTAACCAAGGCCCAATACTGACTCTTGTAGCACATCCATTTTAAAAGAGCTCTCCTCAAACAGTGCCTTGTCTCAGATTGCTCTAAAAATCTTCTCAAGTAATGGAATCTTGACCAAAATATTCTGAAACCATTATACTGTGCATGGGAGAATGGTTTACATTTGTTGACAGCTTTCAGTTCTAATTATAAACTGTTTTTTCATAAAGATTTGCTGAAGGGATGAGGCTGGCTATAATGTTACAGTCATTCTATATTAATGTTACAAGTCATTCTATATTATCAAGCCTTCAACATACAATTGTAAAATAATATTTACTGTAATATCCACTAGTGATTTAGGCTGAAAGATAGTCAATCTGCTTCTAATGATACCTGCTCTTGTCTGGCTAAAAACAATTAGTGTACTTCTACAAATGCCTATGAATAGTTAGGTTATTGGCTACTCTCATTAATTAATGACCCTGAATTAAGAACAACTTAAGAAAAAGTCAGAAATACCTGCCTCAGAGGCCGAGAGCTCAAGATGCCAGGATCCAGGCATATGATATGCACATTCAATAGTTAATAAAAAGAACACAAACTTATATTTATCCTGCTGGCAAAAAACAAAACAAAACAAAACAAAAACACTTCTTTGGCTTTTTAGTTACAACCAGATAAAATAAACACAGCCCTTTGGCTTGCAATTCCACAAAATAATACTTCCCTGGCATTTTTACACAACCCAGACAAGACTTCCAGGAAAACAAGCTGTGGCAGCATGTTCGGGCTACAGGCTTTGCCCAGGCCTTGAATCCGTTGTTTCCACATGCACTTCCCATGGTGTTACACATGACTTAGCCCAGTCTGAACTGACATTCTGCATGCTTCTGTGATCTTCTTTCCTGGTGATCCTGCAGATGAGGAACTACTTTAAAATCAGCTTGAGCTATTTTTATTGATATATAGTCATAAATTCCTAAACCTAAATCCAACATATTTGTCAATGCAACCTACAGCAACCAATCACAATGCAGTCACCTTAGCTTCATATCTTGCAGTGTACTTATGAATAGTTTATATGACTACATGAGAAATATTTGGAATAAAAATTACATTTAGTCACAAATAGTTATACTCCCAGGCCCCTCATTTCTACTCCATCATAATGTACAACACTGTGTGTAATTAACAGCACTGAGTCATTAGATTTACCTGTTTTTCTTCCCTCTCTTCGTCTGCCCTCTTTTCTTTTCATTCCTTGCCATCCTCTGTTTCCCCACCATCTCCCACCCTAATTCTTGCCTGTTCACCTGTTTACACGCTATTTCCTTTGTTACATCCCTGTGCATATATAAACACTTGGAGCTGCAACTCACTTTCATAGTTAGCCCAGATCAGCTTCTCTGGGTGCCTGCTGCTGTTGAAGGCTAATTTTTCTTTGTTCTGATATCATTTTGTATTTTTTTCCTGTTTTTGAGTGTGATTAATACCGTGCTATACTGTAATTAATGTATGTGTGATTTGCTCTTTGCTACTGTAATCCCTGGCTGAGCCTGAAAACAGTAAATTGATATCAAAGCTCGCTAACATAAATAAATAAATAAATAAAACTTCCTGAAGGCATTGAGACTTGTAACCACCTCATAGCGCATGATAATTTGATAATTAAGAGCTCATTACTAATTACCCAATATTTTCTTAACTGTTGAGAAAATGCTCCCACACTGCTCACTGCAGTACAAATTTAAGATATCTACAGTCTGTCTCCATTATGTTACAATTATGTACACACTCACTTATCTATGACTATAGCCATATCTATATATATGTATATATACATACATATAGCTACAGTATGTAAATTGCTTGAATACACATTTGTGTTCATAGGTTCATACTAAGCTAACTGCCCTTGCAAGCCATTTTAAGCCAAGCCATTTATCCCTTGTGAAACTCAAACCCTGCACTTTGTGTTTGTAAGGCAAACACCTTAACAATTAGGCCATGATTACTACAACACCTACTACAGACATCTTATGACAGTGGTTGTTGATGTCATGACATCCGTGTAGATGGACAATACACATACAAATGCTGAAACATACCCCAGTGCACTGCATTAGCACGTACACGACTGCCTGGATCATGCTATTCTACACAGAGCCATGATGGTACACACCAGATAACAGACGCCACTCTGGTGGTCAAGTTCCATGGACATAATGTACAACAACAGGTGGAGGCTGTTGCACAGTGGTGTACATTCCCATGGGTGGAGTAGCTCACTGGTCAGCCTCGGTAGGGCCACGGGATCCCTCATCACATACTCCAAGACTAGCTACGTAAAGATTACTGCGATACATGGATGGACAAATGACCTAAATATGTTGAGGTAAACACAAGTGGTCGACAACGCATTTGTGTGAACATATTTGGTCCAATCACATTTAATTGACAGAGGAAAAGTAATGGCAGATACTATCAGGAACATGGCATATGGAACATAGTGCCCACCAAAGACGTTTTAAGCAGTGCAACCTACATACACATCACTCCAGCACATAATATATCACTGCTGGTATAAAGTCTCAGTGTGTAATGGCATCGATTCTCTGGTTTTGAGAGATTTCACCTTCACAGAATTGGTGCAACAATACAGTTGCTACAGAGGCAATCTCTGCTTAACATACAAGGCCATGTCAAACCCTGAGCTGTTGGACATGCTCCACTTAAAGAAATCCCAATCCCTCAGAGCTACATGCTCCAGGGATCTAAACCTTGTCGTCACAATGAACAAAACATGCTGGAGGGATAGGTTCCTGACACAGAGACTTCCCATACTCTGGAATAGACTGCCCATACATGTCAAGCAGAGCTCCTCCTTGGCCCTCTTCAAAAGAAACCTTGACGATTGTATGGGAGATAGGAAATTAACCCCGGGGATAACGTCAGTCGCCCTACTAGATAGGGGCCCAGGGAAGTAAATATTGTGGGAAGAAATATCCAGGAAATTGTTATGGCTAGGCTTGTATAGTCCCTAGGGCCGATAGCCTAGTACCAACCTATGAACCTATATATAATTTTGGAGGGTGTGGGGGGGGCTTGCCTCCCTGCAAAACACACTTGAAGTTAACTTTTTCACAAGTTTGATAAACTCAACAACTCTCTTTGTTGATTAGTGTATTGTTGATGCTCTTTTTTTCAGATATATTGTATTTAGAGCAAATATTTCACACAAATGTGTTATCAAGCAGTTATGGTTTAGGCAAGTTTGTTTAGGAGAATTATGTGTCAGACAAATGTGTAGTTTTATATATATATATATATATATATATATATATATATATATATATATATATATATATATAGTGTGTGTGTGTGTGTGTGTGTGGGGTGGCCGCGGTGGGGCAGCGGTTAGCGTTGTCGTCTCATAGCAAGAAGTTCTCTGGTTCAATCCTTGGCTGGAGTGCCTTCTGTGTGGAGTCTGCATGTCCTCCCTGTGGTCATGTGGGTTTCCTCCCGGTGGCCCGGTTTCCTCCCACATCCCAAAGACATGCTGTAGGTGGATTGGACACTCAAAATTGGACCTAGGTGTGCGTGTGTGTGTGTGTGTGTGTGTGTGTGTGTGTGTGTGTGTGTGTGTGTGTGTGTGTGTGTGTGTGTGTGTGTGTGTGTGCCTTCTGTGGAAGGTTGGGTGCTGGGCTGGCAACTCAGCACCGTAAAAAAACTCCACTGCCAGTCATGATTGGAGAGTTGCTCCGCTGTGGTGATCCCAAACTGGGAAAAAGCTGAAAGAAGATATATATATATATATATATATATATATATATATATATATATATATATATATATGTGTGTGTGTGTGTGTATGAGTGTCTATGGATCCCTGTCATAATATTGAAAACTCATTTCACTGAAAGAAACCCAAATGGTCACACTCAGAAAACTCATCTCATAGAAAAGTGTACACCTATGTAGAAAGCATGCAATGGTGTCTTTTCTTAACATAGGAATTCTTAGGGAAGTGAGTCTTGCATAGTATGTGTGAATTGTGATGGTTGCATCATGTTGTACTCCAGATCTGTAGATGTTTGTGCTTACTTTTGAGTACTGATTCACTGTGTGTGGTGTTTTTTTTCTTTTTTCTGCAGTTGTGCGATTATGGAGTTAGACTATATAAGTGAGGGGGTGTGGGGGGAGCAAAGCCTTTTAAGATATATTTCTTGTGGAGAAGGTTTACAGTGGAATGAGTTTTCACTGAAAAGGGTTCAACCATATGAATTTCAGTAAAATGAGTTTTCAATGTTTGTTATGACACAGACCCACATACATATATATATATATAGATATATATATATATATATATATATATATATATATATATATATATATATATATATATATATATATATATATATATATATATATATATATATATATATATATATATATATATGGATTCACTTCATAACCTCGAAGTACTGAAATCTCGAATTGCAGTACCTCGAGGCTATAAAGACGAAATAGCACAATGTCGAATGAGAAAAACCGCGAAATTTGAAATGTCGACTGCTATAAAATGAATGTAAATGTCGAACAGCAGTTGTATGCAATACATACAAATACTAACAATGGCTTCTGCTAGTTATATTACTGAGAATGCCCCAGGTATGTTGGGAGCGGTGAATCGACCCATAAGTTCACAAAAGGGAAGAGTTGTGCTACTGTTGGATGGATTTGTAATGCATCGTGAAAAAGTAGCTGATGAAAAGACCTATTGGTGTTGCAAATGGAAACAAACAATGAAGTGTAAGGGTAGAGCGATTACCATCAGTGTTCCAGACGGTGAAAGGCTACAGAAATCAGTACAACATTCCCATGGTGGAGATCCAACGGAGGTAGAGAAATATAGGGTTTGTGATGACATACGGGTACGATCCAGAGTATCCCGCGATAACCCATGTCTTGTGGTTGATGATGTGTTAGCGTCGACGTCCGCTGATGTAACACCAAGCCTCCCTACCCGGAAAGCCCTCATCCAGCATGTAGGTAGAATACGCAGAAAACATGTAGGAAAAGATAAACTTTCCTCCATAAATGATATAGACGTCTGTGACTATCCAACGAAGAGTGGCCCCTTTATTACTTAAAGAATGTGTGATTCTGCTACTGACACAAGCGTAATAGTATTTACCACACAGCAGAATCTAGTTGATCTCAGCAGTGCGACTATATGGCTAGTAGACGGCACATACTTCTATAAGGGGGTTATTTGCCGACAATTATACAGTATTCACTGCCTAGTGCAATATGGTGGTTTCCACAAGAGTGTGCCCTTGGTATTTTGTCTAATGACGAAGAAGACATTAAAAGCATACAACTTTATGTGGAGTTGTGTGTTGAATCTGTTAAATAAGGAAGGATTAGACTTGCAATTGAAATACATATTAAGTGACTTTGAGATAGCAGCTAAGAGAAGTGTACAGCTGAATTTGCAGGGTGTAATGTCCAAGGGATGCCTATTCCACTTCGGTCAGAACATTTGGAGGAAGGTACAACAGTTAGGCTTAGCACACCTATACAACACTAACATGGCTTTCCAACTGCATGTTAAGTGTTTAGTCGCATTGGCGTTTGTACCTGAGAGTGATGTCTTATCAGGGTACATGGCTATTAAAGATCTGTTTCCAGCAGAGGGGAAGCCCTTAATTCAGTACTTTGCAGACTGGTATGTGCTAGGGAAACTGCGTAAGTTCTGTACTAGAACCACAGCATGTACACGCTTTCCCCCATTGTTTCCACCATCCTTTTGGAATGTGTATGAGCTGAACACGCTATTTCTACCACGAACACAGAATAGCGTGGAAGCATGGCATCGAAGGTTAAAGTCTCTACTAGGGCATAAAGCTTGTGATCTCTCCATATTGATGACTGTGTTGGCTAGAGAACAGGACTGAGTTGAGGAACTGCGTGTACGGATGACTTGTGGAGCTGCCCCATCTCCTAAGCGGCGTAACGTTGTTAAAAGGCATGCCCAGTTTGAAAACATACTGCGTAACAGGCACACATATTCTGAGATAGACTTCCTTATGTCTATTGCTAGGCTACTGAAAATGCAACCGGTAAACTACATAGTCTTAGTATTTGTAAATTATCTGTATTTGCCAGCGTGTCACACAGTATCCTGGTGTTGTTCTTAGGGGGTTCTGGCGTGTATTTCTGGTGCTTTGTCACTAATGTACGGTAACATGTATTTGTACAATATCATGGTATTATGTGTTTATAATGTGCGAGCACTATAACCTGTTTACTTCATGTAATGTTGGATCGTATAGTACTGTATCCATACTACGCTTTCTTTGTGTTTGTTAATATTTCATTATGTATTCTATGTCCTATCCACTGTGCTGTGGAGCCGGATAGCTTGCTTAACTGTTGCAGATATGCATATAGTAGTTGTGTTGGATTGCGTGTTACTGATTAAAAGTGTTCTACGCTTTTTCGATATTATGATATGGTGGGTAACCTCATCCTTTCGTTCATATGGGCGTCGGGATTGTGTATTTTGGTGTTCTGCTGACTCGATATTGTTGATTTTCGTCTTTATAGCCTCGAGGTACTGCAATTCGAGATTTCAGTACTTCGAGGTTATGAAGTGAATCCATATATATATATATATATATATATATATATATATATATATATATATATATATATATCCATGTGTATGTATAAATATATATATATATATATGTATACATACACACATACATATATAATATATATATATATATATATATATATATATATATATATATATATAAATATATATTATATATATACACATAAATATATATATATATATATATATATATATATATATATGTATACACACATGCATATATATATATATATATATGTATACACACATACATATATATATATTTTATATATATATATATATATATATATGTGTGTGTGTGTGTGTGTGTGTGTGTGTGTCTCATTTCATTTATCGAATTTACTTTTCATTGAACCTGAAATAACCAAGACCACTTATACGAAAAACCACTATTCCAAAACCTCACTATGCCGAACTACAAAACACTGACATAACAGCTGTTTCAAAATTATACACACAACAGCACATATTGTCTGATTTTTGCAGGGTGGCAAGCACCCCTGCTCTCCCCACACCCCCTGCAACATATAGATATACCAACTCCGAGATTGCACTACAGTGACAATAAAGGTAGAGTTCCCGATCCTTACAATAGTGCGATCTCTGTTTAAAGCTATGAGCACTGTAAAATTACTTTTCCACAAGATGAATATTTCTAAACCTACCTGCATATCCGACATGCAACAGAACTGGTACAGTGAAAGAGAAGGTACACAAACACTGTCTAATTGCACATCTTGCACTACCACCATCATGGTAAGTGTTTCACTTAAATTCGCCATAGTAAGTTTTCAGAATAGTAGTTTTTCATACAAGTGGTTTCATTTATTTCAGGTTTGATGAAAAGTAAACTCGATAAATAAAATAAGATCCATATATATATATATATATATATATATATATATATATATATATATACATATTATATAATTTACCTGTTCTTAGTTGATTTAAACCAAGGCTGTCCAAAACACAGCTCACAGTGCAATTTTCCGTGGCCAGTATGTTTTAATATAAATAGGACTCACTCACTCTCTCTCCGATCTCTCACATGCAGTCTCTTCAGCTTTCATACATGCATTCACTCACTCAGTCTCTCTCAGATCTCTCACACAAAGTCTCTTCTTGCTTTCATACATTCTTTCACTCACTTCCTCTCTCTCTCTCTCTCTCTCTCTCTGATCTCTCACACACAGTCACTTCTGCTTTCATACATGCATTCACTCACTCTCACTCTCTGGTCTCTCACACACAGTTTCTTCTGCTTTCATACATGCATTCCCTCACTCTCTCTCTCCAGTCTCTTACACAGTCGCTTCTGCTTTCATACATGCATTCGCTCACTCACTCACTCACTCACTGACTCACTCACTCACTCACTCACTCACTCACTCACTCACTCACTCACTCACTCACTCACTCACTCTCCGTTCTCTCACCCACACAGTCTTTTCAGCTTTCATACATGCATTCACTCTCTCTTTCTCAATTCAGTTTTTTATGAGATCATAATTACTGTATTCCAATTCACGCAGCATGCCTTTGAAAATCGTTCCATGTGCCATGCTTCTCAACCCTTGTTCTCTGAACAAAAGGTGATATACTCAGTTTGTCTGTGCTCTAACCACAGTGGAGGTACAGGAGCTGGCTGGATGCTTTTGCTGGGTCAGAGTATGTCATACACTATTCACTGTGGATGGCTGTGCATGCAGGAAGAACTACCAAGGCTGAGAGGGGGTGAGCAGAGGGACAGGGACTGTAAAATAGTACAGGTCAAGCAGGGCAGCAATTAATTTGTTGGACCTTACTCTCCCTGCTTCGTAGAGACATGGACAAAAGCGGAGGACAACGTGGAATTTCTGATCTACCCCACTGCCTAGGCAAGTGGGGAGAGATGAGAGGCAACGTAGGGTAAGGCTTGTGACTGAAAGTGGAGTATGGATAGTGACAGCTGTGTTTGGGGGGTGTGTTACTGTCCTAACTTATCTACCCTACCTCTGCCATATTTAAAGTGGGGTGCAGTAATGGGAGAAGATCCAGTTATGCTTTTTAAAGCTGAACCATTTGTACTTGTATTTGTACTTGGAGTTTGCCTTATTACTTGGTTTACTGTCAGCATCAGTATTTGAAAATTGTTGAACTTAAGATGTTAAGTTTTATGGACTGTTTTGTTCCAATGTGCATTGTTTGGGGTGAATCTTGTGGTCAAGTTTCTGAGTGCACAGTTAGTGTTGTTGGATTGTTCAGCATATTGAGGTTGTGTTTTATTGCTACTTATCCTCAAAAAAAAGTCTAACAAGGAAAGAAAAATTGAAGATGAAAAGTAAGTGCATTGAAGCCGAAGGGAATCAGACTATTTGATTACAAACAACAGGAATAAAATTCAATGTCTTGTTTGCATACAAGTTTTGTTAGTGCCTAAAGAGTATAATGTGAAACGACACTACAGTACATTACACAGTAAAACCTTTGATATGTACAGTGGAGAATCAAGACACACCATTAGTGGAGAATATAAGAAGAAATTGATGTACCAAACCAGGTTTTTTGAAAACTTAGCACTGAACAACGTTCTTGCCTTACCGCTTCGTACAAAGTAGCATGGAGTTAGCGAAAACAAAAAAGCCTTTTAGGGATGGTATGATAGTGAACAACTGTGCAACTGAAATGGCAAAACAATTTAATGAGCCAAAATTAGCTGAGAAGTTTGAAACTGTGGCATTAGCTCAACAGACTGTCGCAAGATGCGTACAAAACATGGATCAATATGTTTCAAAAAAGCTGTGTGGTTTAATAGCAAAATGTGAATACTTTTCATTGTATCTGGATGAAAGCAGTGATAAAGCAGATGTAAATCAACTTTTAATTTTTGTTCGAACTATTCAAGAGGACTTTACTATTAATGAAGAACTTTTCAGTTGTATATCTTTAACATGGGCTACTAAAGGTACTGATATTTTCAAATCAGTTCAAAAGTCTGTTATGAACTATGGAGGATTTGATAAAAGTTCCTGCATCATAACAGATGGGGCCAAAGCTATGATGGGATCTGGAAGCTGTTTCTGTACACTACTGAAACAAAATAATATTAACTGCCCTACAATTCATTGCATAATTCACCAAGAAGCACTCCGTGGAAAATTTCTATGTCAAGTCAATGCCATGAAAGTAGCTGTAAAAATACTTAATATTATACAAGGAGGATCTCTGAGTCATCATAAGTTTTACAATTTTTTGAGAGAAATGGATGCTGCATATGGTGATTTGCTCCTTCATTCTGATATGCACTGGTTGAGTGTTGGAAAATGTCTGGAATGCTTTTTTGTAATTCGGAAAGAAATACCCATATTTCTTAGAAATGATGTGAAGTCTGACAAAACAGAATTTGAAAATCAAATGCAAGATCCCTTACTTTTATCAGATCTTACATTTATAACAGATATGACCAATCATTTGAATGAGTTGAACTTAAAACTGCAGGGCAAATAACAAAAAATTGCCAACTTATATGGTCATTTGAATGGCTTTAAAAAGTAAATTGATGCTTTTTAAATCAACATTGGCTAATAATATTTTTATTTTTTTTCTGAATTGCAAAGAACATTTTGAAGAAATGAAGAATTCTGAGGAAATATAATTTTCAGCTCATGTAAAGTATATTGAAATGATCTTTGAGGATTTTGAGAATTGATTTGGTGATTTTTAAGGAACTTGAAGAAGATATTTCAATTTTAACTCAACCCTTGACTGTCACCATTGAAAATGTAAGATCGGACCTTCAGCTGGAATTGTGTGATTTGCAATCAGACCTTTTTTATATTAAAGGAAGTGAAAAAGGAAAATATTTTTTTAAATTACTACCAATAGAGAGTACCCTGAAATTGTGTAAGTTTGGACTCAAGATGTGCTCAATGCTCGGAAGTACATATCTTTGCAAAAGCAGTTTTTTGGAAATGAAATTCATTACATCAAAACACAGATGATCATTGACAAATAATTATCTTGCAAATTTACTGCATCTGGCAGCTTCAATCATCAAAATTGATATAGCTACTTTAGTAAATGAAGCCAAACTACTGAAGGGGTCTCATTAAAATGAAGAGGTTGAGAGGTATGCTGCTCACAAATGCAAACAGGGTTTAATCATAACTTCAAACAGAGGTGTGATAAGCACTGCAGAACAGATATTCAATTTCTAAAAAGGACTAATTTTTTTGTGCATTTGTATCTAACAAGTTCCAGTGGTTCAGACCTGTGAAAAATTTCTTAAGCACTGAGCCAGAGGCTACCAAGAAGAGTGAGCATGCAGAAGGAAACAATGACACTGCTAACAACTGAGTTATAAGGGTTAAATGCCAGCAGGTTTAATATTTTCCTACAGCTAGAAATCTGGCCCTTAATGGACATACCTCACTGGACTATATGAAAAGAGACATAATGCATCTCTTAGAATAAGTGTCACAGATAGGTATGAGCCTTGCATTGAGCAGCATTCTACCTTCACCAAGGATGATACCAAAGTATGAACATAAAATGATTGATTTTGATAATTGGTTTAGTTCTGGTGTCACTCCTGGGCAATCCAATATATATCAGCATGGGAGAACATAGTTAAAAGATCATGTTGCTTTGTCAAGGATCAGTTGCACGCGTCCACCCCACAACTCAGGCTTTCAGATATTGGCTAAAACTTTATCCACCACCTTAGAGCCTTTTTTAGGCCATGACAAAAAAGATGAAACTACCAACATAGTGAAAATGTCTACAAGCATCATTAAGGTGTTACTACTTAATGCTCAAACCCTAAAAAAAAACATCACTCCCTTCAAGCCTTCCTCACTCAGGCATCTGTGCCATGATCTGGACTAGATTTAAAGCCATAGAAAGTACTCCAGAAGTGCAAGGCCACAGTGCTTTCTACACATTTAGACCAACAACAGCACAGACTGTGGCCTAAGGTGGAGGTGTCTCGATCTGTGTTAGCAACAAGCATACCTCCAGATTGGTTGAACAGGTTAACACCATATGCAAGTCACCATAGCTAAGTGCCTTACCATATCATGGCTAGCTACAGGTCACCATCTATGCCCCTAGAGTCTCATAACTCTTACTTAAACCTGCTAGAGGCACTCACCATCCAACCAAACACCCTATTTATGGGTGACTTGGTAGTTAAATGTAGACTGCCTCAAACTCACAGGGACAACACTTCCTGGACTTTATTAGCACAAACACTCTGGAACAGATAGCACATGATCCAAATGCTCCAATCAGAGGATCAAGCATACTGGATCTGGTACACATGAATCTGGAAGAGTGATGAACATATCATGTCCTCAATAGTGAGGTTGGATTACAAAGTTGTCTCATTTGAAGTAAAAATCAACCCAGAAAATCCAGCTAAACCAGTAATAGTTAGGAACTATTCAAAGTCAAACTACATCATATTAAGTGACAGTTTGTCAAAATTAAATGCTTCCCAAACCCCGAGACCACAGCTACCAATGCAGAAGTATTCACGGAATCACTATATGAATATGTGAATGGCTGCTGTGCCTACCAGAAATAAACTCAAAACAAACACTAAAAACAAAATCCATTGGTAGAATCCTCACCTAAACAGGGTATATAACAAAAGAAGAAAACTAATGGCCAAAATCAGGAAAAGCAACTTCCTTAAAGACAAGTGCTCTCCTATGCAACTAAACAATAAAGTAAGAAGTCGAATTAAGTCCATCAAAGCCAACTACAATATCAGGATGGCCTTGCAGGCTAAGAACAATCAAATACATTCTTCAGCTATATCCAGAACCTTAGAAATAATACACAACAGTGTACTGAACTTGTCATGAATGTTACCACCTACACAGATCCGGGTAGCACAGAAAATCTACTGCCTGATAAATTCAGCTCAAACTCCCCCCCCCCCCCACTCCACCTCAGCTCCACCAGGTGAAATTCCCCACAACATACTTCTCCAGCTATCGTCAGAGACCAGGTGCCAAAGCCAAGAATACTGCCTCCATGTTTCCTGAAAACATCCTTGGTTGCTTCATGGACAGTGTAAAACATGACATGTAAGGACCACTTGAGGCAGTCTTCAACTGCTGCCTTAAAACAGGCTACATTACAAGTGAATCAAGGATTGCAACAGTCATTTCCATCCACAAGGGTGGACCATCAAATGACCCAGGGAACTGCAAATCCATTAGTTTAACAAGCCTAATATTCAAAGCCAGGGAATGAATTATCATAGAAATGATAAATAAGGACATTGGCAAGGTATAGATCCTGGAACCATCCCAGTCTGGCTTTGTTAAGTGAAGATCATGCCTACTTAACCTGGTAGGTTTCTTTGAGAGGCTCTCCAAGACAATGGATGAGGTAAAACAGTGCATACAGCATATATTGACCTGGCTAAGGCATTTAATACAATATCCAACTCAGGCATTGTCGAGAAGTTCTTTGATCTTGTTGGCTGGCTCAGTGACAGGACCCAAGAAGTCAGAATTGGTGATATCACCTCCACCAAGAGACTGGTCACCAGTGGAGTATCCCGGGTTTGCATGCTGGACTTGTTTCTGTTTGGCATCTACTTTTTGGAAGTCAAGACTAATGTTAAAGACCTCTGTCTCATGAAGTTCACAGATGACTGTATACTGGGTGTTATTATAGAGTCCCCCAAGACAAAAACATCTTGCAAGTGGGTTTAACACAGACAAATGACTGGTGCCAAAACCATGGCCTAAAACTCAATGCCAAAAAATGCATTATAATGCCCTTTGAGTAACTGTAAATGTAAGTTAATTACTCCATCGATTTAACACCCCTAAGGGTCAACCCAGTAGTATGGAATGTGGGAACATATGTAGACAGCAATCTGACCTTTGACGTAAGATAATAAGAAAATCATTCTATGTCACCCAACTTATAGGTAAGTGTATAGCATTCAGGGCCAAGGAGGTTACAGTTCCACTCTACTTGGCCCTTCAGTTGGGACACCAACAAAGATTTCTCACCAGAATAATTCAGGGCATGAATACCCTGTCCTGTACTGATCACCTAAAGGCTGTGTCTGTATTCAGTCTCCCACTAGCTGCTGAGAGGGGATCTTTGCCTGGCTTGCAGGGCTTTCTCAAACTCAGCACTCAGTACTAGGCTAATTGCCATTGTGGACCATTTGAAGCCTAGCTAATTACTCCATGTGAGTATCAAACCCTGCACCTTGTGTCTGTAAGGTAAACATCTTATGTCTGTAAGGTAAACACCTTAACCATTATGCCAATCTCCACGTCATGTATGAATCCAGGCTTAGTCATGGTTGGAATGCATGAATATGGACCCATTAGAGAACATTTCAGTTAATTACTGCATTGTGAACTGATGCTCTGGTTGACAGAAGCAGCAGCATAGTTTGCCACTGGTGGTGTCACTTTGAATGCCTGATACAAGGACAGCAAACTTTGTGCTGAATAACAAGGTTGCAGGCTGTCTGTCTTTTCGCAAGTACATGAAGTCTGACATGTGCTGGACTTTGTCACTAATAAAATGCATTCCAAACCAAATATATAACTAAGATGAGCAGGTAAAGGACCAGGTCATATTATAACTTCCCAACCAAATAAATGAACAAAATGTGTCTACTTGTTCTATGTTATGTTTAAATGAGTATAAAACCTAGTCTGTGTACAGCACATGTTTTCTCTACAGAAGTTTGTTTGAAATGCAAACATCTACAGCCTGAAAATATAGTTAACACCTGGACATTGCTTCCCTGATAATGGAATTTAGTACATTTTGCACAAAATATGTCATCAAGATTATGATGAAACATGGACAGAGATCAGCAGACTAGATAAACAATCCAGTGATTAATAAATATTGGTTGGACACACTTCAAAATAAAGTTTTAGCTGCAACATTTCCATTGCAATGGACTCCTTAATGGTACTTCTGAATCAAGCATTGTGTGATCTCAGAGTATAGGTACACAGAAATATTGTTTTACAGCATATGCCGATAACTTGCTACTATCCACAAAGGTAATAACACCATTTTGGGGACTGCAGTCTACCTTGATGGGATATAGGATTACTTAGGCAAAGTTAATCAGGTTTAAAGTAACAAATTCTGAAACATGCAATAATGTAGTTCAGATGCCACTTGTCTCAGAATTTAAATATTTTGGTCAGAGGTATGCAATCTTATAAGCATATAGAGGATTCAAGCTTTTAGGATTGTGTATTGAAAGTAAATAAAAAAGTCTTAATATTGTCACAGAAATGTTTTTCTCTGATAGGCTTAACTATCATGATAACAATGTTTCTTATGCCTACTTTGAAATTTTGTCTGTTGATGAATATGACCTCTCTGCCAGTCCTTAATTGGATGCATAAACCTAGAACAATTTTCACAGTTTTCTTTACAGAGGAGAGGTTCCCCTAAGTTACCATGGAATAATTTCAAAGTAAATTTCATCAGAGGGAGGCTTTACAGGTGCGAGTACAAACCATCATGAGATAACCAGTCTGGTTTTGACTTCCATAGAGTCTCAGGATGGCAATTTCCTGATAAAAAGATACTTATAAAGCAGCATTTGCAACAGAAAATCAAGTACTTTAATGAGAGCTAGTGAACAGATTAGGATGGATGTCACCTTTGTTTTTAAACATAAGGTAGACTATTGATAAATAGAGAGAATACTAGGGGTCTCACCACTGTGCCCTGTGGTACTCATTGTTTTTGAGATAGTGAAATAGCATTGTTAAGGTATACTACAAAGGTTCTATTGTTGACATAGTCTTGGGAACAGCAATATACTTCTTAAACAAAGCCGGCTTTGGCCATCTGTTGAAATAGTAGCCAGTGGTAAGGCACATTTAAGATCTAGGAAAATGGCATGCATTAGTAGTCCATTTTTTCACATTGTTATAAATTTTCACATGAATATCATGTATGAATAGCACACAACCTATAGTGAGAGACCTGGGTACCCAGGTTGACAACAATCTCACATTCGACCATCATGTAGCAACAGTGGTCAGAAAAGTCTTTTACTTGGTTCATCTCAAAAGTAAAGGGATTGCAACCAGAAAAAAAGGGAGGTTATTACCTCTCTGTACTCCTCCCTCATTAGGCCTATAATTGAGTACAATGCCCCGTTTGCTATGTACCTCTCCAAACACCTGCACCAACTGGAAAGGCCACAAAAATACTTCACAAAGAGAATACATGGCCTCCAACACATGCCCTATGCGGACAGGCTCAAATTACTATCACTCTCCTCTGTATCATACAGATTGCTCAGAGGTGATCTGTGTCTCACCTACAAGGCAATATCAGACCCTGCCCTACTAGAGAGATGCTCCATATCTGTAAGTCTAACTCCTTGCGCATTACCTGCTCAAAAGGGTTAAATCTAATATGCGACATCAACAAAATCTGCTGGAGAGACAGATTTGTCTCTCAGAGGCTGCCCCATCTCTGAAATAGACTTCCCATACATGTTAAACAGAGTACCTCACTGACCCTCTTCAAGAGCAACCTTGATGAGTGGATGTAAAACCACAAATTTGTCCCAGGGGTTCCACCTTTGTCCCTCATTGACAGGGGCAACAGGTGCTGACTGAGGTTTCTTTTTTTGGGGATAAACTCTTAGCTAGGCTTGCAAAGACCCCAGGGCCATTAGCCTAGTAACCTCCTATGATCCTATGATCCTATGAATAGATCAACAGGGTTGGTGATGGTGAAAGTCTTTTGGAGCACAAAGAAATTGTCTGGCAGTTAAGGTTGAATGGTATGGAAAAGCCAGGCATCAAGGATCACTGTTCACTTATTGGTACCTTAAAGCTGTTGTATCTTTCGGCTTTTCCTGGTTAGGGGTCGCCATAGCGGAACTCTGGTCTGCTAATGATTGGCAGTAGATTTTTATGTACTGAGTTGCCAGCCCTGACGTACAACCTTCAACGAAGGTATGCCCATTCACGCATGTCTCCACACAGAAGATGCTTTAGCTGAGAATGAAACAGGACATCTTACTGTGAGGCGTCAATGCTACCGCAGCACCACCACCGCAGTCACTGGTACCTTAAAGCTATGGGTGCAAATAATTTAGATGTATGAATAGTACACAAAAAATTATTATTGGTAATTTTAAATAATTATTTTTAGAAAGGGTTTAAGTTGTTTTTTAGGAGGAAAGATTGCTTATTTTTACAGCTGATATTTTAACATAATTACTGATTATTTATGTTAATTAGCATTGTTATTAGATAGGCTGTTGTTGATTGTTGTATCTATAAATTGCTGTGTGCATTTTGGAAGCATTATTCTGATGAAGCCCCAGGGATTATAGAGGTGAAAGCGCTAAGTCTGTTTTTACTATTTTTGACCTTTCTCAATATTAAAGTGATTTCTTCTCAGCTGCTGGTGCCTTCGTTCCAATTTGGGCTTTGTCAGTTAATGATTACTTAGATTTTGGTCAGTTATTTATGTGTAGACATTAAATATTTACATAACTTATATTTTGGATGTAAAATACTTCCTCAAGCAGCAATTACACATGCTACTGCAAGTTTGAAACATTAGACGGAGGAACTATTTCACATCAAAAATATAAAAAAATATACATTAATAAAAAAATGCAAAACATTGCAACAGATAGCCCATTTTCTTGCACAATAATGCCCTCCAGGGAATGTATTATTGGGAAAAATGTCCTTACAAGTTTAAAGAGACTCAACATCTCACTAAACCTCTCAGTAGGCACTATTTCTTCAGTAACATACACCCTGTCAGGTATTATTTCTTGCTTAATGCACTGAAAACAACATGTTCCTCCTTCCCTCCCCTTCTATAAAATTATTTAACAACATACCCCCATCCACCCTACAACCTTGCTACATGAATACATACCCTACCATTTCCACTTTAAAACCTTTTCCAAAATAAGACATTCAGAAAATATTAAATAAAATTGACTACTATTACAGCCCATATTTCCATGCATTACGACCCAAACTGATAAGATTATACTAAGCCATCAACTGGTGCATATAGTTAGTCTCTTCCTCACTATAAAATCCTTTCCACCCAGATTCAAACACTCATTAATTCTACTCCTCCCCAAAGTAGCTTCCCATATCATAGTCACTGACTACCAGCCAATTACCAAGTCCTGTTCTAAAACTCTGGAAAAGCTAATCTACTGGCAAATATATATAAAATACATAAAATTAATTGCAGGACATACATATGCCTAAATAAACAATTCATTTTATGTGGGGCGGATAACTACAGAATTAAATAGACACATTTATGAGCACAAATATGCAGTATCTGTGAAAGATGAAAAAAATGCTTTTGGTAAACATTATAAAAATAATGCAAGTTGTCAAGTGAATTTCAAGTTTATTGTGTTAGACAAAGTGATAAATGTGCACAATAGATTTGATGCTGAAGATGAGCTCGGGTGGAAGGAATATGTTTGGCAAATTAAACTGAACGCATGCTATCCACCTGGAATGAATGATAGGTCTGATTTTGTTGCATATTTAAAAAAGAGGAAGTTACATCATAATTAAGTGGTCGTGTGTTTGTTTTAGTAGTATTTGAAGTTAGTAGTATTTTACTATATTATTCAGTCTGAGGAAGTCTGAGTTGGATGAAAGCCATTACTGATTTTTGAGTCTGTGTATTAAAAGCAACTTTTTACTGTATTTTAAGTCTGTGGATTAAAAGCAGAAATTTTTTGAACTTCATGTTCCTGACCTGTGGTTTACTTTGAAATAGTAAGTGCATATATGTTTTATACTTTTTACTTTTTTTTGTGTTAGATGTATGGTTGAGGTAAGTGCATATGTGTTTTCAGCTGTTTACTTTTTTGGGGGGGGGGGTTAGAATTAGGGTTACGGTAAGTGTGTATGTGTTTGGAACTGTTTACTGTTTTTTTTTTTTTTTTGGTTGGAACAGCGATTTCTTTCCTTAAGAAAGAAATCGCTGTTCTGAGGTGTTGACATTTTCAGCTTTTGCTGAAATAGGGTCGATTAAACATCATTCGCTGTTTTAAGCGTTCGATGTTGTAATATAGACCCATTCCAATAGTTCCTAATAATTGTTGTAATGATTGTCATAGCATGACTGAAACGAACAACCATCATACCTTTTTTACCAAATTCTACCTCGGGTAAATCTTTTCCACTCTGATCCCTTGGATAGTAACTAACTGTTAAAATGGACACAGATCTTGTCTGCCTATTCTTCACCACTTCTTTTCTAATTTTACTCATCAAATTTATTGGATAAACTCTAGCTTTAAACATATTCTCTAGATTATGAATTTCAATAAAAAGCACTCATCTCCACTAATCAGCATAGATCATCACACTATTTGCCCCTTAACTACACTCTTTTTCTGGTAAAAGGGGTGACAATTGTCAAAATGTAAAAATTAGTTTGAGTAAGTTTTCTTGTGAAATAAATTCCTAAATGACCATTTTGTAAATTCTTAAACAAATATATATCCAAATAGTCAATGGAGTTAATACTCATCATATAAGTAAATTTCATAAAAAGAGTGATGTTATTAAGATAATCAATAAAAACTGGGACCTCCCATTGATCCCCTTTCCACAGAATCAAAAATCATCCATAAACCTGAAATAGAAGATGACTCATTCCATAAAATTAGATGAAAATACATATAATCTCTTCGATTCAGCTAGGACCAGGCTGGCATATATAGCCGCACATTTTGCACCCATAATTACACTGGAAATTTGCTTATAGAATTCACCATCAAAAGTACAAAATTGTTGTGCAACACAACATCCATAAGGTCCACTAACAGGCTCACCTTACTATTTGAGAAAACTTGGTCCTGATTCAGGGTTTTAATTCCATCCCTGTTATATGGGCAATAAGTGAAAATAAATTTATAACATCAATAGTAACAAAAATATAGTTCTCTGCATAAGTCATTCCCTTAAGGGTATCCAACAGGTGTCAGGAATCACTGTGTGGTTTGTTAACTGGAATATGCTTGTAAAAATCAATATATGCAGCTAAGGGTTTATGTTTATGAATTCTTTGCAGCACAATAGGGCTAATCAAAGCTTGACTGAATGTATTAAATAAAAGACAATCAATTTTTGCGTAAGCAGTATTAATTTTGCTCTTAGACACCCTTGAATATGTGTTGCGATCATTTAAAATTTCAAACATTTTAAATGTGTAGTCAATCTGCTTCATAATTACCACACCCCCTCCCTTGTCTGGCTTCATAATTACAATGTTCTTATTTGACAGAAATTCTTTAAAACATGCTCTTTCCTCTGCACGCATATTGTCTTTATATCCAGACCTTTTTCCAATGTTCTTCCTAAGCTCACTTTCACAAAAATGTTCAAACTCTGATACCAGAATATTGGGGGTGGGCTGATAAATACACTGTTCCTTTTTAAACAACAACCTTTATCCATATTATGTTCAAAAAACAAATTTAAGGGGCCGTGACTAAGATGCCAAGCATTTAGCAGCATAAAAATTTTGCCCTGCCTCTTTTCAGTTTTTCTGACTGGATTATTCATTATTAAACTGAAGAAATTGCCTACAAAACATATTTCATTTGATAATAAACAATGTGTGAAGAGAATTAAATAAGAAGACATTATTTTGTTTTTATCCTATTTTATCCTATCAGAAGTTATTTTTCTTCAGTCAAGATTAAGCACGAGTCACTCTAAAGCTTCCTCACAGGAACATGGAATGAAGAAAGAACTGCAGTCTCTTGAAACTAGATTACAAGAAATATCAATAAAAAGTGACAAGCTGGAGAACAAAATGGACATTATAAAGCAAGAAAATAAGGACCAAATTGATCTGCTTAATGAAATTCTGACCAAATCACTTCTATGGAGGAATCACTGAATGATGTGGATAACAGATTAAATGAGAATAAAAGTCAAGCTGAATTCCTACTGAAGCAAAACATCTTTCTGTTGGAAAAATTAGATGATTTTGAAAGCAGATCCAGAAAGAACAATATTAGAATATATTGTCTTCCCGAGAATAAGGAAATAATATGGTGCATTTTCTAAATACATGGCTTCCAAAAATCTTGAACCTACTGGAGTTACTGTCTTTTGGGATAGAAATAGCACACAGATCTCTTTCAAAGAATTCTTCAGTAGAAACCCTGCCTGCACCGAGATCAATAATAGTTAAATTACTTTTCACACAAGATAAAGATTTGGTTCTTAAAACAGGTTGGACTAACTCTCCAATAATGTTCAAGGATAAAATAATCAGCTTGACAATGACTATACATCCTCAGTGATGTCCAAAAGAAAATCCTGCATTCCTTTAATCAAATGTTTAAAAAAAGTCAAATATCAAAGCCCAAAGTTTGAATGTTCCTACCAGAAGGACAAAAGACATTTAACTCGTTGGATGAGACTTTGGACTTTCACAGAAAAATGGACTTTTAGATAAATAAGAAGAAATGGAATGGTCCTCAATGAGTTTAAAAAGATAAGCAGTTAACAATGGATGGCCAACAAAAGAAAATAAAAGCAAGAAATTCAAAGAAAAGTAACAGAGTCACTAAACCTTTTTTTTTTTTACACTTGCTTTATGTGTGTTCAGTAACTTTGGTAGCACATTTTATTACAATATAAATGTATTACTTCAATAGTCAAGAGGACTTTAGACTTCTTAAGGTAAATCCTTTTTTTGTTAGTTTGGGAAATAATGCATACATTGATAATTATAACTAATGCAATAACATTAGATTCATAATAACTTAATTCTCTTTTCTAGAAGTTACATGCAAATTTAAAACAAATGTTATGAAATAAATGATTCTATATCATTCTCACAAAAGTCTGGATGTGGATATAATTATACATTAGGCTTTGTTGCTTTGAAATACTCTGATTAGGAAAAATAGAACAAGTGACCTTGGGCTTCATGTAAATTCCTATTTAATATGTATAGAATATGTACTGTTCTCTTTGCTAATGTAATTGTTTCTTCTATTCTTATTACTAAATATATACAAAATATGCAGTTTCTTAAATCAGTCACATTATTTATTTGAATGCTGACACTGAGTATATTTTTCCGGCACTTCAGAGTTGTGTACTGGTAATTGTTGTTTGACTAATGTTATATCATTGCTGGCTGACTTCAGAGTTGTGCACTGTTATTTTTGCTTCACTGTATAGTTTTTCAGATCTCTGCTGAAGGTGTTTTTCCCCCTCCCCCTATTTCACTTTGTCTTAAGTTGGTATAACTGGTTACATCCTGTGTGTTATCTGACCATCTCAAGGATTACTTGCATAAAGTTAGACCCTCTTAGTAAAAAGGTCTGCATATCATTGCTAGAGCCTTCCTGTGTCCTGAAAGAGTACTCTTCAAACTATCTGGAGATATACAGTGCTGAGTATATTTTTCTGGCACTTCAGAGTTGTGTACTGGTAATTGTTGTTTGACTAATTTTATATCATTGCTGGCTGACTTCAGAGTTGTGCACTGTTATTTTTGCTTCACTGTATAATTTTTCAGATCTCTGCTGAAGGTGTTGGTTTTCCCATACCCATCCTCCGTATTCCTGTGTTGTTGTTTAAATTTGGAGGTTTTTGCAGTTGCCCACCCCCACTGTAGATTTGATCTGGGACACTCCCCCCAGTCCCATCTCTTTACCTCATTCTACCTAATAGACTCCTTCTGAATTGTTTTTAGTCATTTTTAATTTAATTGCATTTTTTTTTAAACTGTTTGGTCTAACTTTGCTATATACTCAAGTGTGCTAGCGTGCACTGCATTTGAATTGTTTTGACTGCTGGTTTAGCTACTTTTCTATATATATATATATATATATATATATATATATATATATATAAATTCCTTTCCTGTAACTAGTGTAGTCCAGATTTAGATTTGCTGTATCTAGGACTGTATGTAAGCTTCTGAGCCCCCCCCCCCCACCAAGCTTTCTGTGTTGGAGGGAAGCCTTCTAGCTTATCAGTGGGAGTGGTAAGCACTAGGTAACCTATCTACCACATAAGGAGTGGTTCTGGCCCAGAAATTGTAGTTATTGGCCGTTTGGGCAGTTTTTCCATCTCTCTCAACTTTTTGATTAAAAAGACCCATTTGCACTTGTTTCCCCCCTTTCCTGTAACTAGTTTAGTCCAGATACAGATTCTTACTTTTAGCACTTAAATTTTCTTATTCGTGATCAGCACTTGTTCAGAACTAATAAGCACTAAATAACCTACTTATTAGTACAGCACTCAACCTTCCTCATTACCTAGAGGAAAACAGTTTTGATACTTACTTTCCTCACTTGCTTAGAGAAAAACAGCTCTTGTACTCACTTTCCTCACTTATCTAGAGGAAAATAGTTTTTTATTCAGGCATGTCCAAGGGTCAGCTCCCAGTGTTTTCTCCTGTCTATCTGATGAATCTGGGCATCTTGGGGCAATGTAGAAATTGCCTCATGTACACAGACAACCCTCTCCTCCTACCACCCAACACTACAACCTGTGAGAGATGCACTTATCTAGCCAAACTGGAGGTAAAGGTCTCTCCAATCAAGACTGAACTTGACAGTCAAGAGGAGAAGGTAAACACTTGCACCACACCACACTCATCACATAGTCTCTCTAAATCTACACCACCAAAATCCACGAATAGAAACACAAAAACATTCACGGAGGCTCTCAATAATAATCTGCTCAAGCAACAGAGACCTCCAAAGCAGAAATGCAAGCAACCTCCACCCCCCCCAACACAACCCAAATGACACATAACTCGCAGACTCAGTGTGCCACTCAACCACAGCCAATAAGGCAAAACAACGTACCCAACACACTAGTCATAGACGACTCTATAGTCAGGCACACTGATGTCCCACTCACCAGGCTAAACAAGGAGAAGGTTACTGTTAGCTGCCTGTTGGGTGCTAGGATCTGCCACATAACCCACGCACTGAGGTCACTCCACAACAAGTGCAAATATGACTCTGTCATTGTCCATGTTGGTGTGAACGACCTGAGACATACCTCCCTGGACTACATGAAAAGAGACATGGAAGAGTTCTGTGATCTTGTAGCCCAGGCAGGTATGACCCTAGCCCTAAGTAGCATTCTGCCATCACCCAGAATGATGCAGCAGAACAAGGACAAAATGATTGACTTCAACAATTGGCTAAGCTTCTGGTGCCATTCTAAAGGGATCCAGTATTTGTCTGCCTGGGATGACATGGTCGACAGACCATGATGCTTTGCCAGAGATGGCCTGCACCTGTCACCCCTGGGATTCTGGATACTGGCTAAGGTTCTTGCCGCCCTTATAGTGCCTTTTTTAGGCAAGGTTCAAATGACAAATTCACCACTGTAACAGGACCAGGAAAGCAAAAACTGAGGGTGATACTACTCAATGCTAGAAGTCTATATCTCAAAATGCACTCACTCAAGGCACTCCTTAAAATGGAGAACATCGATATCTGTGTAATGACTGAGACCTGGTTCAAGGCTCCAGAGAGCACCCCTGCACTACCAGGCTATAACTCATACCACACTTTTTGGCCATGTAACCTGGACCGGAACACCAAAGGCGGAGGTGTGTCCATATTCATTAAGGATATCCACATGTCCAGGCTAGTTGCTCAGCATAATGCAGCCGAGGTTATCCAAGTGCAACTAACTCTAGGCAAAACTGCAATCCAAATTGTAGCTTGCTACAGATCACCCACCATGCCCCAGGATTCTGACTCCTCTTTTCTTGATGTACTGGAAAATATTAGGTTTCAACCAAACACCCTAATAATGGGCGATTTCAACTACCCCACCATTAACTGGGAAAACTACTCATGTACCAACTCCTTCGCTCAACGCTTTCTGGAATTCATAAACTCCAATGCTCTGGATCAACTTATCCACACCCCCACCAGGGGCAACAATATCCTGGATCTAGTCATTACCAATATGAGTGACTGGTGTTCCACACCTGAAGTCAACGCCTCATTGGTCCGCTCCGACCATAAGCTAATTACCCTAGATATTCACATCCTACCTCCACCCCCCATTAAGGAAACCACGGTAAAAATTTCTCCAAAGCCAACTTCATGCTTCTTAAGACAGAAGTGGTGAAGTTCATGACACCCACGCAGATGGACAATACAGTTATGACTACTGAATCCTACACAATTGCACTTTATAAGCACTTACATGAGTGCATGGATCATGCTATCCCAAACAGAACCAAGACGCTATCCTCCAAAAAAAGGAAGCCAATGTGGTGGTCCACTGCCATAAACAAACTGTACAACAGAAGGAAGAAACTCTTGCAAAAGAGAGTAAAATCCCACGAGTGGAGGAGCTCCTTGGTCAGCCTCAGTAAGAAGCTGCGATTCCTGATAAAATCCTCCAAAGCTAGTTATGAAAACAAAATCGCCACTGATTCTAAAGACAACCAGAAAGCATTCTGTAGCTATGTCAAGAATCTCAATGGCAACACTCAGATCTGCTTTGAGTTACAGCACAATGGCACTAAATATACAGACCCAACTGATATTGCCAACATCCTGGCAGATAGGTTCAGTGTTAACTTTACCCCCCTCTCACCCCCTAAAGAGCCCATCTCTATACCGGAAGAATGCAAAGTTCCTGTAATCACGGGCACACAGGTAAAAACCACACTCTCCAAAGCCAAGAACACAGCATCCATGGGACAAGACAACATCCCAGGCTGCTTTCTACATGAACTACAGAATGAACTGGCACCACACCTAAGTACCATGTTCAATCATAGCCTCACCTCAGGCTTTGTGCCTGCTGAATGGCGCACAGCAATGGTTATCCCACTCCACAAGGGGGGAGCCACCACGGACCCTGGGAACTACCGCCCCATTAGCCTGACGAGCCTGGTCTGCAAGGCCATGGAACATATCATCATGGAACTTATAAACAAAGATATTGGTAATCTCCAAACTCTGGATCCCACGCAGTTCGGGTTTGTAAAAGGCAGATCATGTCTCCTAAAACTGATAGACTTCTTTGAAGCAGTCACCAAAGCCATAGACAGGGGTAAGGTGGTTCACACAGCCTATCTAGATCTTGCCAAGGCTTTTGACACCATCCCCCACTCTGGAATTATAGATAAACTCACTAAACTAGGTATAAATCCTTATGTCACAAGATGGGTTGCCAACTGGCTCACTGACAGAAACCACACTGTGAAAGTAGCAGACTCCAAATCCGACCTCAGACCAGTGACAAGTGGAGTACCACAGGGTTCAGTCCTGGGTCCTCTCCTGTTTGGTGTCTACTTCTCTGAAGTACAGGCTAACACAGAAGGTCTTTGGCTAACAAAGTTTGCAGATGACTACAAACTAGGAGCCATAATCGAAACTCCTAACAATGTAGACATCCTACAAAAGGGCCTCACTGAGACAGATGCCTGGTGTCAAAGCCATGACCTCAAGCTCAATGCCAAAAAGTGCATTGTCATCCCCTTTGGTAAAAACTCTGTACCCATGAACTACAACATAGCCAGTAGTATACATAACACTGAAATTGTGATAAGAGACCTTGGGACACAGGTGGACAGTAGTCTCTCCTTTGATAATCACATCGCCACAGTAGTCAGGAAATCCTTCTACATGGCACACCTCATAACAAAAGGTTTCTCATCCAGAAAAAAAGAGGTCATTGTTCCCCTCTACTCATCACTCATTAGACCCATTATAGAGTACAATGCCCCTTTTGGTAAATACCTCACAAAGAAGATTACCGGCCTCAAACAGATGCCCTATGCAGACCGTCTCAAAAAACTCCAGCTTTACTACATCGCATATCGCCTACTCAGAGGTGATCTCTGCCTAACATACAAAGCTATATCAAACCCAGAGCTGTTGGACATGCTCCACTTAACAAAATCCCAATCCCTCCGAGCTACACGCTCTAGGGACCTAAACCTTGTCACCACATTAAACAGAACATGCCGGAGGGATAGATTCCTGTCTCAGAGACTTCCCATACTCTGGAATAAACTACCTATCTATATCAAACAAAGCTCCTCATTAGCACTCTTCAAGAAAAATCTTGATGATTGGATGGGAAATAGGAAATTCACCCTGAGGATCACCTCTGTGGCTCTGCTTGACAGTGGCACAGGAAAATAATTTTCATGGGTGGCAAAAGCCAGGGTACCTTTTTGACTGGGCTTGTATAGGCCCCAGGGCCGATAGCCTAGTACCTACCTATGAACCTATGAATGTATTAGAACTGAATAAATTGGCTTAACAATTCCTTTACTCTGCTTATAAAGTGTCATGGTACTTTGATTTGTCCATTGACATTTTTTAAATCTTTAGTTTGCATACTAGTGATTTGCAAGCATAACCAAAGCCTTTGACAATCATCATTTAACCTTCCTGCTTTAAATCTTGTGTGTTATATGTTTCTTAAGTTCAAATTGCCTCATGAGTACTGCATGTCCTTGAAGGAAGATTTACAGGTCTTCGTACATGCAGAATTATCGAAGATAAACTTTGAACTCAACAACGTCACAGAATAGAATGCCACATCAGGAAGAAACAAACTGGAAAAAGGAAAAGGGAAAAAAAAAAAATTGGGCTTTTTCTTGGCTAATATCCTAATTATATAAATGCCTTTTTCTGGAGATAGTTCTTGGTTAAATAAAGAGTAGAATGGTGTAATTATTGTGCATATTTGTTGAATAGTGTCACATACATAGTATGTTGCAACCTTTTTTTCTAACGCAATGTATGAGTGGTGCAGTTTAGAGATGTGGTAGACTGACTTTATAGCACAAAGTATATGGTATTGTGATTGATACTTAAACCTTAACCAGAGTATTGAGCTAGCGATGAATGATTCTTGAATGCACATTTGGTTATCAGACTTCTATTACACAAATCCTTAATTATATAGGACAGTTTTTGGAGCCCCTGCTATATACGGCAGTACAGGGTGTTTTTCTTGAAAGTTATTTTGATGGTGTTTTCTATGTAGCAGTTTCAGATTTGCTCAGATTTGTGACCATTAAAAATGTAGCTGCCTTGCTTCTGTTTGGCTCTTATGCAAGGCTGGCATGTCAATTTGGATCGTAATCAACATTTCCAACTTTTAGTGCTCTTGCTTTACAGGCTGAGCTACTGCTGTTATGCTTGTGTTCTGATATTTTGGTTTAGTTGTGGTGAGTTGATGTATAATTTAATCAAGTAGTACTCTCCTTTTCCACAAGTTCATTTGTTCTTTTGTATTTTGGGAGCCAAATCAGTCTAGTGATAGGGGAACCATTTGGATTAAGTGTTAAATGGGCTTCCACTCATTTATATTCTAAATAGTTTTAAGGTGTTTCTTTACTTGTATGCATAAGGCAAAGCTGCCCTTTTCTTTTTCTGCTGGCACTGTCATGTCATTGCTAAACTATATAATGCAAGCCATCTCAGCGGAAAAAGTAGTTTCCTTCTGACTTGGCCTACAAAAGTGTGTACATCCTTCATTCTTCATGTAAAGAGATGACTCCTGTAGGGTTAATTTTCATATAGGTGTCTGAAACCTTAAAGCTGGCAATGTGTTCTGGATCTAGTGATTTGATTTAATTTTGGAATTAATATATAATAAATGAATCTGCTGGGCGGTCACAGTGGTGAAGTGGTTGGCACTGTCACAGCACAGAAAGCGGTTCTCCAGTTCAGTTTTCAGCTGGGGGGAGTCTTCTGTGTGGAGTCTAAATGGCCTCTCTGCAGTGGTGTGGGTTTCCTCTGGGTGCTCTATTTATTCTGACATTTCAAAGACATGCAGTAGGTGGACTGGATATTTTAAATTAGCCATAGGTGTGAGTGCATGTACAAGTGAGTGGTACGGATGAACTACTGTGGTAGGGCTAATCATCTAGAAATGTAAACTTTAGCTTGAGATGACAGTCATTTTTGAAGTGAGATCCTGAGTTCATATGAAAAATGGGAAAAAATGGGTTGAAGATGGATGTATAGATGCAGTAAAGCAGAGTAATATTGTTCCAAATGAATTTAGATAAGCTAGAACTTTTATGATCTATACAATGTAAATTAGTTTCAACATCAGAAAGTACTTCTGATTTGTTAAAAATGTTAAAATTCAGTACAGTCTAATATTTAGAGATAAGAGTTGTGCTTGATTCTTTTTTTAGTAAATATAAAAACTGAATCACATCCTTATGACTTATAGCTGTTTGGTAAGTCCTTGTCTATTTTAGTTTTTTAATGGACTGCTTATTGCATTATTCTAAAATCTTTTATGCTAATGTTTAGTAAGATGTCTGATTCTATCAGCAGTCTACAGATAAATATGATATTACAGTAGTGAAATTTCAGCATTAGTGATTATAAAATTGATGTTCCTTTAAAGAAATGCAGTGGCATTTCAGCAAACAAGGGTTTTAAATAGTCCCTTTTCTCTATGCGATTTGTTTTCTATAAAATCTATTTATTTATTAGAATAAAACAGTATGTCTACAATATTTTATTAATTTTCGTAGACACTCAGATTTAAGTAGAAATATATATTAATACTAATATGTTTCACTTTATAAGTTCTGTTTTTTTTTCTATTACACAGATTCATTACCTTATTGTCAAGCCAAAAATAAAGACTTGCAAGGAGTGTACAAATAGAGGTCGGAAACCAGGATTCCTTCTTAAAAGGATCTTTTATTGAAAATCACAAAACACCAATAACGCCAAACCAATCTATACGTTTTCGACAAAGGCAAGTCTACATCAGAAAGTGATAGAGCAAGCTGATGGAAAGCAGTTAAGGAGTCAGCAGCAAGGAAGAAAACAGTTTGAAAATGGGGCTTGGAGTCCCAGTAGGTAATATCACCTCCTGCCAGCAAGCTGATGGAAAGCAGTTAAGGAGTCAGCAGCAAGGAAGAAAACAGTTTGAAAATGGGGCTTGGAGTCCCAGTAGGTAATATCACCAGGTGATATTACCTACTGGGACTCCAAGCCCCATTTTCAAACTGTTTTCTTCCTTGCTGCTGACTCCTTAACTGCTTTCCATCAGCTTGCTCTATCACTTTCTGATGAAGACTTGCCTTTGTCGAAAACGTATAGATTGGTTTGGCGTTATTGGTGTTTTGTGATTTTCAATAAAAGATCCTTTTAAGAAGGAATCCTGGTTTCCGACCTCTATTTGGACACTCCTTGCAAGTCTTTATTTTTGGTTTTGGTTGTCGTTTGACCTTATTGTAAAGACAAGGGTTTGATTCTTTTTAGTTTCCAAGCAAGTTATCTAACCAAACAGATCTCCCAGGATGCCTCTGGAAAGAGGCTTGAGTCTAGTGAGTTTCGGTAATCAACAAATTAATAAATATAAATTAATTTCTTAGCAGGTAGTTGTATTATAAGCAAATGTAAATGTCATTCTGGTACTTCTAAATTGTCAAACATTTTGTATAATTCTTGATAACTGCCTATGCCATACAATCATTATGTTATTTAAAATTAATTATATAGCTGATATAAATAAGTGAATTTTAATAGCTAATGAGCCCATTTTTATGCAGATTGGTTATTGAATGAATGTTCTCATTAGTCCTTCGTAATAGCAATATGATTTTTTTGTCATGAATGCACTGCAATACTGTTAGATGGCTAAATTACAGGAATAAATACAATATGTCAGATATTAAAAATTCTTTTGAGCTTATAAAATCATTATTTGCCTAAAAGAACATATAATGTGTTGTGTTAAACAAATTAATAACCTGAAAGGAATATAAGTAACTGACTAATATATAGTTTTGTACATTTTGAATATTACAAACATTTTTAATATTTTGCCATATTACTGAGTTGCTTTAAATCTTTAAGATAAATATAGATGGTTATAGTGTTAATGTTTTAAACATAGTAAACTAAGTTAATAACGTATAGCATATGTAATTATATTGAGGCACAAAATATTAATAAGTAGCTCAGATTAACCAGCTACTTGTTTATTTATATTTTGCTAAAATGAGAACATTTTATTTACTGTTCTTATTTAAAATATATTATTATATTAAACATCTATGAAAATTATTATTAACGTAGCTCACTGTGATTACATTTTAAATGAATATAAGTTAAAAGTAAATTTAATATTAATATCAAGTAGAATACTATAGCTTATTATCATTTGGCGTTTGTTCAGAAAATATAAAATTGTGAAGGTATTTTCAGAGATGGAAACAAAACAGTGGCTAGTGAAACATTAATGATGTTTGAGGGGGTTTTGAATGACCATGTCATAAAACCAGGAATGACACATTCCATGATAGGGGGTTGTAAATATTTTTATTACATTGTTTTTGAATATCTTTAATCTTTTGACCATAACAAAATATGTTAAGCCTGAATATTGTCAAAAATATAAGAGACATTACTAACATTTGCTAGACACTCCAAAATTTAAAAATGACAAAGTATAATTGTATCTCATTAAATGTAAATGGGTTGAATAATCTTATGAAGAAAGGTAGTTTGTTTAAATACCTTAAAATGAACAATGCTGATATAGTCTTTTTACAAGAAACATGATTAATAAAGAAATAAATTGCTATGCTGACTTGTAACCAGTATTCAATACTGGTTGATTCCCACTATAATGTTAAAAAGAGAGTCACTATAATACTCTGAATTAAATCATTAATCATACCTAAAGTGATTTTTGTACTGACAAAAATGGTATGATGGTATTGGTTGTACTTCAAATAGATAAGGGCACTTTTATTAACATTTATTGGATTCCTGGAATGGGTTCTAAGGTATTAAAAATACCAAGATCTCATAGCTTTATATGCTAAAGGAGTAGTTATAATGGCTGGTGACTTCAATTGCTTATTATCAGAAAATTATATCACCAGTGACAAGAAACTTAAAATAGCTGCTGTTTCTAAACAATTAAATAATTTTACAAATATGATAAATCTTAGGAATATTCAAGATTTAAAACTGGCAAATTCTTTAAATTATACCCATCTTTCATATAGATTTGGTACTCAAACAAGTATTGATAAAGACTTTGCATCTAATGAGTTATTTTCAAAAGTAGAAGTACTAATAATACCCTGTCCTTTGTCTGACCACAGTGCCATTATTTTTAAACTTAATTTAAAGCCTAATATATTAATATACTGGCAAAGAATACCAACATACATAGTTAAAATTAAAGTGTTCATAGAATGGTTCGTGAATGAATTAAAAGTTGCTATGGATATTAATAACAGTGGTGAAGTCTCAGGTGTCATCTTATGGTATACCCTAAAGGCCTACATTTATTGTAAAATAAAGAGTTGGAATTTAATAAAAAGAAAGGAATGGAATAATGAATTAAAGGTACTTCAAACAAGAACTGATAGTTTAAAATTGAACTTAAAATCATCTGATACAAACACAGCTGCAGAATTAAAAACTTTAAATCAAAAATACATAGAAATATTAACTCATAAAGTTGCAATACATTTGGAGAAACTTTAATTGCAAACCTATTCTGTAAATCATAAAACCTTACATAGGCTAGCCATAAGATCAAATATTTTAAATAACATAAATCATATTAAAGAAAGTACATATGAAGTAACTAGCAAATTTAAAAGGGTGACAGACTTGAAGGACAGTTTAGAAACCTTTAGGAAGCATTGTGAAGAAATAAATAGTAGGGATCTGAATTTGGATTACACTGATTAAACTGATTGTTTCCTAAGGGAAAGTTTAAAACAAAAAGGGATGAAGGAACAAAATGAGAAATTAGATAAATCCATTACTTTTAAAGAACTAAAAGACCAAACAATAAAATAAAAAGTCTAAAAAAGAACAACGCTCCTGGATTAGATAATTTCAAAATGATATAAAATAATCCCTGGTAATATTTTGAAAGTATTAGCAGATGCATTTGATGAAATTAAAAATTCATTAAATATTCCACCTTCATGGAAATATTAATTAATTCCCCCTATTTTAAAATAAAAGCTCTATATTATGCTCTTCATATCATCCTACTACATTATTAAATATAGATTATAATATTTTTATCAGTATGTTGACTAAAATATTAAATAATATAATACCACATTTAATTAAAAATGATCAAACTGGCTTTATATTAAGGAAAAAGATGAAAGATAATCTTATCAGACTTGTATCTCTAACATACTTTGTCAATAATAATAAAAGGAATTGTCAATATTAAGTTTAGACATTGATAAGGCCTTTGACTCAGTTAATTGGTTATACTTGCAAAAAGTCCTTAAACAGAATACTTTTCCTCAAACTTTATAGAAACAATAATGAAATTATATAATAATAATACCTTGTCATTTGTTAAAATCTTTTCTTTCTAGTCCATTTAGAATAGTAAAAGGAACAAAACAAGGATGCCCATTATCCCCATTATTATTTGCCTTAGCAACAAAACTTTTTGCCACATATATTAGAAATAATAATGAAATAAAGGGTTTCTCCATTAAGGATAATTAAAATTCTAAAATCCAATTATTTGCTGATGATATTCTATAAACTACAAATAACATCAACATTGTGTTAAAGAATATTATTAAATCAATAAAATATTTTGAAAACATCTCTGGACTGAAATTCAAGCATAATAAAACAGACATTATGCTAATAAATAAAAAAAGATACATCATTTTTAAAACAATACAAAGAATTTAATTGGGAAAATAAGCAATTAAAATATCTAGAAATTAATATAAAAACTAGATGGAAGGAAGCATTATCATTAAATTAAAAAATGTAACTAACAACATTTCAAAACTGGTTGAAAGTTGGGAAAACTTTTTCTTCTCAATGGAAGATAGACAATAAAAATGATAGCATTCCCAAAAATATTGCACCTTGTTGAATCATTACTCATACCACCTCCTAATAAAAATGTAAAAAGAATTAATTCTATATTACTAAGATTTTTGTGGTATCCTCAAAAGCCAAAAATATCATATGAATGGCACATAAGAAGTTGGGTAGAGAATGTTATTGGATTCCCAAATATTGATTTATACATTAAATCTGCTATCTTAAACATTGCAAGTCTTTGACTTGGCTCAACATATTCTTTAAATTGGAAATCCCTACATGAAGTAATTTTAGCTTCACAGTCACTGGTGCGGTAGTTAGCATTGTTGTCTCACAGCAAGAGGTTCTCTGGTTCAATCCTCAGCTGGGGTTCCTTCTGTGCGGAGTCTGCATGTCCTCCCTGTGGTCATGTGGGTTTCCTATGGGTGCCCTGGTTTCCTCCCACATCCCAAAGACATGCTGTAGGTGGATTGGACACTCTAAATTGGCCCTAGGTGTGAAAACTCCACTGCCAATCAGGAGCAGACAGGTGATCCGCTGTGGTGACCCCTAACTGGGAAAAGCCAAAAGAAGAAGAAGAAGAAGAAGTGGGAAACTGAAATCAATTTTCATCTTGCATCAAACATTAATATAGCACATTGGGTTTTGAAAGACTTTTGTATAAATAATATAAACTTCACTACTTGTACTTTTGGCATTAACAATATTTTGGTTGTTTTCAAGACAATAATGAATAGTAATTTTTTACTTAAGCAGTTGTTCCTGATGTTCCCTATAGTTTATTCTACTGGTTGTCTGGAATACTTTAACATAAACATAATAACTACTCTTGAGTAAAATAATTAAAAATGTTGGCATCGATTATTAGATGAAAATAAAATAAATACTGTAGAAAACATCTTTGCTAAGTATAATATAAACAATACTAACTGGTTGGATAGTCAGATGTTAAGGGAATTCTTAAATAATAAATTGAAAATGATATTACTTATGAAGACTAAATCAATTCCAAAAATATTACATTTCTTCTTTCAGATTAATATGGGTGAATATAAAAAAAAATCATATTTATCAATAATCTGTAGAATTTTAAGAAATGAACTTATAGGTCTTTATGTCTCTCATTGGCACTATTCTATAAAAATAAATAAAGAAGTATTTTCAGAGACAAATAAAACAAAATATTTGTGGTCTATAAACAACTCCACATCATCTATTCACTGAAAAATCTTTACTTGGAAGTTTTTACATAGAAGTTGTGTACATCATGTAAAATAGCACTTTTTTATAAAAAAGAAAATAAAGATGTTGGAGATGCAATTCAAATTTAGATGCAGATTGGGAACATTTGATTTTGAAATGTCGGGTGGTTGTGCCTTTCTGGGAAGATTTCAAAAGCTTTGCTAATGCTTTGTGGTCAGACAAATGCAATATAACAGATTATTTGATCTTATTCAATGTTGCCATTCCAGATCATGTTCCTAATGATCAACTGCCTCTTCTATGGTCCATTTTGGCTATTGTCAGAAAGGTTCTTACAATGAATAGGAAAAGTAAAAATTTCCTCTATTTTTCTGAGTTTACTTGTTTAGCAGCAATAGTATCTAACAAGGAGTTGCAAACTTTACATAATAGAACTACGAATGTTACCCATAATAAAACATCTTGGCAAAAGCTCAAAGATTTATTACAAAAATATTAATGCTATCGCATTATATCAATATTTGTTATGGATGTTATATATAGTTTTCTTTACTTTTGTTCCAATTGTTTACATAATGTTGCATTATTATTTTAGTTTAATTTAAAAGGCAATAAAAAGATGTTTAAAAAAATACTTAAATTGAGTTGCCTAATATATAACTTGCAACTAGTTAAAATTCCGTAGTGTCAGTCTTATAAGTCAGCACAAAAGTAAAACCTCTCATAAATAAGGAATAGTGGTCAGCCAAAACATTAAAGTCCCTCACATTGTATACATTAAAGTCACTACACTGATGAAGCCTTACTGGATTTATACATAGCTGATAAGATGTGTGTGTGACCTTACTGTGGCAAAAGTGATACACTGAGTAAATCACCCCTGGAAGATGTGTGTCGAGGTACATGGAAAAGTGTGTATTGTGCTAAATCATTAAACTCAGGATTTGTGCTACATACAAGCAATTTGTCACCACTGTAGTCACATGGTGGTGGAAGTTCTGTTTAATATCGACCTGTGTACCCAGGTCATATACTGCTTGGTCTGCTCATAGGGGTGTGTTGTCTGTATTGTAATTAGCTTGTGTATTTGTTTTCATAAAGGAACTAATCATGATCTTTTTTCATCTACCATGTTTCCACAGCTCTGGCAACAATCCTCTGTGTGTGTTAATACTTTCTTCAATATAGCAATAGTGTTCTTGGCTTAAATGATTGGCCACAATTTGTAGCTTTCCACAAAGCTGGTTAGGCAAAGAATGTGTAACCACTATTTATGAGACTTAAATACTGAACAGGAAAGGACCTAACACAGCGCCCTGAGTTATGGACCCAGTCACTGGAGTCTAGATAGAGGTGATTTCTCATACTTCAGTATTATGTGTCCTGTATATGATCCATTTGTCTACCCACTTTGTGACATAGGTGTTGATGTCCACTTGTCACAATTTGTCTGTAATACCTGAGTGTGAATTTGTGTCAAATGCCTTGGCCAGGTCAAGTCATATGGAATTACAGTCTTTTCATCATGTATGCTCTTGGTGACCTTCTTGAAGACATCAGATTTAACAGACATGATGTAGCTTTAACAAATGAAACATGGGTTTGGTACACAGTCAGGAGATTGTCTATGTCCTTTTAGATAATGTCCATGATGAGTCATTGGTCTGCCTCACAGACAAGGAGAGTCAGAATTATGTGTCTATAATACCCTGTATCAGGTGATGGTCTCACATTTTTTAGATAGGTGAGTGTTGCTGTACACCTTTTTGCAAGAGCATAGGTTGTCTGGCGGCTGTGTTTAAGTAGGGCTCTAACTGTGTCTGCTAGGACAGGTTTTAAGTCACAGTATAGGCAACATGGGATATTGTTAGGACCCATTGATTCTGTGTTTTTAGCCTTAGAGGCTGCACAGATTAGCTGTTCTCTTGAGAAAGTAAATTGAGCAATGTTTGCATATATACTTTGGCTGACAGCCAGTGGTGACAAGAGGGTGGAGTGTGAGACAAACTGTCAGCAAGCAGAGTGTCTATTTTTGTAGGTTGTGTATGACTGGTCTACACTTAGATGTGTATTCCCCGTAACATTTCACATATTTAAATTAATGATTTTTAAATGAACATACACTCACAAGTTGACTGCAGTGAGACTAGAACCCCTACCTATCTACAAAACCCTGTACTTAACACAAGCACCACCGAACAAGTTTGACTTTTACTGTGTCAAACAGCACTTTAAGGCTGATGATGTCAGCAATGTCTGGTGGGAAGAAGATGGTAGTAAGAGTGTCTCACATGCTGTTCTAAAACGGTCTCTCAATGTGAACTAACTGAACACCAACGTACATCCACTCACAAGCTGACCATAGTGAGACTAGATCCCCTACTTAACTATTTACAGAACACAGTACTTAACACAAGCATCACATCACAAGTCTGGCTTTTAGATTGTCTGACATTTTATAGATGATGGCATCAGCAGTGTATGTTTGTGAGAAGATGTTGGGAGGCCTGTGTAAAATGGCTGGGTAAGCATGTACAACTGTCAAAACATTTGTTCTCCTGGAACTTGATTGGTGACAGTAGGATACAGACGCATGCTCCTATGACTGAGCACACATCAGTTAACTGCAGTGAGATTAGAATCCCTACCTAACTAGTTATACCAGCTAGAGAACTCAGTGCTTAACACAGGCTCCATGGTACAAGTTTGCCTTTTACACTGCTGCTGGACAATTTATAGTGGATGACATCATCAATAGATGTTTGAGAGAAGATGTTGGGAGGCCTGTATAAAATAGATATGCAGCATGTACGACTGTCAACATACTTTTTCTCCATGGGACTGGATTGTTGACAGTAGGATACAGACTTATGCTCTTCTGACTACACACACACACACACACACACACACACACACACACACACACACACACACACACACACACACACACACACACATACCAGTTGACTGCAGTGAGATTAAACCCCCCACCTAACTAGTTACACAAGCTAGAGAAATCAGTACTTAATGCATGCACCACAACACAAGTCTGACTTTTACACTGCTGCTGGACAGTTTATAGTGGACTTCATCAACATTGTAGCTTTGGGAGAAGATGTTGAGAAACCTGTATGAAATGGCTGGGTATGCATGTATGACTGCCAAACGATTTGCTCTGTGTGGGACTGGATTAATGACAGTAGGATACAGACTGATGTCTGTGTGACTATGCACATGCACTTACACATACGTAGAGAAACACACATAATGTGGTTGTTGTGGTAAGTTAACTCATATGATAGTATACCGTTCTCATCTGTAGAACACAGTAGTTAATAACTGCACAATCCCTGAAGTATGGTTTTGTCTTCTCGTGCTGGTCTTTATAGATGATACCATCTTCATTATATAATGTGGGTAACATATCCTGTTATGAGAGTGGTGTGGAAAGAGTGGATTTTCTATTTTCTGTTGTGTTTCCAATGTGCAGATATACTTTAAAAGACATCTTCTCAAGCTAGATGCAAAAAGCTGTCAGGAATACATGCAGCAGAACTGAGACATATGCAGCTGTTTCTCAGTATGTTGTGTGCATTAGACACTTATTGCCCACACACAGACACACACATTTTATGTTCAGCATGGATGCAACTGTGTATGTACGTGTCCATATTTGTGATGATTTGATGTCAGCATTAATACATGTATAAGACAATCTGAATGTCTATTGTCAGTATAAAGCTTTAGATGATGTAACAATGCAGTTGTGCTATTTATTTCTGTAGTATAGTTGACATTTGGGAACTAGTACTGACATATCTATTTTCAAATGCATAGGTGCAGGGCACGCATGAGCCTGGCTGTGTAAATATGTGTTCATTCAATAACAAGTGCCTTCCCTTTAGATATGTTTTTTACATGGATTATGGGATGAAGAGTAACTGCCCAACAAACATACTAATTGCCAATCAACTCTTTTCATAGCTTGCCGATGAGCAACTGGTTTGTACAATTGATGGCAAAGTATTTGCACATGCAAGATACATGTTTAATGACTACTACTACTTCAACTTGAGAAATATAGCCTATAGACGAAATAGCTGACAAATACTATGGTGTTCATAATGTCATTTATATCGCGAATGCTATGTCATAAATTTTATGACATCAAGGACTACTAGTACTGCTTTTCCCATCTGTGCGGAGTTAAGTGACAACCAAACTCAGGTCTCTGCTTCACTGATAAAATTATAATAGTTGTATTGGTTCACCTTCCTCTGCACAAACATGTTAAGTGGACAGGAGTGGCAGTCAACAATTTTGACAGTACTGATTGTACAAAAAAACACCTGTTGCCTAACTCTCTATGTGGCAGCAAATGTAACAGCAGTGAGTTTTCATTTTGGGCACAAATGACACAGGTTTTGAATGCGGCTCAATCTAATTGTTTTTCATTTAGGATGGCATTAAATAATTACATGTGATAATGTTTGCAAATGTGAGATGGAATCACTACAGTGAAGCACTGTATAAAAATGAACAGTACTCAATTGATTTATGTCAACAGTACACATATGGATTTTCATATTTATACATTCATCAGTCTAAATAAATATTATAGGAAATATTTAAAATGACTGCCTTTATTCTGTGTGCTTCCTTAGCACAACAGGTTTAACCAGCATTGCAAGGAGGTAATCGTACCATGCCATAGGACGTCAAGAGACATTCACCATCACTTGGCATTGCTGTGTGATGCTAAACTTCACATAAATGCTGGGGACAAAAAAGTGAAGGGTTTCATTAGTGATTTATTATTTATGTGTGTGGTGTGTGATTCTATTTTTTGACCAGATTAAAGGTGTGAAAATGGGGTAGATAAGCAAGCGGTGAAATGGGGGGGTGGGGGCAAGCAGAGAGAAGAACAAAGGGGAAGCAATAGAGGAATGTACAGGAGGGAATTAAGAAAGAACCATAGCTATCCACTTCTTCAACAGTGTAAAATGAACTAGGATAGAATATTGGATGAATTTGGATTGTCACCGCAACAAAGATGGGTGTCAACAACACAATCATGTTGTATAGTCAATTGGACCTAATCAAGTGTGTCAAGTACATGCACATGCAAAGTCGAGAGCTATGTATAGGACAATATTTTTTGTGGGACAGGTGCCCATTTTTTTATTTAATTTCAGTAAGAAAGGAATGTTGGGCAAGAGATGTAGGTATGTCAAGGCCAGCTAAGTTGCATAGGTGAGGAAGTGGTTGCAGACAAACAGGATAAACAAGCCAGTGACAGGGATGATGAAGGATACCATGATTGGGGATAGGGAGGGGATATTAGTCACCCATGCCTGTCAAGTATGGGGAAACTGAGAATCTAGTTCTCACCCTCAGAACTGACATCACTGCCCCCTTCCTCAGCTTGCTGTTGGAGTGCTTGATGTTTTTCCCTGATTCCAGTTAGCATCTTCTCCATCTAGCTGAGGCATGCACCAATTGTGCTTTCCACAACCTCATGCACCATGCCTAGCATCTCCTGTTGGGTGACAAAATCCTCATCTCCACCAATACTCCCAGAGGGTACCAGTGTACTAGCTGCCAAGATAATGCTACCTGATGTTCAGGGTCCAGGTAGTGCAGGGGCTGCTGTGGCAGTACTGCCAGACTGGGTCACAGATGTGCTGGGCATTGGTGCAACAGCCATTGCCATTGGAGGGATGGCAGGTTGAGCTGCACTGGTTAGTCTACCTCCCTGTACTGGAATTCATTTTTTCATTTGTCAGAAATACATGACATCAGAATGTTGTGATCACACATAAAAAAGAGAGATATGAGATGGGCTAAGAGACAAAAAAAAAGAATTAGAACCATCATATGTCATATACAATAAATTAGTATGATGTAAATATCATTTTACTTTTACATTAATTACACTTTTTAAAAACTACAAACTAGGTCTGATAACTGTTCCAAGTAATCCTTGCAATATATTGTAGCTTTTCAAAATAATACAGATTAAGTTAACATGGCATTTATGCCATTTTTGTTGGAATTAATATTTAATATTTTTAGTATGTATTTGTTACTTATGAGATTTGAGCTCAAAACATCTGATTACAATAATAATTGACTTCTAAAATCCCTTTGAGCTTCAGAATGAAACATGCATGCTTGACTTTACAATTAAGATATGCATGCTTAATTTGCTACTAATGTATAGAAGAGCATAATTTTCATACAATTAATACTATAATTATTTGTGTTGCATACATACCTCTTGCCACACTTAACCTTTCTAAATGTTTAGCATGGGTTTGCATGTTTGCTGCAATCTCATGGGCAGCTGTAAAATACAAAAAAAGAAAAAAAGAGAAGAGCACTATGCATACCAATCTTGCCTATCTCCAGCTTTGGGTATAATTTAAAGTATCTTTATCTGTATACTTACACAACTGTGGGCCATCAGCAATCTTCACCTCATCTAGCCACTGGCTGAGTTGTGCCTGCTTGCGCCTTTTTAGGTCATTAATGTGGTGCCTTCATTGCTGTCCAGTGCGTTGAATGCCATTCTCACTGGAGACAGCCTTGACAAGACTATTTCAAGTCTCTGATTTATATTGAGACCTGATATAGTCCCACTGCAGTAGCTTATGGCTGTGGCACTTTTCAAGGAGTCCACGGATATTTTTGACTCCTCTACTCCCCATCTTTGAGTCCTGAATGGGGCACCTTCTTTTCTTGCTTCTGCCATGTCAACACAGGTCATACAGCAACAGTTAGTGTCTTTTCTTGCCAATTCATGATGTTGCATTTAATGGTCTGGTCAGTGTGCAAGTCCACACAAACATGCTCTATTTGCATGATGTTAAGCAGTGAGCAATGATGTCAAAAAGAGCAGAAGGCAGTTTATGAATTAGGAAGGGTGATGTGACAATTTTCATTAGTTTTGGGTTGGATACTAATGCACCTGTTGGATAAGTTAACTTTTCAGACATGTATTGGGACATATACATTTTATGACCTGAGGTATATTGGGTGGCTTTGCATACTAATAAAAGTAATTTTTGCAATGTGAGATTCAAACCTATGTAAAACAGACAATGCACAATCTTCCACATAGGTGTTTTTACCTCCTTGCCACAAAGGAGGTGTTGTCAGACATGCTCATTAATTGTATAGATGCACTGAAGTGTAAGCTGTTAACCATGTATATGTGTGACCTGACAATGTCCTGGTTTACACATCCTTGTGTATATGACTATAATTGAAGTATGAAGTCTACTGCAGGGCAGAAATGAGACTTTCAGATATAGTAACATAATTGTCAGCATACCTCCAGTCACACATGCAATTCATATGACATCCGCTGCTATACATAGTCATTTTATGTAGAATTATATTTATATTGTTAATTTTAATATAAAGTACAGTAGAACAGCATTAATAAAATTTGGAGTTGGATGGATTAGATCCTTGGCTCACCTGTATTGTGGCCATGAACTTACACCATTTGTCACATGGAAGGCTGGACAACAGGTATATTTTTTTACAGTCATTACTGTGCAGACTGATCATTGCATCTGAGGACATGTTTGTCACATGTGCTCATTAGTTTTATTCATACACACACACACACACACACACACACACACACACACACACACACACACACACACACATTAAAGTGTTGAGTGATTAATCATGTATGTGCGTGACTTGAAAGTGCATAAAATAAATGTTTAATTGTAGGACCATTACTGTACTGATAACCATAGTTAGACATATACATGATATCACATGTATGCTCAATCCACCTGCTATACATAGCTATTTTTATGTATAATTATTTTTATATTGTTCATTTTTATATAAATTACAGTGGACCAGCTTTGATAAAACTTAGAGTTTACTGGATTAGCTCTTTGGTTCACCTGTATTGTGGCCATTAACTGACATATGCTGCCACAGGATGAGCTAAGCAGCAGGTTTATTTTTTACACTCACAACTGTGTATGAGTGCTGACTGCCATGCAATGCAACCTAGAGTGTTTCCATGATGGAAGACCACACATGTTACATTGTATCTTTTTAGAAATTGACAAGACTGCAGGCATTGTGGAAGCATGCTAACCACAGTACAATGCTGTTTAGCATGCTTGCTCGATGGAAAGCACAGATGTAACAATGTGTCTTTTTTAAATTGACAATGTCTGCTTATTATCTGCAGGTGTTGCAGAACTGCACATGTTGTGGAAGATTGCTGACTGCCACACAACGCTGCTTTGAGTGTTTGCACAATGGAAGGCAAAAGTTGTAACAACATATCTTTTTAGAAATTGACAATGTCTGCTTGTTGTCTGGGCCATTATGTCATGTTTGCATGAAGGTGACCAATGAGCAAATGAGACAAGCAAAGCTCAACATGTATTATGCTTGTAAAAAGTTTTACTTAGTTTTCATCAATAAATGATAAATGTGGGACTTGAACCTAGATCTATATATCCTATGTGCTTTATTATGTTGTTTATTTGTGCTGCACATGCACTTGATTCACAGTTGTAATGTATGCTGTTCTTATCATAGGAGAAACTTCTTTTCATTTTAATGTATTTATCTGTTTCACTGTACTTGTGCTAAGCCACACATTGCACAATTATTACTATTTTAAAAAATAAAAATAAATAAATAAAATATAGACAACATTACAAAGTATATGTTAACACACCTCAAATAATTTTACTCTGGGTTTGAACTATCATACTAATTTAAAGAACAAACACACTGGGAGTGCCTTATCTCTCTCTTTGTCACATTAACAACTTTGCAGCAGGAAAGCAAATCAATGTGTATACAAGCAAATCCCATTTTCTCCGCAGTATTAGCGAGACATATACACATGTATACTCTTAGTTGTTTGTACATGTGTTGCTTACAGCTTTATTGCAATGTGTGATCACACAACCAGTTATGAGTACTGTTTGCACCAATGCAGCTCTGTTTTCCATTTGTATTGTGCTCATTCTTCTCTTATCTGTGCTGTACTATCAGAAATGCAATATATATATATATATATATATATATAGGTCATTTTGTATCATGGTCCTTTAAATGTATGATAAATGACATAACATTGAGAAACAGTTTCCAGCAAAGGCAGGAGAGTTTGGCTATTAGTGAACCAAAATGACAACTGTGTGCTGTTCACTTCCATTTAAAAGCTTGTTACGGTTACTTCTACACTTTGTAAGTGTATCCTGGGTGACATACCCAATGCAGGTGAGGTAGTCTGAACTGTTGTTATGTCTTTCTTCTCCGTCACACTAATCATTCACAGTTGCAATCCATTAGCAACTAGCACTGAGGTAGTGCCTACACTATGTTTACACCTGCTATATGAAGTCAAAAGTTTGGGATTCAGCAATTCTAATAAGTTCACACCTCATTTGCATATTCACTATGTTCAGAGGTCTGAATCTACACTATAAAAATTTAACTGTATAGCTAGGGAACTTTAAGGTCAGGAGACTTGTGTATTTGGAGAACACAGAAGATTGCTTTTCCTTTTGATTTATCAGCAGAAAAGGTTTCTGATCTTGCTAAGATATGATTGTATTTCAAACACGTTCTGGATTGGCTAACATGTTACAAACAAAATGTTTATATATATGCATTACAAAATGGAAAATGCATCTCTATGCACTTCTTATAGTTCACTGTTGGCATAGGCATTTTGGGCAGTCATTTTTTTTTCTCAGATAGACAGCTTATTTACTTTCAGCGCAAGTGTTATTTTTAAAATTGGATTATTGTACAATTTTCTTATGTTACTTCAGGGAATATAATGTACTATATTGCCAATGACATAGGAGTGTTATACTTCCAAGACAGCCCTGTCACGAAAGGAGATACTGGATAGCTAGCTGGAATTTTGTGAATACTTATATGTCATTTGTGAATATCAACATGATGTATATAAGATGCTTGTGTTACAAATGTATTAGAACTGTATGTCATGTGTATATCAAACTGCTTGAAGGTATTTGCAAAGTGCTGTTTTGAAATAACCACGGTGTACCCTACTGGAAAAGAACAGCAATGTACCTGCACTATTGTAACAATTTAAATGTATATTTTAACAGTGGAAACTGGAATACAGGAGGTTAACTTCAGAGAAATAGCTGAAATTAAATTACTTTGTGGCAGCAAGGAGACAGAATATGTATGCTGAGAAGTTTTCTGTATTGTCTTGGAAGTGTGTTATTGTTTTATGACTTCCAACCTTTGCCAAAGATCTGAGGTCTATGTATTTTCAAAGGTAAATGCTAAATGCTACCAGCTGCCATCAATGGTTGTTTTGAGTCTGGGAACTAGGAGTCAGATGACAAGCAATGATGTAATTCTGCAAGATATCCCAGCAGTAATATTTGAGATATTAATTTGAGAACTCCCAGAGAGAGACAGCATTCTGTATTTGGTCTTGGACCTGACAACAAGATCCATTCACCACACCTCTTACCTTGCTTTGTAAGTAAGTTAACTATGGTATAGTAATTTTCTTAGATATAGTCGGGATTATAGCAAAGCTTAATTTAGATGTTTTTCTTTATTTATTTGAGACTGTCCTGCAATGTTGTTTTAAATATTCCCTGTGATTTTGAACTCTGAAGTCACTGTAATTATATACTGAGTATTTTCTTGTTCTTTTATTATTTATTATTAAATATATGTAAACCTTTCATTGTGTCTGATCTTTGTAGAGCTATTTATGTTCTGAGAGTACTTGCATATTTATTTGGTGATACTGTGGGCCACTCTTAACAGCCTTGTTATTGGTCAAATTACCATTTGTATGAATAGTAACATTGCACATTAAGACTGGACACCCTTTGTTAAGGCTTTAAAGTAGCTGATAAGGAGCTGGCTAGTGGCAGTGATAACTACCTTATAGTCTGGACAAAAGGGGGCATAGCTAGTAAACCTGTGCCAGCCTTTCCTAGGTGTGTGTGTGTGTGTGTGTGTGTGTGTGTGTGTGTGTGTGTGTATGTGTGTGTGTGTGTGTGTGTGTGTGTGTGTGTGTGTGTGTGTGTGTGTGTGTGTGTGTGTGTGTGTGTGTGTGTGTGTGTGTGTGTGTGTGTGTGTGTGTGTGTGTGTGTGTGTGTGTGAGTGTGTGTGTGTTTGTGCAAATCAAACATCAAAGAGTGTGTGTGTCAGCTACTTGGGCAGGGACACGAAGCACTGACTGGACAGAGAGGGTGATGGAGGTCTTGGCTTGACCACTCAGCTGAGATCTCAACTCTATAGCTATGTCAGTGGGGATTCTTACTGGGGATCTGGAGAAAGAGGAAGACACAAATTATGTGCTATTCCTTGGTTTGTACAAACTTTTCATTTGCCTGTTTGTTGGGGGGTGGGGGAGCAAAGTACCATTTGTGTGTTGCCACAACAAAAGTTGTGTGTGTTTAAAGAGGTACAGTCATCCTGTTATTTCTGGTGTAAACAATACATTGCTACAGTGGTATTCCTTTTTTAGACCAAACACTGTTTTTTTGTGTGAGTGTGATATAGTGCAACCAGATAACCTCCAATTTTAATAACAGAAATATGTGTCTCCACTACTTAATGTTGAATATGTGTATATATATATATATATATATATATATATATATATATGTATATATATATATATATATATATATATATATATATATATATATATATATATATATAAAATACATAAATAAAACCACCAACAAAAAGAAGTATCCAGCACGCATATAAGTATCTTGTAGTGCAGAATAATGCAAAGTGAGTCCATTTTCATTATGAATACTCTCAAAATGCTAAATGTTATCAAACAGAAAATCTGCATGACAAAATGTAGCCAGAAAGTTCCTTTAAAACTTCCACCAAATGTAAACAGTCTTCAGAGTACTTACTGTTTTCACTCAATTAATTCAGCATGAAATAATGTATCCAAAAGCTTCCTTTTAAAGTTCTACTAAATGTAAACAGTATTCAGAGTACTTACAGTTTTTAAACATTTAATTCAGTTGACTCCTGCTGTAACCAAAGTGTGGCAAGGTACCATGCTAGGGGTTGTTAGTGGTGCTTGGAGGAGGCCTGCTGTCCACCCTCCACCTGATCATGGTGCGTCTTTATGTGCCACTCTACTTATGTTTATTTTAAATTGAGGCTGACTGTGTGTGATGCTAGCAGTACACAGCCATTACATGGGTTAGTAAAGGTTGTGAGCATTCAAGAGGGCTTGAAGCACACATACAGTAGTAGTTTCCAAAGTTTATTCTTCAGACTTTGCTTCAAACAAGAGATAAAAACAATAAAAAACAGTAACCATAAAGTGCTTTTCAGCTCACCCCTTAGTGAGACTTCATCAGACAGTTGCAACAAGAATGTTTCAAACAGTAAATACAAATTCAAACCACATCAACTTCCTCCAAGCAAAAGACAAGCCCGCCCCCAAGGTAAGCAGGAAATTGTGCCTTTCGGCTTTTCCCGGTTAGGGGTCGCCACAGCGGAACTCTGGTCCGCTAATGATTGGTAGTGGATTTTTATGTACCTGGTTACCAGCCCTGATGCACAACCTTCAACGAAGGCACGCCCCATTCACATATGCCTCCACACAGAAGATGCTCTAGCTGAGAATTGAACAGGACAATGTCTTGCTATGAGATGACAATGCTACCGCAGCACCACCACCGCAGTCCAACGTAAGCAGGAAATAATTAACCAAGTGTGTGCTTCTTTAAAAATCCAGCTTCTTGTGAAACAAGTATGTGTGCAGTAAATATATCTCTATATGTGTAAATATAAATATAGCTTATCAGTTCGAAAACACTTTTAAAAGACCTTTTAAAAGTATATTCAGAAATATTTAAAAACCATGCTAACATTAAAACCAATAGTCAAGGTAACAGTAAAAAGTGAGAAGTCAAGAATGAAGTGTAAAATTTAAAACAGTATGAAATAAAAAACTTTACCACTGTGTGAAAAAGTATTAAAATCTTAAATAACTTTCAGTAGTAGGTAATAATTAAAGTTCTAAAAAGTAGGATGAAAAAATATAATAAAACACTTATATTAGCCTCATGTTGTCTGAATTTAAAGCCATCAAGCTGAAAAGCTATAAATACTGGAGCAGAGAAAACAATCCTGTAAAGGACGTCCGGTGAATATGACAAAAGGTGGAGTAAGAGTGTACACATTCACATGAACAACTCTAAATGCAGATACATTCATGTATAAATAACAACTAAGTGAATGTGCAAAACCATGTGTATGTATAAACATGTATATACATAACTAAACAAATAAATACATTTTTGACTATTTAGGTAAATATTTAACATACCCTGTTTAAGCAAAAATGTGAAACCTTTCTTGCAGGCTGAAGTGAATAAGGTATATATTCACCTTATTAAGCTCTTTAGTTTAAGAATGCAAGATATGGAATAAACTTCATTCAGTCCTGGTGGGTAGCAGGCCCTGGTGCGAAGTTACCATATTAATTCCAGCTTTTCTAGGAATAATGAACTAGGGCAACCCCTTCCATCACTCGTAACCTGGTCAATCACTCTAAACTTAACAGAGTGTAATGGAAAATCACTCACATGTCCAGCCAGAGCATTTTCCTGCTTTGATGTTCTAATGCTGTAAAGGTGTTCGTAAACCCTTTCTTTTAGTTTCCTGTCCGACTTCCCAATATAAAAAGCTGGGCAGGCTTGACATTGGGCCAAATAGACTATAATTTTAGTATTACAGTCAAATTTTCCTTTTGATGCATAGGGCATTCCTCTGATCGAGAAGTTGACCCTAATCTCCATAAAGGGGCATTGGGGGCAGATGCTACACTTTATCATCCCGTTCCTCTTGCTTCCTAAACTGTCTTCCTTCCTAGTCTGTAATAAGCTTTTTAAATTCCTGCCACGTCTAAAAACTACTCTAGGGGGGGGTCCATCAATTTACCATATAAATTGTGGTCAAGGACAATTAAATCCCAGTTCTTATTAATGAAGTCTTTGATATCATAACTATTGCTACTAAAAGTAGTAATAAAAGTGGACCCTACTAAAGGAGCATCATCATGAACCATCTGAACTTGGTTGATTTCCATTTGTTCCTCATTAATTTTAACCCCCAGTATAGGTTGGTACATGCCCCTATGCCTCTTGTTTTGTACTTCTCTTACCAGTTCCCTAACCATAGGTAGAGGGTATCCCCTCTTGATAAACATATCCTGAAGTTGATTACATTCTAGTAACAACTCCTCTTGTGTGGAAACCATCCGAGCTGCTCGTACTAGTTGGCCTTTTACCACTGAACGCTTTTGAAATAGTGGATGACAACTGTCAAAATGTAAAAAAGCATTCGAGTAGGTATCTTTCCTGAAAATACGAGCTGTATAGCAACCATTAATTTGGTCCTTTTTTAAGTCAACATGCAGGTAAGCTATTCTTTCCACGTGGAAAGTATGTGTGAACTGTAAAAAAACAGTGGTATTATTGAGGTAAGTCACTAGATTGTTAGCTTCCACCTCATCACCCTTATACAACATAAAGATATCGCCCAGGTATCTTCTATAAAAGTGTATTTGGCTTCTAATTTCAGGTACATTTAAAATAAACTCCCTTTCCCAAGAAGCCATTACTAGGCTGGGGAAGCTGGCTCCACACGGGGAGCCCATTGCTACGCCGATGGACTGGATGAAGAACCTGTTGTGTAAGGTAATATAATTATTAGACAGCACTATGTCCAAGAGTTCAGTGAGCAGAGAAATTAAACTTCTAGGGGCCTCCAGTTCTAGCAGTAACAGGCTGAGCTGTTCTTCATTCTTGACATCTCACTTTTTACTGTTACCTTAACTATTGGTTTTAATGTTAGCATGGTTTTTAAATATTTCTGAATATACTTTTAAAAGGTCTTTTAAGAGTGTTTTCGAACTGATGAGCTATATTTATATTTACACATATACAGAAGTATTTACTGCACACATACTTGTTTTACAAGAAGCTGGATTTTTAAAGAAGCATACAATTGGTTAATTATTTCCTGCTTACCTTGAGGGCGGGCTTGTCTTTTGCTTGGAGGAAGTTGATATGGTTTGAATTTGTATTTACTGTTTGAAACATTCTTGTTGCAACTGTCTGATGAAGTCTCACTAAGGGGTGAGATGAAAAGTGCTTTATGGTTATTGTTTTTTATTGTTTTTATCGCTTGTTTGAAGTAAAGTCTGAAGAATAAACTTTGGAAACTACTACTGTGTGTGTGCCTCAAGCCCTCTTTTTTAGGTTTTAGATTGCTTTCATCTTCAGAAATAACACTCATAAAATTATAAAACTCTCTGTTTCCAATCTGTCACAAAAATTTCAAAGGATTTATTACTATAAATAAAAATACCAAGGGACAGTATAAGTTAATTTTGATGAAAAAAGTTAGGACTTGTTTGCCTTTTAGTACCTGGGTCAATTCCTGTTTGGGCGTCCTCTTGTAATGATGCTACATTTTCTTTTTGTGTCAGTCAGCTCTTTACTTTTTTCCATATCCCAAAGGCATGCACATAGGGGGAACTGGCAACGTATCGTATTGTCCATGTTTGCAAAGCACATTTGTTTTTGAAAGGCTGGTATATCATTGAGGATTGTTTCTTATCTCAAGTGTCATGCTGTTGGGATAACATATAGTTCCATGTGACCCTGAGCTGATTAAAGCAGTTATTTAAGATAAATAAATTGCTATAACTATAAATAAGAAAATAAATAGCCTCCAAAATTACTGTACCTCTTCTCTGACTGGCTGTATAAGTAAAACGTAATCTGGACTGTTTTCAGAGCTTTTTCTCTGGGAGATGAGTTTTACTGAGGCATAATAAAGAGGGACAGTGCTACCTTAAGACCTTTACTCAATTTCTGGGATTATGTGTGTTGTTACCATTGAATGACATAATCAAAACAATACAAATCTGATAAAAGACAAAAAGGTTTAAACTTACTTAATACAAGAAGGCAACAAAGAAACCCACTGGCTAAAGATCACAAAAAATATTTGCACTGTTGAATGATTGTGACACTCAGTGGATAGCTGTTAATTTGCTCCTAATCCAAAAAACATAATCACCAGGGTCCCCAGATGGTTATGTTGATAACTGATGTAACCTCATATCATATCACACTAAACATATTATTTACAACAAATACAAAACAAAGCAGAAGGTAACAGTTAACATCAGACTATTCACAAAGAAGAAGCTAACAACCAACACCAAACTATTTACAATGAGACTCCATCTGATGCAGATGTAAAAAGTTTTACAGTCTTCCAGGTAGAAACCATCAATGCCTGAACTCTTGATAAAAGAAGTGCTTGTATTTGTCCCCCATCCAAGAATCCAAACCTGTGTTCCTAGTCTACCAGACAGTGCTATTGCCAGCAGACTGGAAAAACTGTGTAGCTAGGTCCCCCATACTGACATGAGAAATTATTTCTGTATATCCCACACAACTATGCTTAGAAGCAGTCAGCATATAAAGAGTGATATAACAACAAAACAAAAAAAGGCAAAAAAAGAAAATTCCTGAAATATAATACAATATTGCAGGTAAATAAAAGATTCCTGTCCCTTTTACTTTAGCACTGTAAAACAATGGGCCTGTGGAGCAAGGTGTAACCTCCTGCACCACCAATATATTTCCCCTTCTTTTGGTCATTGAGGTGAAACATTTCACCTCTTCCCAAACAGATACATTGACATCAATAATCAATTAGACCCCCCTTGATAGCAGGGAGTGAGTGAAGTAGAGGCTAGGCTAGTAGCAATATTCATTATAAAACATGTCTCCGAATATCCACAATGTTGGATAGAACCCCTTTAGGAAAAATCAATGCAGCAAGGACCTACAGTCACCTAGATGACACTAGTGAACTGGATGGAATAAGAATATCTCCTCTCACCAATTTGCTTTCAGCACTATTGCTATAACTCACTGACCATTTGTAACCATCTTAATCATGCCCTATCAAACCTACAAACACAGCTGTTTGTGACAGGGCCAACAAATAGACTGAGAAGCACAGAGAGAGGGGCAGGCGGCAAAACATAATAATAAATAACTAAATAATTGTATAGCCCCCCCCCCCAACACACAAACACAGACAGTGACTGCAGTTTATGCTGGTCATGCTAACTACCAGTACTCATTGTAACACTTCCGTTAATATGAAAGTCAGGACTGATTGCTGCACATATCACCGTGTCCAGTTTCACAGCTAACATTTCACTGATGAGGTAAGGCAGCTATGGCAAACTAATCAATGTGTCACTTACATTGCTGAGTCTCTGTTACCCAGATCCCAGAAACTTCTTATCAGAGTCTGTACAATGTTTTTCTGTCAGTGAATTTTGTATGTACTGCAACAAAACCATCACAAAGTAAAATATAACAACAAACATTCAACATGAAAACCTGACTGCATACTCATCTGAGATGTCATTAGTTAGACTAGCTCACAAAAAGGTATACAATTATAAACTTTTGTATTATTATTATTATTATTATTATTATTTATTATTATTATTATTATTATTATTATAATGGTTTGGTTTATACTATTATGGGGGGGTTGTGTATCATGTCTCATTCGTTTCATCCACATATATATCATTCATATTTATCACTCCTTACAAAATAAAACTATCAACTATTCTGAAAAAAAACACTGTGTTATAATGGCTTCCCAAGTACGTAAAAAGAACAAAATGCTTGGTGGAAACCAAACTGTCCTTAGAATATAGTTACATTGCTTGAATCACTATAGTTGGCTGTATTTCCTGGCTGGCATCCATGAGTTAAATATCATATGCACTTGCTTTATTAATTGCTTCATATTAACATAAATGGTCAGTGAAAGGCACTATAACAATTAAATAAAAAGATACCTGAACAATGGAAAAGGTTAGTGTAGTAAGTGGCCTTTCTGTTGCTGCAGTCTCATTGTGAGGCAACATCACCAAAAGATGTAAAGTCACACAAATACATCAAATTCTCAGACATATTGATCTTTCATGTCTCATTGAACTCACTACAGACAATTTCTGAAATACGTGACATAATTAAACAGTCACTGGATTAAAAGCATCAGATTATAAATCAGTTCTAGAATGAAAATGCCTTCACATTCTCAGTTGTGTCACATTCTGTGCTTTTAGTTAATAAGCTCCTACATCCATCTCACTGGAAAGTTTATGAAACAATGATTCTAAAATATGTTACTTGCTTATGCAGTCTTTTTCCCCAAACTGAGCAATTTTCCTGAACACCATCCTTAAAGAGAAATATTACTCAAGAGCATGCTCTCCATCAGATGTAATGATGCAGACACTTTAGAAGCAATTAATTTTTTTCTAGTCAGATGTGGATGCAGTTCTGGGGGTGGATTACCAAGGGTAGAATGCACATTTGATCGGCAATAATTGAAGCATACGTGAATCAACAGATAAGATGGAACAAAATGGATGAAAACCTAGTGAGCCTGCCTTGATATTCATGTCGTATTTCATTGTGTCCTTAAATGTCTCATTATTTCACCTATCCTATCAAAATGTACCACAGTTACCTGTCTCCATTTACCTGTAAGCACTTTGGAATCTAACTTGGCTACTGCTAGGATTACTATTCTGGAGCAAAATTATAAAATTTCTGAATTTATACACAACTGCAATTACAGTAAAACCAGAGTACAGCAAATTAGTACTTTAACCCATCCTTCTAGAGTTAGTGAATATACTTGTGATAGTAATGGGTCATGCCTGGTATCATGCTAGACAGTAGTGCTTGTGAAATATAACAGTTCAACAACTGACGTACTATGTGTCAACTAGCTACATGCTTTCTGGCAACTTAGCCTTTCCGTAGGACAGTCATGATGGTATATCAGCAGTACCTTTTTGCTTGCTTCTTTGTACCCAGTATCTTACAGATACCCTTCTAGAAATACACATTCACGTTTTAATCTACTGTAGTCATAGATACATATTTTATTGTATCAGGAGCATTTAGTGACTAGTGATCTACATTCAGGGCACATTTTCTTTCAGATACGTACTGATAACATTTCTCAGATTTCAGACAAGAATAGAGCTTTTCTCCCTGTCTGAACATGTTTATAGTCTCTTTTCTTTAGTTATCTTGAATCAAATGTTCTGGCACTCTTAGCACCATTTTGGCGATTCTGTGATAGAATGACTGCATTTTCCTAAGAAGAAACATCATATTTTTTTATTTTATTTTATATTTGTTAACTGGGGGTGTCTGACTGAGCTGAAAAGGCCCTTTTTCAGCAGAGGCCCAGGGAGAAAAGCTCCACAAAGAAACATTATAGACACATTTAGTTATTTAGACATGATCAGTATACACACAAATTACAAGAGACATGTTTTTACAGTGGTATGCAGCACATAAACAGTTACAGTGGAGAGAAAAAAAACAAAAAAATATTAATTTTAAAAATAAAGGTAATTAATAGATTTGTGGTGTATGTCCTTAATGGATTAATGGATTTGTGTCCTGGTGGGAGACTAGAAATTTAAAGATGGCTGCATGCTCAGCAGGATTCTAATATAGACTTTGTATTGGGGAGGGAGATAGCACAAGGGGTGTAAACCAGGTGGAATGCAAAGAAACCAGAGAGGCAGTCAGTGGAAATCAGTGAAGGCCTCAGAGGGGGTAAGTAATAATTCAACCTGTAAAGTGAAGGAGAGAAGAGACAGCAAAGTTTATTAAGGTTGGGAGTGTGTCTTCACATTAACTTGCTGATTAGTAACCAGTTTGTGCACAGATTAGAGTAGGGGGATACATTAGCAATGAAGGGGAATGTATACAGATGCAAATAAACAGGTGGGCCTCCAAGTGATACAAACTAAGGCAGAAAGCACTGAGAGGGCTGCTTGATGGTTAATTTAGTCACAGGGATGTGAATTAAATGTATACTGTCTATTGGACAGTTAGGATTACTGTACTAGCAGGGGGGGGGGGGTCAGGAGGACACAAGGCTACAACAGACAGTTTTATTAGCAAGCTGAGAACTACTAAGAAATACTGCTAATGTAATAGCTTCACTCTCTTAAAACATACAAGTAGAATGCCTGGGTGGACTGACCCTGCTCTTGAGGCTCAAAATGTATATCCTTGTTTAGTTTGTAGTACTGATTCCTTCTTATACTGTAAGGGTGGAGTGGTAGCGGCAGACCGCATATTTGCTTGGGTGTGCTCCTGCTCTTGAGGCTCAAAATGTATATCCTTGTTTAGTTTTCAGTACTGATTCCTTCATATACTGTATGGGTGGAGTGGTAGCTGCAGACTGCAGATTTGCTTGAGTGTGCTCCTGCTCTTGAGGCTCAAAATGTATATCCTTGTTTAGTTTGCAGTACTGATTCCTTTTTATACTGTATGGGTGGAGTGGTAGCTGCAGACTGCAGATTTGCTTGAGTGTGCTCCTGCTCTTGAGGCTCAAAATGTATATCCTTGTTTAGTTTGCAGTACTGATTCCTTCTTATACTGTATGGGTGGAGTGGTAGCCGCAGACTGCAGATTTGCTTGAGTGTGCTCCTGCTCTTGAGGCTCAAAATGTATATTCTTGTTTAGTTTGCAGTACTGATTCCTTCTTATACTGTATGGGTGGAGTGGTAGCCGCAAACTGCAAATTTGCTTGAGTGTGCTCCTGCTCTTGAGGCCCAAAATGCATATCCTTGTTTAGTTTGCAGTACTGATTCCTACTTATACTGTATGGGTGGAGTGGTAGCCGCAGACTGCAGATTTGCTTGAGTGTGCTCCTGCTCTTGAGGCTCACAATGTATATCCTTGTTTAGTTTGCAGTACTGATTGTTAAGTTAATAGGCAAAGATGGATCAAACTGGGTGAGTAACTTAACTAGTGTAATCATTTGAGTATATGTTGCATTATAGAAATGCAAAGGCCTCATAGCTGAATTAATCAATGGCAGCCTTCTGAAATTCAACATATCGGCAACAACTCAAAACTCTGAAACAAGAAATTATTTCAAAAGGAAACACACTATTTCCTTTTGCAATTGGAGCACACAAACCTCAAGACACATTCTGATCAAATTTGTTTGAATATTGCCCGTGTTACAGAAAGGGTTTTGAAGGGTAAGGTGGATAGCAGTCTGTGGCAAGATTAAGGGTAACAGGTATTAGTAAGGTGAACTAATACTTGCACCTTACTATTATTTGCTAAACATAACCCTGCCTCTAACCCTAACCCATAACCTTACTTTTTGAAAAGCCTTTCCATAATAATGACACTAATCTAGACAAGCTAGACACATACATGCAAGTACATGCCAACACAACACTATACTAAAGAATTATGCCCTTACTTAACCCTGCTCTAACTCTAAACTTCTTATTGCCATGTCAACACTCTTACTTTCTAATGTGTAAACCTTCCGAATGTCTAAAGGTTTGGGCATTACTATCCCAAACCCACTCATACCTTACTCATAAACATTCAGTGCTCTACCCATGTGAAATTTTAACACTCGATAAATTAAACAATTGACCACAATTAACAGTCATTCAATCGATTGATCAATAGCCAATTTGATGTAGTCAGTGACACCCACAAATACACACAGGCACAAACACACACACACACACACACACACACACACACACACACACACACACACACACACACACACACACACACACACACACAGACACACACAGACACACGCACACACGTGCACACACACACACACACACACACACACACACACATAAAAAACACCTACTGTTCCCTGTTTTGCAAAATAAAGCTATCCCTTATCATGCTTAAGTTTTCTGCAACCTTTTCCTTCAATAGCGCACACTTTATTTTCACGAGCCCTTTCTAGTATGCCTTTTAATCTTGTTATGATTAATATAGGAACAATTTCTATTGCTCTCCTTCACCTGCCTTCCAGCACCATGCACGTATTTTAGATAGCCTCACCCACACTCTTAATTCTTCATACCCCGTAAATTCTTTTTCATTGTAATCTAACATCATTTTCTTCACTTTACTACCTTTAACTTTATCTAAACAAGCTATGTCCATGATCTTAAAGAAGGAACTTACTATCTATGCACTCATTAGTGTGCTCATATCTCAGTTTATTTCTCAGTTTCTTCATTTTATATGCCACAGACTACTATCCATTTTGCTGTCTTTTTCCAAACTTCCTCTAACCCTTGCTTACAAACGTACCCCTTCTTCCATAAGATAATTGCCCAGTCCACAGTCAGATTAGAACATACATGTAAAGCTTCTTGTGATTTAACATATCCTTTTAATATCTTCATAAATTCTTTATTTGATATAAAAACCCTGACTGTGACCCAGGCAATCAGGGCTTGATTTGCAGCTCTTGCACTAAAGCAGTAAAGCAGGGAGGAGAAGTCTCCCCAGTGCATACTGAAGAAATCATTGTGTGTGTTGCAGAGGTTGAGACAAGGTGGCAGGGCTGTTTCATAGTAATGCATCTTGCAGAAATGAAGGTGCATCCTTCACAGATAGCCCACTGTACATCCTTCCCCGGGCCATACCCAGTGTATATGTATTAGGGATGGGGCAAATATGAAAAATGCTTGAGCCAGTCCTGAAGGCCACCTGCATAATGTCCCCATTGGTCAACTTTCAGCCGGTAAGGGAACAAATGCACTGGCAGACAGAGACAGGATCTAACAGTTAGCATGCAGTATTGGCAGTAGGAGCAAACAGCTGAAAAAATAACCTCATGATCTGTATGGACATTATCTTATTGCATGAAAATGTTTCTAAATATTGTTAATAATTATTTTGTTTAGAATGTCAAGAAATCTGTTACAACATGCTTACTCCTATAGATCTATACACATTTAAGTTCTTACAGCAGATGTTTACCAAATTAAACCTATTCATATGTGTAATACACTCTGTAGCACTACATACTTTCCTTACTGTTTTTCATTTTAAAGTATTATTATAATCCCCATTTTATCTTCCTTCTTTTACATAAACAAATTATAGAACCATTGTTCAAGCATTTATTTCTTCTTAATAGACCAATTGTTTATTAACTGCAATTCAGATTCCATTCCCCAAATAATCACAAATAAAAAAAAATCATATTTGACTTCCTGAACTTTAATTCTTGCATTGTTTTTTTTTTTTAAATAATATTCCTGTCACATTGGCTTTCATCTCACCAAATGACCATGAGGAGTTTTCATCTCAGGCATTTCTAGCCATTATAATACACTTTATCATCAAAATGAAGTTTTTATAAAAGTATATCCCATACACTCTTACTTAAATAAAAGGACATTTGCTTTACTTGTAATACTTCTTACACACAGAAGCATTTTTTCTTTTCTTACTGTTTTTATTTTGCAGTTGTTAAAATCTATTCTCAATATATGAACTACTTTCCTAATGAGCTATCTGCTCAAAGTTCTTTTCTGAGCAGTAGCACAAATGTTCACATTTTTTGCACTGGCTTACATGCATGAGCAAACACAGGATGTTGCTTCTGTCTCCAAGACGCTTCTACAGGGCTGGATACATCAAGGCAACTGAATATGCAAATCAGCAAAATCAAAGCAAAGTGGACTAGTATGCAAATAAATAAATCTTCAGCATGGTTTGCCCACTGATAAAACATTTTTCCATTAATATTAATAATGAGGCGTCTTGTAGAATGAACCTGAAACCAAAATATTTACACTATTATTCAACACCTTCTAACCCTCTCCTGTCTTTCTTTAATTGGGAAATCTGATAACAAATCTTCATTTTCTCTATCATTTTAAAATGCAACATCCTGCTTCTGCAGTTTCATAAAGTGTAAAGCGAAACTGTTACAGCTGCATTGGGGAAAATGTGTGTCACATCCTTACCTATATTAATGTCTATTGTGTGTATTTGCAAATGGCAGAGATACCTTTACTATTAATGCTGACTACTCATAACTACACATTTGGAGGTTGTGTTACTTCTGCAGTATAAACACAACTCAAGTCAAAGATTTATCTGCTTGCCATATATTAATTTCCCATGATCAAAAAGTTCAAAGCAAAATGTAACAGATCTACGCATTACAATACAACAATCTTAATTGTTGCTTTTTTACAGTCATTTTAAAATGCTTTGTCATGTTTCCCCATCATAATAGGAATCATAGGAATTGCAAAGCATTTGTCATGTGACCATTTATATCTCCTTGCAATTACCCATGCTCAAAGAGGGCTAGGCCAATCAAGCCCATGGTGAATTTGTGGGCACCTATCCAATTATCATGATCCTGGTAAAAAAAATATATATATTGCATGTCACACTACCTAATCTGCATATGCAATGTATTGTAGAGCTAGCTGAAGGAGTACCTGCATAATAAATCTATCTCTCCATCATGTCTTATTTATCTTTTGGCGAACATGTAAATCCCTGGATCTATTAGTAGACCTATTGGGCTTGTAGGGACACAAGACATTTATATCATCTGGGTCCCTAATAGTTGGAAGACAAGGCATATGTCTCTCCTCAAGAGTTTGTAAAATAATGAATAATGAATAAAAGGGTAGTGCTTCAAATCTCTTTTGTTACCTCATCATTTTATGCCTGTGATTTTGTTATTTAGTTAGGAAACTCTGGAATCTTTCTAATATACCAAAAACAAAAGAGGATGAACCAAACCACAGCAGGCAACAGATAAAAAGAATTCTATTTAATGCTAAGCACTTTCGCAGCACATCCAGCTGCTTCATCAGACACACAAGAAATGAAACCCCTTACTTTTAAACTAAAAACAACCAATAAAATAATTTGTTCAATTACATGGAGTAATAAATGCAATCCTTGTTTAAAGACATACACAAAAGCATATCTATAATTGGTTTAAAAATGGTCATCTAGGCTGTAAACATTTAGAAACATAAACATATTGCACATGAATGTGAACAATTTAAAAAGTAATAAAAAAGTAATAAAAGCAGCAGACTTTCTAATATGCTTAAAGAGATATATTCTGAAGGAGGTATTGTATTCAATAAAAGACATAATCAATACTAAGTACTGGAGATGAATAACTTCTTAAAATCTAGATGAAATTCTTTTCGCAATTAGATGAGCTAGATGGAAAGATTTTCTGACTGCTCTTTTTACATGATTCATAGGTTTATAGATTACAAATAGGCTAACTGCCCTTATGGGCCATTTTGAGCCTAGCCAGTTACCCCATGTGAAAATCAAATCCTGTACCTTGTGTCTGTAAGGTAAATAACTTAACCATTATGTCAGTCCCCCACCCTGTGAATGAGAGGGAGCTGTCAAGTCATGTTCCAAGATTCTCCAACAACATTCTGAGTTTGGAGCAGGGTGCTAGCTATGCTGTATACTGAGGACAAGAGTTGTCTATCAAATGTTAGAATTGCACTTTTTTACATTTTATTTGAGCTCATTTTCAGTACACCAGGTATTTACTATTGTGAGTTCTTTAATGAAGTATTTGGGAGGGGGGGCTTGATGATAATTCCTTGTTTACAGCCATCAGCAATCTTAGTTAGCCAGTGACCTTGGTTTCTGGTCTTAAGATCAAAAAAGTAAATACCAAAAATGAGGGGTCTAGTAATGAGACCTGCAGGCCACCACTTGTCATTTTCATATGTTTTGATGAAGCACCTGCCAACTGCACTGTGTAGGTTCTGTCCTTTAGTCATTTTACTGAAATGCAAATTTAAATATTACAGTTACTTTCAGTAAAATTTGATTTTCATCCTCATCTGTATTGATGTTTATCCCCTGCCTGTTCACCTACACACAACCCACCTTTCTATTAACTTAGTGGCCTTGATGCATGTTAGATCAGGAATTTAAAGTAGTTATTAGACATTAGACAGGCTAAAGGGTAAATAATAGGCCTAGAAATTATGTTTCATTTTTGCATGCATCTTAAAAAAGCAGAAAGGAAGAATGATCTTGCTGGCTAAGCATGAGATAACAGTTCCCAAGGGAAGGCTACAGACATTCTATTCTTTTTCTCATGGGAAGAATCAGGATGGCAAGCCAGTCAAGTCTGATGCGAGACTTGTTCAGATGAAGTTATTATATTTATGCTTGTAGCTATGCTATATGCATATTTCCATTTATGCTGATTTGAAAATGCTACTATGACATTTATGCTTGCTGCTTTTAATGAATGTTACTCACTACAATAAACCTTTGAAGAAACAAAAACTCAGATTTTTTACAATGGTGCCCAAACAAGCCTGCTGTCTGGGGAGAGGTAAATAATTCTTGCAACCCAGCAACTTATCTGGACAATCAGAAGATCAGAGACAGCTGTAGTGTGTAACCCTTTCAGTTCCATTTTCCAGTGCAGCATATATTTTAGTAAGTTCACAGTGACTGTTCTTTGTTAACATGGATTTTATAAGTAAGTCTGGTAGTAAATGTTCAGTTAGCCTAGATGTCTCTATAGTTGAATCACCTTCTGTTGTATGGTCAAAAATTATGCACTGGGTTATACAACAATGTATTCAATGTGATGACAAAATTTGTTTCAAGCATACTGCTAAATTTCGGGTTCTTGGTAAAGCTATGCAAGGAATGCATAACTATATGATGTATCAAAATTCCAGTACTCAGGGCACTCATATTAGTGTTATTCAGATAGTTGTGCTACCAGTGCATGTGTGACAATAGATGATTTGCATACTTTAGTTAGTAAACTTGATGCTTCATGGAACCCTGACTTATTACCACATTCTGATTAATTTCTGTCCAATTGGAATGTAGAACATGATGCTGCAAGTGAGTAGGATAGATTTATTCAGGATTATAAAAAAAGGCTTGCAGACAAGGATAAGTACATTACTACTTTTATACAGGATGCAGGGGAACTTATTAATGCATTAAATGACTTTTTTAAGACTAATAATCAGTTCTTAAAACCAGCTACAAAAGGCATGGCAGATCAAGGGCACTCTTCCTTTCAGTCTGAATCTTTGGCTGCAGATGTAGTGGGTGTAACCACAGCTCGTACTTTGTATCATACATCAAAACTGTTACAGTTACTTTCTAAATGGGATGATTGGAAGGGATTATTTCAGAATCTTATGGTTTTTGAAGACTGGTGCACTAATACTGGGGTTACTTGGGTCAGGAATTGTCAAAATGTTTTAAAGCTTTTCTTCCTAAGACTCTTAAGACTTACATTGAACTACACAACCTACTTCTTGACAACCTTTGTGCCTGGCTAAATGCAGTTTTACAAGCTTTGACAGAGAAAACATGTTTTGACCCTAGGTTGTTGGATCAATTCAGAATTAGTAGAACAGACAATATTATAGAAACTGCAGCATTGTTCTCTTTAGCGTATGCCTTAGTGCACAATTACTCTGACAGACAAATGAAACAGGATGATGTACAGGAACAAGTGATTGAAGCTTTTTTGCAAAGAATTCAGGGACTTCATACAGCTATCAAGTTAAATGTAATTGCAGCAGCCAAGACCTTAGAGGAAGCTGTCCATTTAGTGGTTAGAAACATATTTTGCAGGCATCGCATGCCAGTAATAAGATTTTTTCTGTAGATACTGACATTGCAGCAGTGAAGCAGACTTCACCAGTCCCAGCAGTTGAACATTTTTTTTTTTTTGTAAGAAGCTTGGGCATGTAAAAAAACAGTGTCCTAAATACTGGACATGGAAACACAAATGTGTGGAAGCTGATATTGATGATTTAGTTCCAGTTGTTTACAATAAAACTAGACAGATTAGAAGATCTGAGGGTGGGGCAGTGAGTGAGATTACTGAAAAAACACCCCATTATTCACAGTATGATTCATTGCATCCTTGTCTGGATGGTTTGAAATCTGAACCAAACATGGCACCGACAATTCCTACAGCTCCTGCTCCCAGTAAAGTTAACATTGATTTATTGTTTTCTGATGGTAGTGTGCATTGTGCACAGGTAGAGACAGGAAATACTATCAGCTTTTTAAATACAAGGCAGCAGCCCACTATGGTCAATAACAAGGTGAATTGCATAAGTGGTTCTCAGACTCCGAACCTAAAAGATGAGCAGAAATATGCTGTAGCTCAAGTTAATGTTGGTATTGACATACCAGATTTTCAGAATATGTATGAAGGTTGTAATAGTTCAGCACCGAATCAGTTGATGTATCTGTCTTCATTCCAGGTTGGAAAGGATGGCAGACCCTACATTTCATTACTTATGGGAAAGGAGTTGTGGCAGAATGTGTTACTTGATACAGGGGCTTCAGTTTCAGTTACAAACAGACCTCTGCCGGAGGACTCAAGTAAAGTTCTCAGGCTATTAGGGTTTTAAGGGTCAAAGGTAGCTGCAGTCAGCAGCAAGCCTTTGGCTATTAGATTCTTGAATAAAGCCAATCAGCCTGGGGAAAGGATAACAGCAAAATTATTGTTACATCCCCAGTGTGACAGCATCATTTTGGGAATGGACATTCAGCCTGGTGGCTTGTTGAAAACACAACACTGTATTCAATAATAAGTCAGATCAGTGAAATATAATTTAGTACAATGATCTAGTGCTATAATCTCCCTGGGGTGACTAAACCTGTCCTTTAAAATTAGAAGGACTATGCTTTTTGATCCCTGTAGGTAGACACTGGTCAAAGTTTAAATTGCTGTCTGGTAATGGCACTAGATTTGCAATGATGTTATTTTCTTATGATCTGATCATTTGTTTGTAATCATAATTTATATATTTTTTACCAAGTATCATGCTAGATTTGCTGACATCACAACAGAGTCCACCTACATATCATAGCTGGATATATTCCACCAGGCAACAATATTGCCACATTTGAAAGTATAATATAATGGACCTCCATATCTCTCCCACAAGAAACTATACTAATGGGTGGCTTTAATATTGATTGTCTCCTTTGTTCCTCTCCAAACCCTACATCCCATGTAAATCCTTATGGCTTTACCCAACTCATCACGTATCCCACTAGGACTGATAAAACTTCAATCCATCATTGATTGGATTTTGCTTAGCAACCCCAATCTCTCATCTAATTCAGGCTGCCTCCTTGACTGCCTTAGTGACCACAACCCAACCTTTCTCCTAAGAAAAAACATTCATGAAAACTGCTAGCCCTCCATCCATCTAATTAGAAACAAAAAACTTTGATCCAAACAGGTTTATCTCTACCCTAAACAGCTGCAATTGGGAACCTCTTAAGCATCTGCCTCTAGAAGAAGCCATTCTCTCCTTTAACTCCACCTTCCTAAACATACTCAACTATCATGTCACCCCCCCCCCAGAACCATTAGAGTGAAATCAAAATACACACTCTGGCTAAGTAAAGAATCCCGACCCCTACTTAGAACTAGAGATAAAGTCTGGGAACAATATTGCAAAACAAAATCCCATATAACTAAACAAAGCTTCCTAGAACTCTGAAATAAAGCAAAACAAAAAAAAAAACTAGTAAAATTAGGCAAAAGCAATTACTATTACAACATACAGAAAAACATGAAAATAACTCTCAAAAATTCTGTGCAGCAGTTAACAATATATTGCATCCTGGAAAAACAACCAGTCCCATCCCAACAACAGCCAACAACTCCATGAACTTAGCCACTCAATTTAATACTTCACAGAATCAATTCAACAACTTGTAATGACCCAGACCAGCCCCAACCACACCCATCCTACCCCAAACCATAACAGTTTACACCCTCCCAAAAACCAGTTTACACTAAACCCAGTCTCCACTAACGCCATCAAATAACTACTAAATAAACCTAAACCCACTACCTTAGCTGCCAGCACTCTCTCTAATGACTTCCTGCAAATTGCAGCAGTAGCAATCACATACTCTGTATCCATACTTATAAACAGGTCATTATCTGAAGCTTATGTCGCCACCATGTGGAAAATCTCCCACATCTTACCCATACACAAAGGAGGTAACTCCTCTGAACTAACAAACTATTGCCCAATTGCAATTCTATCCCCTCTCTCAAAAATTCTGGAAAGTGTTGTACAAACCCAATGTATGGGCCATCTCCTTACATACAAGCTCCTATCTAATACCCAACATGGTTTTTGCTCCTCTCATAGCACCACCACAGCCCTACTGTCCTTTACTAACACAGTTAGCCAGCATAGAACAATGGTCAATTTGTATCAGCCATATTCCTGGACCTGTCCAAGGCCTTTGACATGGTCAACCACTCCAAACTCATTTATGTCCTCTCCTCCCTTAGCCTCAGTTACCCCACTATCACCTGGTTCCAAAGTTACCAAGCAGAACGTCAGCAGGCTGTCTGCTGGCAACAAGATCTTTCACCCCTTTGCAGTCACCTTAGGGGTTCCCCAAGATTCCATCTTTCGTCATCTTCTTTTTTCTCTTTTTACCAACCAGCTACACTCAGCTATATCCCAGGCCTCAGTGGTTCAGTATGCTGATGACACCACCCTGATTTGCTCAGCTTCCTCCCTTAAAGGCCTCCATACCTTTAGTCAAGATTCCTTCTTATCCACTGAATCCTGGTTCACTTGCTTCCAACTTAGCCTAAATCCCAGTAAAACAAAACTTATTCTCCCCCACCCAACCAGATACACCTCCCCATCCACAACCTTCAGTATCCTCTCTAAAAATAAAACTATTATCACCCCAACAAACCATACAAAATTACTAGGAATTGAAATTGACAATAACCTAAATGTTGATATGCACATTGCCCAATGCATTAAAAAAGTTCACAAAAAAACTAGGTCTCCTATATAGAAACAACAGATTTCTGACAAATAACACACAAGCCACCATTGCTAGAGCTCACCTCCCCTCAACTCTCCTGTATGCCTCCCCAATCTTAACCAACCTCTGCAAGACAGATCTAGCCAAATTCGAAGCCTGTTACAATAAAATCTCCAGGTTTGCCACTAATACCTCATACAAGTCACATCACTGCTCATCACTTATGCAGCTCAAGTGGCTTGAACTCCCTCAACTTCTTCTCTTTAATCAACTTACCTTTGCCCACAAAATACTGTATCAGTTAGAAAAAAAACCTGCACTCAAAGATCTCATTCAGCCACATTCCTCCTCAAGACCCCTTCACACCAGCAACAAACTACTTCTACACACCACCAAAGCTAACAATTCAGCAGGTCAATCACTTTTTTCCAACTACATCTCCAAACACTGGAATAATTTACCTAACTCACTAGTAACTAATTCCTCAGCACTTCAATTTAAATAACTTCTAAAAACGCACCTTTCTAACACCTGGATCTGCACCTACAACTCCCCTGTATAACCTACTCCTCCTTTTCATTCTGTTATCATTACTCTTACTCTACTAGCAGGATCTACCACTAATGGTGGTTTCACTTTAACTGTACATAATCATTTGGATATATCCATTAAATGTAAACGACCATTTTTTATGCAAATTACTGTTGCTCTACTTATTGTGTCTGAAACCACTATCTTATATGTATTTGCTTCTCTCTTGCTGTATTTGTTTCTCTATTGTATGTATTTGTTACTCTGGGAACTTTTCTCCCCAGGCCTTTGCTGAAAAAGGACTTGTGTCCAGTCGGACTTTCCTGTAAAATAAATATAACAAATAAATAAATAAATAAATAAAAAATATCACTGCACCAGGTATGCATTTTAACAAACCATCTTTTAGGCATTCCACATCTGTTAGTGAAGTGCTTTTATTATCTTGATTGCTATCATCAGCATATTTGTTTATCTATAGTCTATTTTCCAGTTTTATATTTAATATGAAAAGTCCAAAACTCAGTTGTCTGAAAAAATGACCCTGTGGGATACCACTGGTAGCCTTTGTGGAAATATGAAGTCTTTATCTTGACTTGCTATCTCCTATTGTTGAACTAGAGCTTACTCACTGACTTGGACAGAGATTGACATTCAATGCTTTTAATTTGTTAAATAGTCCCTAAGGTAGAGCAGTGTCAAAACTCTTGCCAAGGTCAAAATGAATAGGGTCAGCACTTCATCATGTGCTGCTTTCACATCCCCAAAGAACACAACAAAATGTAAAAGGCAAGGTCTCCTCTTAGTAAATCCATACTTATTCCCTATCTAACTAAAGAGGGTTATTTGTAAATGTGTTTTGTTTGATTAAGGTCAGTTATAACTCTTTTCTTACTTTTACAAGGAGGAATGGTCAAACTGATGAGTCTGTGATTAGATAGGATGTGAACCTCCTTCTATTTATAGATCAGCACCAGTTCAGTCTGTTCCTATATGTCAGTGATGTATCCATTGCTAACATTGTGTTTAACATAGCTGACAGAGGTCTAGTTAGGTTTCTTTCTTGATTCTGTGTAGGAAATCAAGAGGTATTATTGTTGAGTCCCATGGAACTTAAATTTTTAACTTTAACTGCGGCATCAACCATTATGTCTAAAGATATATAAGGGATGTTTCACACCTTGTCTGTATAACCCTCTGACATATTTCTTTACTTATTATAAAGTTTGTAAACAGATTTGCTATACCCTACTGTTAGGTGATCTCTTTATTGTTTATTGATGTGTCATTGTCACAGATTTTCCTTTCATTTTTCTGCTATTATGAAAAAATATAATTTTGCTTCCAAACTTGAAATCAAGCTGAGTACATGCTTGCACCTAGATTTGATAACAAAAGACAATAGCATTTGTACTTTATTTAATCTTGACTTGGTTTTACTTTATTTCCACTAAAATGATTTATTGTTGAATTTACTGGTATATGTGTGTCTTATTGGAATATGTTTGTGAATGAATAATATCATAGAATTCATTGACAGTATCCTCAGCAAATTCAAACTGAGGGGTTTGAATGGTGAGTGCAGCAAGACAGAGATTGTCAACATTTTGGCAATTCAGAACTTTCCAACCATAACAAACATGGACTAGGTTTGGTCCAGGCATAGGCATGGGCAAACTATGCATTTAATACAGATTGTGACTTAGTTTCTGGTAACCAAAATGTGATTGGTTTCAGCGGTGACTCTCTGAATAACTGGCCGAATCAGTCTTTTTCAGGCTGTTTTACTAACCATTTGGGAGCTAACTCCACTCAGAACAATTTAGGTTCCACCAGAGTTACTAGTAACCACAGGAAATGCTGTAAATAATGCAAATACCCAAACTCTACAGCAGTGCAAAAAAGAAAGCCAGTAAAAGTCCATACACCTGTAGGCAAAGTGAAAGCCAAGCCAAACCAATATGGTATAAAGTTTAATACAAAATATCCACACCAAATAAGCGATTTTGTTTCACCCATGGAAACTTCATCAGAATTTGTTCCACCAGAGTTAATAACTTTTTGTCTTTAAAGAAATAAATTTTCATGTTGGAATCCAAATTTTATAAACTTAGAAGTTTACAAGTAGAAGTTCGGATTTATAAGAATGCTTTAACAGAAAGGTTGTACCTCAAGGGTTATGAATCAACAATTTTCCAAATGGAATTACTAAAGACTATTCCTACATTTGATAATGCTGAAATACTCAGCATTATTAAAAATAAGCAATAATAAATAACTCTGTATTATAACAATATATATTACCCCAGGTCAAAACATCCCATTCTGGAAGACATTCTCTCATGGATGTCCAAAAACATCTCTAATGAAACAGTAATCATGGGAGATGTCAATATCAGTTGACAAAAACTTCTGACTTGCTAGCAAATAGTATAAACTCCATGGCTTTACACAACTTATCACCACTACTACTAGAATACAAAAGAACAACTTAAGCACAGCCCTAGACTGGATCCTTGTCTCTGACACCTTCAAATACTCAAACTCCAATACACTTCCCAATACTTTAAGTGATCATCTACCTGCCTATACTTATAGAACCACCTCCCAAAAATCCCAAAACACATATCTACGAAACATCCAGAAACCTGACAAATTTCAGTCAGAACCAGTTTAATAACATACAAAATCACTTAACTGGTCCCTATAAAAAAGTTTACCTCTGGATGATGCTGTTAGCTATTTCAATAAAACATTCCTAGACACTCTCAACAACTTAGTCGCTAATCATGCACCTTGTCTAACCAAACCAACTAAACAAATATTACAAATTAGAGACAAAGCTTGGAAAAATTGGCTAAAAAATAAAAATGATGCCAACTTGCAAAACTACAGGCAACTACACAATAAAGCTAAAAATTCAGTGAATTCAGATAAAACAAATTCTCAAATATAGCAATTAACTAACCATAAAAACAACCCAAAAACTTTCTGGAAAACCATCACATCACTTCTCACCCCCGGGTCCACAAAACCCCTCCACAAACTCAGATAAGACACCAACTGAAATAGCTAACATGTTTAATACTCACTTCATTGACAGTATAGCTACACTACTCTTAGGCTTTAACTCTAGCACAAATTCTAACAATCTCAAAAATACCCCCCCCCCCCCAAACAACTGATAAGGACAATAACACCTCATCTACCCACTACCAATACCCTACTATACCTCCTTTCTTTTTACAAGCAGTTCCTACTACATTGATTCATAAACTTCTACTTAAGCTTAAGCGTTGCTCATCCTCATCTGACAATCTTCCACCAGAATACTTAAAACCTGCAGCTGACTCTATCACTTACCCAGTTAGCATTCTTATCAATTGATCTTTTTCAGAATCATATGTCCCTGCCCTGTGGGAAAAAATCAGTCATAGCTCCCCCTACATAAAGGAGGTAAATTTAATGAGCCTACAAACTACAGACCCATCTCTATCCTTTCTTCCCCATCCAAATTGCTTGAAAGGTGCACGAATATACAACTGCAAAACCACCTTACCCATAATAATCTCCTCACAACCACCCAACATGGATTCAGGCCTAGTCACAGTACAACAGCTCTCATCTCCTTCACTGATATAGTAAACAAAAGCTAGGGACTTCAACCTACACACCTCTGTAGTACTACAGGATTTGTCAAAGACCTTTGACACTGTCTCACACAACAGATTACTTCAGCAACTAATAGTACTAGGCTGTACATCAGCCTCCAAGCAATGGTTTAACAGCTAACTATCTGATAGGCAACCATGCGTAAAGTGGCAGGACTGCCTATCTCAATACCAAATCAACAAAACAGGGTCCCACAGGCCCCATTCTAGGACCCCCACCCCTTCCTTTCAATATATTCATAAACAACCTACACACTGCCTGCCATCACAGTGCACTAATCCAATACGCCGACGATTCAACAATCATATCCTCCTTCAGCAACATGTCCAAACTGCTGCAAAAAACACAGACTGGATTCACCTCAATAGAATCATGGTTAACTGATGTACAATTATTGCTAAACCCTAACAAAAGTAAACTTTTGCTCTTTTCTCCTAAAACTAACACATCTGATTTCACAATTGCTCCCATAACAAAACTGAAATTGAAATTGTAACTAGTGAATACTACTGGGCATCACAAAAGACAACAAACTCACACTTGACCAACACATACTTAATGCCATTAAAAAACTCATTTCAAACTAGGAACACTCTATAGACATAAAAACTTTATGGACCCAGACACCAAAAAAGCTCTAGCTAATACCTACCTGATCCCCTCTCTACTCTATGGTGCTCCCAATTTTACTAATCTACATACCTCTTTTAAAACCAAGCTCCAGTCCTGCTATTATAAAATTGCTAAATTTGCCACCACCTCACCATACTGCACTCACCACTGGTATGCTCTAAATGAGCCCAACTGGCTAGAATTTCCCCACCATGTTGACTATCTTCAACTCTCAATTGTACAAAAACTAATATATAAACCAGATAACTGTCCAGCCTTAAAATCTACACTGTACACTTATATTCCAACCAGAAACCTCCAATCTGCCAATAGACAACTCAAAGGCATTCACAAATCCAACAAAAGAGCTGGCAAGTGTCTCTATTCTTATGCCATAGCTAAACTTTGGAATAACCTATCAAATAATATCACCAGTATAGAAAACTTGAAAATGTTCAAACTCACACTAAAAACTACCTCTACAATTCCTGGGCTTGCCCATGCCCAACAGCTAACATCTAATTTCCCACCTTCCTATGCTTTCCCTCTCTCCACTCATCTTTCACCCTCCTATAACATCCTACTACCTTTAATCCTTCTTTGCTCAGCCCAGTAACCCCTCAGCTTATAGTACAGTATCTCACAAGCAGAAATTAGCTCATTCTCTTTGAACTTCTTAATGTAACACAACTCATTAAACCCTAATAACTTTCCTCAAGACTGTTTGTTTCTACCACTACCCTATTAACTACTTAATGTGCTTTTCTCAAATTATCATCGTTTTTCTTCAAAACCATAAAATCTTCTGTGTTGAAATTTGACTATTACATAATTTGTATAAATATTTTGTAAAACTATCCTAATGTAAATTAGTATGAATATACTTTACCACCTCATGTGCTTCTTACAACTATGCATTTTTATACTTTCTATTTTATACTTTGTCATTCAATTTAATTATATATGTTAACTGCTTTCTGTCTTTTATTATCACTCTTGAAGCTTTTCTCCCTAGGCCTCTGCTGAAAATGGGTTTCTAAGACAATCAGACTTTCCCGGCCACCAAATGTCAATAAATAAATAAATATTATCTATGGGAGAACAGGGAAATGCGGAAACTGTAATCAGTACAAATATATTGTTCAGGCTGAACAACTATTCATAAACAACAACTGCTCAACAACAGGGATAGTTTATTTAGCCAAATGTAATACTTGCCCATCATTTTACATAGGAAAGACAGAGAGCAGAGAAGGCACTACGGAAAAGAATTTATGAGCAAAACTATGACAGTAAAACTAAAAGCAAGGTTAGCACCCTGTATAAACACTCTTCTCTATGTTCCAAGTTTGAAAGTTTTACTTTTGGCATTCTTGACAAGATTGGAGAACCAACTTGAATTTAAGGTGCTTCTTTGGCAACTTAAATTTAATGTCAGTGCACCATCCGGTTTGAACAAAACTATTTCAGACAAACCTGTTTTGAAATCAAGGGCTGAAAAGTTGTGAAGCATTGATTTGTTTACCATTTGACTGTTTTTTTCAGGAAGTTTTAACTACTTTTTAACATTTTTTTAATTGCAGCATGATGTTTTTAAATGTAGTTGTGAATTTTTGTTATTTATTTATTCTCTCTCTCTGTATGTATATATATATATATATATATATATATATATATATATATATATATATATATGTGTGTGTATATATATATATATATATGTATATGTATTATAGTTCAGTTAAACAATTGTTTGCATTTAGTTCTTCATACTGGTAGCTCCAGTGTGTGGTCAACAAACACAATTAATTCAGCTGATGGGAACGTGAATAACAGGTCAAGTTTTTTTAGTATATATTTGTGTGTGGATACTTGATTTTATTCTGATGAAGTCTCAGGCAGAGACAAAAGCAGTCATTACTAAAATACTAATTCACATGCTTTCTTCATGTTCATTCATCTATTTATAAGCACCAGCTGCATTCATTGATGCACTATACCTTTGGTTATTATTTTTTTCATATAGCTTATATATATCGAGTAGTGCCTTAGTATCCTTAGAATAGTTATTTTTGTCATTGAAGATACCATCCTATTCTGTTTTCTTAACTATAAGTTCGTAGGTTCAGAGGTAAGTACTAGGATAGCTGCCCTTGCGGGCCATTTTAAGTCTCATTTGATGTTACATAGGCCTTATGCATCCTGTGGGCAATAATTATATATTACTCCTTGTGAAAAAAGGGATCATATTATATATAATTTGAGGGATAAAGCATTTAGGAGCTGCCTCTGTCCATTAGTAGTGCAGGAGGCAGTCCTGTGGTAAGTTTTCTGCTTCCCACCCATTGATCCAAGTTGCTTTTGAACATGGATGGGGATGAGTTTTGTTTTACATGGATGGGGAATCCTCTGCAAGATATACCTGTCCATATCATAAATACGTCATTTACTACAGCATAGCTTCCAATAGTAAATTCTAAGAAGGATGATTTATGAATTTATGAATGAGTTTGATTTTACTACTAGGTTAAAATGATGATATCCTGATCTGTTATAATTACAGAGAGCATAACCATGGGTTAGGGAGCAGAAAGATCCAAGGTTTATCAATATGATATATAAGATATTGTCATCCCTGACTAGATTTCACACTGTTTTGATAGCTGTACATTTATTTTGTGTTGAGTCACTCTTTCAGTCAAAATCCCATTAATGTTTGTACTTTAGCGTATTGGATATATGTGAAAGTGCTTGTTTTTATCTTAATAAATCCAGTATAATTTATTTCACTGTGGTGGTCTCTACTTGTTGTTGCTTCGTGGCTACTATTAGTCTTTCTAGTGGAGACCCTTGGATGGTAGCTTTCCTGTTGTTTCTAATGTTTGTACTTTCATAAAGCTTAATCAAGAAATCTATATTCTCTGCATTTGATGTAGGCAGCGTCTAGTAGATTCTCATAAAATTAGAGTTAATACCATTGACATTAATTATTGTATGGACAGTTTCTAAAATTCTTTTCATTATATATCAGAATATTTACAAATGTTTTATAAATTCTCTCTTTTCAGTTTCTCCAGCTGTTTTGTTTTCTAACAGTGACTAGAATGGATCCCATTCATAAGTCAGGGTATGATTTGACTTTAATAAATTGGTTTTGCTTCAGTATTTGATGCTAGCCAGAGTGCTCTCCTCAATACCCATGATGTACCCAGAATTGCCTCCTTCTTCAGTACATATAGGGTTATATGTATTGATGGCATAGTTAATAGACTTGTAAATTAATTTTTATTAGGCCTGTTGCTCCTAATTGCAAGTGTTGTATAAATTCTCCAGTATGGCAGTTTTTGTAATGCAAGAGAACACCTTCTGATTTAGAGATAAAAAAGTCAAAATTAACAATTAATGTGGCTTCCATTATTTTTATTAGTCATATAATAATCGGGTTACCTTCAGTTTACCGAACATCCACTTCCCCGACATGGAGTTTACAGACACTTCAGATCACCGACATCTGGAAAGCCAACATTTCCCATGCGGTAAGAAACCATTTGGCCATCTACTTGAATTTTCCCCCTAACCCCTGCAGTATTTTGTTCTATGAGTTGGTATATTTAGTAAGCAGGAGAGGGGGGCAAAGGTGGGTTTAGGTTTTTTGGGTAGTTCCTTACATCAGGATGGCCAAGTGTTTTCTTACTTCACGGGAAACATCAGGTTTGTGAATGTCGGTGATCTGAAGTGTCTGAACTGTGTGTCGGGGAAGTGGACGTTCGGTAAACTGAAGGTAAGCCAATAATCTTGTACTGGGTCCTACATATGTATGTTGCTGTTCCTTGCAATTAGGTGTGTAGTAATTCAGTGAACTCATCAAAAATATTATATCAAATCCCAACCTAATGAATGGCTCAGAGCAGGAGAATGGAAAATTAGCCCCTTTTTGTGCCCATGTTAAAACGCATTTTTGAGATAGAGCAGGACAGTGGATTATGTGTCTCCCTACAAGACCCATGTTAAAGGCCATTTCTAGCTTTCACTGGGTTGAGAATTAATATAATGTTGTCAATGAGTGATGGTTCTCTGAATCACAGCTGAAATTTTTATATAGAGCCAAGCACATACATAGATATACACACACACACACACACACACACACACACACACACACACACACACACACACACACACACACACACACACACACACACACGTGCGCGTGTGCGTGCGTGCGAGCGTGTGTGTGTATCTATCTATCTATCTATTTATCTGTATGCCTATATATCTATATATTTATAGGGGTCTACTTTGATTCACTGAAAACTCATTTCACTGAATTTCAATTCACCCTCAAAAAAATCGCTGAAATCTCAAATAACTGAGAACTCATTTCATTGAATCACATTTCACTGAATGTAAGTACTGTTGGGTAAATAAAATGTATATGCCCTTTTCCCCACTGTAGTGCGATCCTGGAGTTAGTATATATAGTTAGTGGGGGGTGGGGGGCTTAGCTCCTCACCTACTTAGCATTTATATTTATGAATCTCATTTCACTTAAAGCTAACAATATAAAACCAAGAGTAGGTAGGGGGCTACGCAACCACACCCCCCAACAATTTGGTGTGAGTGTTTTGAAATTCAGTGAAATTAGTTTTCAGTGAATCAAAGTAGACCCATTCATAGCTAGAGAGATAGTTATTGTATTATAGTGCCCCAAAACAGCCCTATTGGAATTGAAGAGCTTCAGAAATGCAGTGCAACAACAGTCTGGAAGGAGGATACAGAGCCTATAATGGAAAAAGCCAAACCCATTTCCTATAAAAGAGAGGGATATTGGGAATGGAAGAAGATATTGTAGAGATAATTATGTATAAAATCCATAAGTGTTGGGTAAGAGATGGTTTTATTACTGCCTTATAAGTACTTATTCAGATTTTGGAAACTGAGACACATGGTTAATGAGGTAAAAAAAAGGCATGATGCTATATGTGTTTTAGTTCTGAGGAAGTCCATTGGTATTATTTTCAGTGGTGGTCACAGTGTTTTTTTTTTTTTGTTTGTTTTGTTTTTGTTATGTTGTAGAGAAAACTGTTTATGTTAAATAAGAGGTTTCTGTCTCTCTACTTGAACATACAGTGTTAGGAACAATGGTTAAATAATTTACTGGCAAAAATCATGGAGGAATAGAAGGACTCTAGAGGGTATATTTCAAAGATTACCTGGACTTTGCTTGAGATTATTTGAATCTATGGTAGATCTAACTAGAAAGGTAAGACATTTTTTTTGTTTTCCAGCTGAACAGTTGTGCCAGTTTTTGATTTATGTTTTTGCCTCACTCTGTGTAATAATGTCTCCAGCATGGCTATATACTGCATTGGTGTTTTTTCAGCCAGCACATCTTGTCTACAATATATCAGTATTCTGTGTTCCTGTCAGACTGATACCTTTGTGGAAAACTGTGATTTATGGTATTAGTAATTACAGTGAGAAGGAATGGAAATATTTACTGAATTACTGTTAGCCCAACAAAAGTGTAGTTATGAATAGTAGAGTCTAAAGAAGTGTGAGTTTGAAATGGTTCATAGGTTCATAGGTTGGTACTATGCTATCGGCCCTAGGGCCTATACAAGCCTAGCCATAACAATTCCCTTGATATTTCTTCCCACAATATGTACTTCCCTGTGGAGAAGTAACCATTGAAAAAGAACTACTGTTAAATGAAGTGTGAGGAGTGATTTTTCTTTCTTTTTAAACACACATTTATTGAATTATCACTTGTGACAAAGGCAAATTTACATTTATAAAAAGGTAATTGAACTATATTAACACATTAACAAACATTGTACTTCACATATATTGCTATATATCATATAACCTAAGCAACATCACATAAATTATTCAATTCTTGCCCCTTTTTTTAAACAAGAAACATCTTTATTAAACATTCTTAGCCAAACCCAAAGACAGGGCTGCCAGAAGCAGAATGTATCGTCTGGCAGTGAAGTAAGTGAACAATTCTATGACTGGCATGGCATAACAAACAATGGCAGAACAATAAGTACTATGAAATGGCTTAACAAAGTGATACGGAAATACAGAAAGGTTGCTTGCTAAGAAAGTGCATATTAAATTTCTGGAAGGTTGTTTACCAATGCCATGCATAGTGAATGTACTAAAATGTTAAATGAAATGTATTGGGATGTAAGTTTTTGCAGTATGAATCATGTGCTTAATAATACTGGTGAAATAAATTATTGAAACAAGATGTTAATGTCAAAGCTGTGATGCATTTCATACTGCAAGCAGTGGCTTAAAACATTTTAAATGTAGAACTGAAACCAATGAACTGTGAATCATTGCTTTTGTAAATTATTTATTATTTGAGATATGTAGCATAAATTCCAAAAATGTAAGGAAGTCTGGTTCATTAATGTAGCTGGGGAAAGAACACATATAAAAAGTGTGTACATTGGGGTGCACTGATGAAATTTCTGCAATAGCATTTAAAAATATATTAGACATTTCTGAAGTGTATGCACGTGGAAAATGGTGAGTATACTCTATGTTTTAAATTGCATCCTAAATAACATTTGTTTACAATTAAAGCTAAAACAATATGTGGAATGTTATTGAAGCTAATGGCATGGTATCCCAAAAGAGTTCAGAAGTATAAAATTGCAAGTTCAATGATATGGTGTTTCTGAAACACTTCAGAAGCACTTATGCACAGAAAGAAATTCAATAACATTTCACAATATGGTGTATGTCCTATGACCATGAATAAAATCCTACTGGAGGAGTTTTGTGGTATGTAAAACAGATGTATGTTAGAAAAAGGAACCCAAGCATGCAGTACAGACATGACTCAGCAAAACCCAATTCCAGCTTTATTGTTAACTGTTGCAGTTGTGGTGCCAATCATGAGTCTAAAAGAGAAAAATGCTTAGCATTTAGTCAGCAACATGACAAGTGCAGGGGCGGCTCGTGCTATCAGACTGCAGTACTGCAGCCCTCCCACCTAGAAATAAAAGAAATAGATAACGTGAAACATAAACTTTAAAAAAAGCATTTTCTTTTTTTAACGAGTACCGGAACTGCTGCACATGTGCAGACACACTCAGACTGCCCCGCAGATGCCCAGGAATCTGTGTGAACTCTGACTGCCTGAGTCAGCAGTCCAGATGCAGAGAAGGTATTTTCTGCCCTGCAGATGCCCAAAAATCTGTGCGGTAGACAACCACACTGAACAGAGGAGCTCCGGACTGCTTGATCCGCAGGCAGGACCAATCAGGAGAGAGGTGAGCAGGGATTCGAGCACAGGACCAATCAGGATTGAGGTAAGTTGAGTTCTAAGCTCTTGCAGGGAAGCGTTAAGTTGAGCGCAGGTTTGCTGCTTCGAGACAATGGAGTTGGTCCTGGTTTACTGCTTCTGGACCCGCGTGTGTGTGTGTGTGTGTGTGTGTGTGTGTGTGTGTGTGTGTGTGTGTGTGTGTGTATTGCCCTTGTTAACACATAGTGGTGGGTAGAAATACCTCATAAAATTTGTGGTTTTCTAGTAAATCATTTAGGAATGAAGTCACTAAATGACAGACATTGAGTTTCAGACATCATAACCTTTAGAAAAATGCATGCTAATGCAAGACTTGTTATTCTACCAACTGTCTTAAGTTTATACAAGACAATCTCTAGTAGTGTTTGTATGTTCCCCCAATATATTTGGCCTTGTCCAGATTTCCTGCATTAAGAGGTTGAGAGGTACATGCAAATCGCTTTGTAGAATTAGGAATATCCAAACCTCTCAATTGTCTCCAATTTTGGCTCAAAATGTTGCTGTCCCCTAATAATTCCTCCTCAAAATGTCAATTTTGGAAGAAAACATGGAGGGTTTACAATTATATATAACTGTAATGATCAGAGTTATAGATTACTTTTATTTCAGAAATGCATGTAGACGCTCTTATTTTGTTAGCTGCTCAAGTTAGCAGTGTTAATATTAAAAAGTTGTCCCTTTTTTGACAGGTTCCCAGCTGTATTGTGTGACAATTTTATATTTTTGCATCACATTTTTGGTCTGTTTTTCATAAAATTGTGGTTTTCTGGAAAATTAGTGGCAAATCATTAAAGATTGAAGTTAGAAAATAATGGCAGACATTTGAGTTTCAGATTTCATACCCTTCAGAAAATGCGTACTAATGCAAGACCTACTACTGTTCTATTATCTAAGTTAATAAGAGCAATATTTAAAAATTGTCCTTATTTTTAGGCCTGTGTCCCACTTCTAGTTCTATGTATGGCTTTGTCCAGATTTCTTGCTCTGAAGGTGAGAGGTATGAGTGTCAGAGCCATCACTGTCAGCCAGAGACATTTCAAATTGTGACATACTTGTTGCATCCCACTCCCCATTTGTAAAGAAAGGTCACACAAAGAAGCAAGTTGATAAAGTGGAGCTGCAGCAGTCAACTTTTTATGTAGATGGTGCTTCAGTAATTGATGAAAGAGTTGATGTAGTGAATTTATTGGCAAAGAGTAAAGTATTTTGTACAGTCCGGATCAATGGTAAATCCACAGAGCTTAAAGTAGACAGTAGTTCAAAGTGTAATGTTATATCAGCAGCCACATTAATGAACAACTCAATGTGGCCAGTAATATGAAACGTGTTGCTTATGGAGGTGAAGAAATTCAAACCAAAGGCTCAGTGATGCTTTCATGTTATTTGGCTAAGAACTGTTACAGCTTGTTATTACATGTAGTCAGAAGACCTGTGCAATCATTATTGGGTGTCAAAGACAGTTTGAGAATGACTCTGATTTTACCAAAGAAGTTCATCATATAAGTGTATAGCCTAGTTTTAATTTTTCTGAAGCCATTTTCTCAGAGTATGCTGATATTTTCGATGACACATTGGGCAAGTTTCCAGCTGTGTACTCCATGAAGTTAGACCCAGAGGTCACTCCAGTAGTCAGACTAGCAAGAAGAGTTCTGACAGCTATGCAGATAAATTCAAGGCTCAGTTGGATAAAATGGTGCAGCAAGGTGTAATTTGTCCAGTTACAGAACCAGCTGAATGGGTGTTGTCTGTGGTAGCAGCTCACAAAAAGGCTCAAATGAAATCAGAATATGTATTGACCCAAGAAATCTGACCAAAGCATTGAAGAGACCGCATCATCCAATGCGTACAGTCGATGAGGTCACAGCCCTAATACTGAATGCTGCTGTTTTTTCTGTCTTGGATGCAAAAAGTTCATTTTGGCAAGTGATGCTTGATCACAAATCTTCATTACTAACCACTTTTGGTACCCCACTTGGCAGATACAGATTCCTAAGGATCCCATTTGGAATAAATTCTACAAATGAAGTCTTCCAGCATACAATGGAGCAAATTTTTTGGGGTTATCCTTGTGCCATAATAGTAGATGATTTATTGGTTGGAGGCAATGGTGAAGCAGAGTATGACAGAAACCTAAAGATAGTTCTATACAGAGCTGTGAAGTGAACTTGAAGCTCAATCCTCTGATGTGCAAATTCAGACTACCAGAAGTTACATATGTAGCTCATTTATTCTATTCTTGAGATGTCAGCACCAGATAATATTCAAGTTCTACAGAATTTCCTTGGCATGGTCAATTATTTAGGCAAGTTATACCAGACTTTGGTGAGCTGACAGCACATTTAAGAGAGATGATGCACAAAAATGTTATGTGGTCATGGTTAGAACAACACCAGAAGGCATTTGAAGACCTTAAACAGAACATTGCCAGCCCACCTACATTAAGATACTATGATGTAAATAAACCAGTCAGTCTTTCCTGTGATGCTTCAAAATTTGGCCTTGAGGCAGTTATTCTTCAAGAAGGCAGACCAGTAGCCTATGCATCTAGAATGCTTACCCAAACTGAAATGCAATATGCTCAAATTGAGAAAGAACCTTTGGCAATAGTATTTGCATGTTTCAAGTTTCATTATTATATCTATGGTCGAGCTATTCAGATTGAAACTGACCACCGACCTCTAGTTACTATTTTAAAGAAGCCTATGCGTTCAGCTCCAGCAACATTACAAAGAATGATGCTCAAATTGCAAACGTTCCACTTCAAAATGGTCTATGTGAAAGGCAAACTAATTTATCTGGCTGATACCTTAGCCAGATCACCCAGAAATATGATGGAACAGCCTGACACAGAGAATTTTGACTTTGACATGATGGCAGTGCGTAATTTCTCTACCACTAGACTTGATGAGTTGAGAGATTGTACAAAGACTCATGCAACTTTGCAAAAGCTCAATCACTACATTAATGTTGGACGGCCGTCAAAGCAATCTAGTGTGCCATTTGAAGTGCAAACCTATTTTCCTTACCAGCATGAAATGTTGATGGAAGATGGCATTATTTTCAAAGGTCTTAAAATTGTTGTTCCTGCTTCCTTACAACAAGAATATATCCAGATTTTGCATCGTGGTCACCCAGGTTCTGCATCCACTAAGAGAAGAGTGAGAGAACTAGTATTTCGGCCTTCATTATTGAAAGACATTGATAAAGTATTTTCCTCTTGTTCAGTATGCAATAGTACTAGATCACATTTGCAGAGAGAACCACTTCAGCTAAGTCAAGTTTCTGAAGTACCTTGGTCAACAGTAGCCACTGATATCTTTGAGTGGGACAATCAAAACTACTTAGTATTGGTAGACTTTTATTCAAACTGGTTTGAGATTGACTTACTATGTAATCTAACATCCACTACTGTTATTACTAATTTGAAATGTCATTTCTCAGTCCATGGTGTCCACACAAAGTTGTTTCTGACAATGGTACTCAATTTACTAGTCAGTTATTTCAGAAATTTTCAGGAGAATGGGATTTTGTACATGTTACTAGTAGTCCAGAATATCCGCAGTCAAATGTGCAGAGTGCCAAGCAATTACTTGAAAGGTCAAAGCCTGACAATAACAATGTCTTTTTGAATTTACTTAATCTCAGAAACATACCCTGTGACGATATACTTGGCTCACCTGCTCAAAGGCTTCTATCCAGGCAATCCAGAACAACGCTACCTATAAGTTCCAGTTTGTTGAGGCCTAAAACTAAGAACAACAGAACCATCAAGGCTCAATTATTCAAGAATCATTCAATCCAGAAGTCCAGTTATGGTAAATCGAGCAGCTTTCTTTGTCCATTGAGGGAAGGAGAGACAGTGAGGACACAAACGGTGAAAGGTTTTGACTGGATTGGTCAAGTTACATATACGTATATGTACTGAGCAGAGATCCTACCTTGTAGAATCAGAGGGTGTGGAGTACAGGAGAAATCGCAGACATCGGGCCGGATTCACGAAGGCTTGCACGGAGTGTAAGAGATGTGCAACACTCCATGCAAGCCTTGCGATCCAGGAACAGCCCTAAACTCCGTGTAAGAGACCAGCTAAAACATCTCTTACACGGACTGGGCGTGGACAAGCTAAATACCTCACTTGCATTAGAAAGGTATGCAAATGAGGTATATTAGCGATCCACGAAGCAGAAACCAGTCCGTGTAGGGAGCGTTTAGCGGCAGAAATGTACTCAGTTGACAACTGAGTACATTTCTGCAAAATCCACAACGGAGCGATGTCAGCTCCCAAAAAAGGTTGCATATGAACCAGGCAGCATGCCAATGGCCAAATATGTGGCCATTGGCAAGATAACCCGATGGAATAATATTAAAAATATATTTTTTTTTCGGCAATCGCCGATGTTTAAACCCAGCGCAGCCCCGCGCAAACGGGCTGCGCTGTATAGAAGCATAAAAAAGAAGGGTATAAACCCACAAATGTGGGATTCATGTAATACATGGAATGACAATGCAGGGACCAGCAGACCAAAACCAACATGGCCACCGTGTAGTGGTTGCTAAGGGGGGAAGCTGAGTCTAAGACATGTAACTAAGCATTAGTAGGCAATCTTATGTAAATGAGGGTTAGGATACTGAATACCACAGTCACATAGCAAATGAGCACGGCCTGAGTAGTGTAAGAGATACAAAAGGGGGAGGAATAGAGTAGGAGATAGGTGACATCACTGGGGGGAATGGTAGAAAGAAACGCAGTTCATTGGAGGCCAGTGTAACATGACAGATGACAGGCACAGATCATGGAAAGAGGTGTGCCACTACATAAGTCATGGAAAGACAAGAAATGGAAGGTGTACACTGTTACCTACACTAAAGTTTCTTGCTGGCTGTGCATGCGCATGTGTGCACGCAATGAACCGCGAATAAGGCAGTGTGCGCGCGTGTAAGGCAGTGTGAGTATGTTGGAGGCTGTTGGCAGACGTGTAACAGTGTTTGCACGGGTGTACGTGCGTGTAAGACAGTCTGAGTATGTTGGAGGCTGTAGGCAGACGTGTAACAGTGTTTGCACGGGTGTACACGCGTTTAAACCTGAATAAGTAGATCCTTAACCGTGTAAGCATGTGTGCGCGCGTTTAAGCCACTGTGAGCGTGTTTCAGATAGTATGCAAGTTGCTCCCCCCTGAGGAAACAGAAAGGAAAAAGGAAGCAACAGAATTAATAGGAAGCTAGCAGGGATAACTGCTGAAGCTAGCAGGTGAAAATAATTAGAAGCAGGCAATTACACAGGCAAATTAGTAGCCCAGCCCAGCACTTAAAACACTGCAAACAATAGTGCAGGATGTTGTCATTAAGAGACACTGCAAAACAGGAGTAAGCTAATAGAAGTGAAAACTGAAAAAGCTGAACTCAGAGCAGAAATGCTAGGGGCTGCCATAGCTGTCTTAATGAGACATAGGCGACTTGCTGAGGGTGGTGACAATGCAGATGGTGCCAGACAACCCACAGTGAGGAGACGGAGAAGAGTGTACAGGCCCAGGGTCACCTACCACGGGTTACATGAGCTGGAGATAGTAGAGCGCTATAGAGGGGACAGAGAGCTCCTGCAGCAGATCGTTGAGCTGTGCAGGCCACGCCTCACACACAGAACCAACAGAGGGGAACCCATCCCAGTGGAAACCAAGGTATGTGTTGGCCTAAGAATACTAGCAACAGGTACCTTCCAGAGACCAACTGGCAATATGATGGGGATATCACAGGCATCAGCCTCCAGGGTACTACACCAGTTCCTGGATGCCATGTCAGCACATGTCGGTGATCATGTATATTTCCCCAATGCCCGTGAGGTATTGGCCAGCAATATGCATCTCTTCCAGCAAATAGCGGAATACCCTGAGGTACTGGGTGCTATAGACTGCACGCACATACACATCAAAGCACCAGCAGGAGAGCGGGGTAGGGCCTACATAAACCGCAAGGGCTTCCCCTCCATCAACTGCCAGGTCGTGTGTGATGCCCAGGGCATAATAATGAATGTGTGTGCTGGCTGCCCTGGGAGTTATCACGATTCCCACATCTGGCATTTGACGCAGCTGTACCAGACATTTGCCAATGGGGACATCCCACACAGACACCTAGTGGGGGATGCAGGTTATGCACTGGAGCCGTGGCTGATGACATCCATCAGAAACGCACACACACCTGAACAGGAACGCCATAATGAGGCACACGCACAAACATGTAATGTGATAGAGCGTGTGTTTGGGCTGCTCAAGTCATGGTTCCGGTGTCTGGACACATCTGGTGGAGCCTTGCAGTACACACCAACTACATGTACCCAAATTGTCATGGTATGTGCTATGCTACATAATATGATCTTGCGAAAGCAGCTGCAGCAGGACCAGCATAGGGCCGGGCCAAACAGCCCCCCACCATTGCCAAGGCCAGCACAGGGAGAGCGTGACTCGGAGGAGGAACAACCTGAGCCTGTCCCAGTAGGCAGAAGGAGGCATGCCCAGTATGCCCTGGCCTTGGCAAAGAGGCAACGCATAGCACATACATTGGCTCAGTAGGAACCTTGGGAATGATACCCCTCTGACTCACTCATATAGTAACAGGGATGCCTAACATGACACAACCTGCTCTCAAACATGTACAGGGAAGTGTAATATGCGCATCCGACAGAGGCAGCCCTGCTGCACCACCTGAGGCATGAATGCTATGTGTCAAGTAATGTAACACCAAGTACTACATGCACACCTGAGGACCCTGACTAACATCCTATCCTGACCAAGCATCATGCCACAACATGACAACGAGATGATCAAGTGCAACAATTGACTGAAGTATCTCAGTTAGTCAAAGGGGACCCAATGTGTGCCAGTCTGGGATGACATGCTGAGCATGACTTGATGCACCACCCGCCAGGAGTGGCGTGCACCTATCAGTGCAGGCCGTATGGATACTGGCAAAGGCTGTCATCACCCACAGTGTGCCCTGAATAGGTAAGGCTCAAAAGACAAACCTATCTCCATAGGTACCAGAAGGGATAAGAATAAGATAATGGATAAGTCGAAACAGCAAGATGCATGCAGTCTGGACTCACCCAGTATGGAGAATGTTGATAACTGTGCTGTAACAGAACACTGAGGCAAGGCCCACAACAGCACCCTAACACTACCAGGTTACACCTCATACTGTGCTGTACAGCCGCAAAACTTGGAACAAGCTACAAAAGGAGGGTGACTAGCAAGAATTGTCAAGGATAACCACACCCCATGTCGGTACCACAACAAAAGCAGCATGGACTAGCCATGCTCAAGTAACAGTGGCTAAAACTGCCCCCAGTTTATAGCCTGCTACAGACTACTGTCCCAACACCAGGAACTGCATCTGGCCTATGCTGGAATACATGAATATATCAAGTCCTCCAACCCACATTATATTGGGTGACTGCAAATACCCAGACATAGACTTGGAACATTATACTAGCTCCAACAGTGTCGGACAAAGGTTCATAGAATCCACAAACCAAAAGGCCCAGGAACAACGTACCACTCCCACAAGAGGAGTAAGCATACCGGATGTGATAATCAGCAACATGGGTACTGGATGTCAAGATGAGAAGTGTATTGCTCACTGGTAAAACCAGACCATAGAGTAATCACACTGGATATACAAAACCTGACCACAGTCCCTGGCCGGAAACCACAGTGGAAAACATGTGTTAAGCAATACCTGCACTCCTCCAAACTGATGTGGAATCCATTAAAGGTCCCGTGCAGGTGCAAAATATGGGCCACACCTCAGAACCTGTAATACAGCCATTCCATGAACACTGCCAGGAATGCTTGGATTATGCAGTCCTAAATTAAAACAAGACACAGTGCCTAAATCTGGCATGGTGGACACCAGCCATAACCAAAACATGCAAGAGAACGAGGAAGCTACTACATGATAGAGCAAACACAAACAATGAAGTAAGCACAGATCAGTAGTATGGCAATAACATCTGTCCACACATGCAATCCACTAAGGCCAGCCGCAACAAGTGGAATCTGTGAATCCCGAGGCAATGTCACACCTGGCCCAAGTACACAGACAACCCCCAACTCCACCCAAGAAATAAAAAAATATGTGAGAGATGCAACCATCCATCCAAACTGGAGGCTGAGCTCCCTCAACTCAGTACTCCCAAAACAAGTCAGTAGGAGAAGGTAACCACACACACCACAAACACAGTCCCACATAGACCTACCATAACTGCAAACCAAACACATAAACACAGACAAACATTCCCAGAGGCACACATTACAAACACAGCACACCAACAGAGGCCTCTAAAGCAGACACCCAATCAAACAGCCTGCAAACATAGCACATGCAACACATAGCACACAAAGCTGGTGTGCCAAACAGTCACAGGCCAGAAGGAGAAACAACATGCCTGATACAGTTGTAATAGGTGACTCCATAGTCAGACACACTGCTGTCCTGCACACCAGACTGAACAAGGGAAAGGGTATAGTAAGCTGCCTGTAGGCTGCCACAATATGCAACATAACAGAAGTATGTAGGTCACTCCAAAGCAAGTAGAAATATGATGCAGTCATAGTCCATGCTGGTGTGAATGACCTGAGATGTACCACCCTAGACTACAGGAAAAGAGACATAGATGAGCTATCTGATTATGTAGTCCAGGCCGGTATGACACTCACCGTTCGCAGCATCCTACCCTTACCAAGAGTAATGCCACAGTACAAACACGAAATGATCAGTCATAACAAGTGGCACACTTACTGGTGTTATTCCAAGGGGATGCAATGTCTGTCTGCCTGGGATGTCATAATTGACAAGCCATGCAGCTGTCCTTGGGATGGCCTGCACCTGTTACCCCTGGGCGTCTGAATATTGGATAAGGCATTTGCCACCTCCATAGAGCCTTTCGAAGGCAAGGCAGAAAAGACTGACCTACCACCCTCCCAAACATAAGTGGGAAGAAACATAAGGGAAATGCTGACCAATGCCAGATGTGTACACCCCAATATGCATGCCCCCGAGGCCATCCCCAGAATGGAGAACATCGATGTCTGTGCAGTGACAGAATCCCGCTGCAAGCCTCCTGACAGCACACCAGCACTACCAGGTTATACCACGTATCATGTGTCATGGCCCCAAACCCTGGAACGAAACATAAAAGGAGGGTGAGTATCCATAGTCAGCACAGACACCCATACGTCCAGGTAACTGACAATGCACAAGGCAATTGAGTACACACATGTGCAACTAACTGTAGGCAAGACTGCTGTGCAGTCTGTAGCATGCTACAGACCGCACTCTCACACACAATAACCCCACCAAGCCTTCCTGAAGACAATGGACAGTATGAATGTCCCACCAAATAACAAACAAGGTACCACAAAGTACCACATAGGTGGTAAACCAGTATGTATAGAAAGAGGAACCAGGGACCTAGGGACACACGTGGACAGTAACCTGTTATGTGACACCCACATTGCCAATGTGGCTAGGAAGACTGTCTACATTTGACACCGTAGCAGGAAAGGAGTCACATCTACGGCAACAGAGGTCATTGTGCCCCTATACCTTTCTCCAATCACACCCATACTCCAGTACAATGCCTCATATGGGATGTATCTTACCTGACACCTGCAGCAGTTAGAAAGACCTCAAAGGTACCTCACCAATAGGATAAAGGGTCACAAATATATGTCATATGCTGCCTGGCTGTAGACACCCCAGCTGAATCCAGTCACATACGGCCTACACAGAGGCATTGCATGCCTGTTGTAGGAGGCCATGCCCAACACAGGAGTAATGGACATGCCCCACCCTAGAGAACACAAATCCACTGGAGCTGTGAGAGTGAGAGATGTCAACCTCAACAAATAATGAAATGGGATGTGCTGGTGGGACAGATACATAATCCAGAGGCTCCCCACACCCTGGACCAGAATCCCACTCCATGTTAGGCAGAGCCCCTCACTGACACTCTTCAACAGGAATCTTGCCAAGTGGATGGATGATTGTAGAGTTACACTGGGGGTCTTCACTGTGTCATGTCCAGACAGAGGCACAGCCAAGCAAAACATAAATGGCCATAATATGCACATAGCAAGGGGTGTCAAAAGCCACACACACTCTGGCTAGGCTAACAAATGCCCAGGGTGGATAACCTAGTATGACCCTATGAACCTATGAAGATACAAATTGTACAGGACGCTAATGATAATCCCAAGGCTTTCACAACTGATGGTAGTAACCATGTTGGGAATTCACAGATATGTCCTGAATCACACAAATATCACAAACACACACACATACTGCCAACATACATCCTGACAGGTGCAGTGCAAACCCCCCCCCCCCCGAATGCAGAATATCTATCCCAGCAGACTGCTGGCCCCCTGACATTGCAGATGCTGAGGTAACAGCCAACATCTACAAAGCAAAACACACAGCAGCAATGGCATGAGATGTTGTCCTGGGCTTAGTGCAACATGGACACCAAGATGAATGGAATGCAAAACCACACTACTGCTCAATGTCAGCCTTACCACAGAATATGTACCCAAAGAGCAGTGTACAACAACAGTGGTCCTTCTCAACAAAGGTGTTGCCTGAATGGATACTGAACAGTACTACCCCAGAATCCTGAGAAGCATGGTTTGCACAGCTGTGGAAATGATCAGCATGTACCACAGACATAAAGATATTGGGGACCTACTGACACCGGACCCAACCCAGTGTGGCCCACCCAAGTGCAGATCCTGCCCCTAACCATGTTTGACCCAATTGAAACAGCCATTAAGGTCATTGATGAGGGCAATGTGCTCCACACAGTGTATCTGGACCTTGCAAAGGCCTCTATACAATACCCTATGTGTTCATTATAGATAGGCTCACCAGCTTAAATATAAACCCACATGTCAGTAGAGGGGTTGCAAACCAGACCAAGGACAGAACAGACATGGTCAGACATACTGCAGCCATGTCAGACTACGAACCAGATATAACTGGCATCCCACAAGGCTTTGTCCTGGGATCTCCCCCGTCTGGTATATATGTCCCATAGGTACAGGCAAACATGGAAGGACCGTGTCTGAACATGGTTGCAGAGGACTACAAACTGCTCACCACATATGATCCACCAGCTGACACAAGAATCCCACAAAAGGGCCACATAGAAACAGAAAACTGGTGCCATAGCCATGTCAGCAAGCTAAGTGCAGAAACGTGTATAGTCAACCCCCGTGGATATACAGTAAGTGCCCACCAATTACCACATATGTGTTAACCCATTATGTAGTTAACATGTAATGAGAGACCTGGGGACACAAGGTGATAGATAGCCTGCATTGGACAAACATGTGCTGTAGTGTTTACAGGAGCATACCATATACCCACCTAATCATGAAGGCTGTCAGATCTAGATAAGGGGAGGTCATTGTGGCTCCGTAGTCATCCATCATCAGCGGTAGAATTGACTACAATCGCCCCTGTGGGATGTACCTCAGCAGACACCTCCATCAACTGTAAAGTCCCCAACAGTACCTCATCAGGAGTATCAAACAGCTTGCCCAGATGCCATGTGTTGCCTGTGTTGCTGGCATCAATAAACATGCTGCACCTTGCACAATCTGAATGGCAGTGAGCTATGCACATGAGAGACCTGAACCCCAGCACTGACTTACATAGGACAAGCTGTACTGCGTGCACCATAACACAGAAGCCACCCCCAGCACAGGCTACCCATAGAGTCACATATCAATCTACCTCAATAGAAATCCAGATGAGTGGGTGGGAGATGGTAGATTTAACCTGGGTACCACTGTCATGTCACAGGTAGACAGAGGCTCAGTATACTAACCATGACATATGTCATGGCAAACTCCACTTACAATGTGTGTTGAAGGACAAACATACTCTCCAACTAGCATTACACATGAACTAGGGCACATCACTAGTGTTTGCAAATGTACACCTATGTTGTGGAATACACTACCAATGTCGGACAAGCCTGGTGTAAGTAGTTCATATCTGAACAGAATGCAACATGGTCAGATGTACACAACTGGCCCGTAACCAGGCTGTTGTGCCCACTATCAAAATGTAAAGCAGTGATAGCAGTAAAGCCTAGGATACTGCCCACCACAGTCAAAGTACTATCAGTACACTATACAGTACTACAGTGTTAGGTCAGTGTGAAAGGATGTTGACAGCTGTATGCAAAGTATCCCATGGAAACACTGCAGGCACAGTATAACCCTGTTGTGTTCACACACAAAGCAGTTGTACCGTAACTACACAACATGACACACAACACACAACCATAAACGGGTGATAGTTGTTGAAGTTCACACCCATCCACAAATGTGGTGGGCTGCAGAGTCCAACATATGGAATGCTCACACTGGGCATGCTCACACACATTGACAACATGCCATGGGAAGGCTGAACTGGGCATGCTCACACACTTAGGCCAAATTTCGGTGTAGCAGTTGGACACACATAGCTGGTATTGTTATGTTGTAATCCAGGAACCAACCACATTATAGCAGTCTTTTATTTTTAAATTTATCTCTGAAGAAGCTATACCTGTTGTTGGCGAAAACGCTGGTCATTTGAATAAAATTGCATTACGATTTCTTATTGCCTTGGTGTTTGCTGGCGCAAGGAGTCCGTTCTTTCTTTAGTTTTACATTATAGCAGTCTGCCCAGTGCACACAGCTAGATGACTACAGAGACATACGTGATATAGTGGATCCCTCCCACATGCAAACATCTGCCACAGATGCACAAGTTGTTCATACAAACAGGGGATGTTATGGCAATAAAGATGTGCAAACAGTCTATCAGCAACAAATAATGTGCATTTGACAATTAAACATATGGGTGCAGAGGTCAACACTAGGCCGTTTGCCCCAGGGAATGACAGCTTAGCCAGAGTGTGCTTGGTGTCTGCCTCCCCACAGGATGCACATGCCCCTTTCTAAACACAGATGATGTCAGCACCCTATTAGTACAGCAGGAGGAAAGAAACTTCCCAGTAATCCGAATAGCGCGCTCCGCTAATCGTCCGTCTCAAGTGTCATAACATAGTTAAGTAGGGGTTTCAAATCCTGCAAATGCTTAGTGTGTGTGTGTGTGCGTGGGGTTGGTGTGTGTGTAAGTCTGCGGGAGAGAAATGTCCCTTTTGGCAAATAGGAAAACACATTACAGGATGCACATTCCCTTTCTAAACACCGATGATGTCAGCACCCAATAAGTACAGCTGGAGAATAGAAAACTCCCAGTAATACGAATAGCGCGCTCGGCTACTGCGTCCATCTCAAGTGTCATAACATAGTTAGATAGGGGTTTGAATCCTGTGAATGGCAAGCTTGTCTGAGGGGTGTTTGTGTGTGTGAGGGAAATGTCCCTTTTGGCAATTAGGACAACACACTACAGGATGCACATTCCCTTTCTAAACACCGATGATGTCAGCACCCAATAAGTACGGCAGGTGAAAAGAAACCTCTCAGTAATGCGAATAGCGCGCTCCGCTAATGCGTCCGTCTCAAGTGTCATAACATAGTTATGTAGGGGTTTGAATCCTGTAAATGGCAAGTGTGTGTGCTTGTATGAGGGGTGTTTGTGTGTGTGAGGGAAATGTCCCTTTTGGCAATTAGGACAACACACTACAGGATGCACATTCCCTTTCTAAACACCGATGATGTCAGCACCCAATAAGTACGGCAAGTGAAAAGAAACCTCCCAGTAATGCGAATAGCGCGCTCTGCTAATGCGTCCGTCTCAAGTGTCATAACATAGTTAGGTAGGGGTTTGAATCCTGTGAATGGCAAGTGTGTGTGCTTGTCTGAGGGGTGTTTGTGTGTGTGAGGAAAATGTCCCTTTTGGCAATTAGGACAACACACTACAGGATGCACATTCCCTTTCTAAACACCGATGATGTCAGCACCCAATAAGTACAGCAGGTGAAAAGAAACCTCCCAGTAATGCGAATAGTGCACTCTGCTAATGTGTCCGTCTCAAGTGTCATAACATAGTTAGGTAGGGGTTTGAATCCTGTGAATGGCAAGTGTGTGTGCTTGTTTGAGGGGTGTTTCTGTGTGTGAGGGAAATGTCCCTTTTGGCAATTAGGACAACACACTACAGGATGCACATTCCCTTTCTAAACACCGATGATGTCAGCACCCAATAAGTACAGCAGGTGAAAAGAAGCCTCCCAGTAATGCGAATAGTGCGCTCTGCTAATGCGTCCGTCTCAAGTGTCATACCATAGTTAGGCAGGGGTTTGAAGCCTGTGAATGGCAAGTGTGTGTGTTTGTCTGAGGGGGGTAGTGTGTGTGAGGACAAGTTCCCTTATGTGAACAGACTACAGGATGCACATTCCCCTTTCTAAACACTGTTCAGCAGAAGGCCATGGCTCTGGCATAAGTTGTCTGTTGCTATGATGCCCCTTTGGAGGATGCTTGTGTCAGCTGAAGAGGCGATTATGGTGGCCTGTTTGCAGTCATCTGCATATTTGGACAGCCACAGTCTGTCCATGTTGGCCTGTACCTCCAAGAAATATATACCAAACAAGAGGGTCCCAGGACTGAGCCTTGTGGGACACAACCCGTAACTGTCGTGGGGTCTGGCATGGCTCCAGCAATGCTAACCATGTGGTATCTGTCCTTGAGCCACTGTGCAATCCATCTAGTGACATAGGGCCTTATATTCCAGCTGGTGACCTTCTCTAGAATGCCCAAGTGGGGTATTGTTGTGAAGGCGTCTGCAAGGTCCAGGTAGGCTGTGTGAACCACCTTCCCCTCGTCAATGGCCTTGGTGACTGTTTCAAAGAAATCAACCGGGTTAAACCCGGTAGTGCTGGTGTGCTCTCAGTAGCCCTGAACCAGGCATCTGTAACTGCACAGATATCGATGTTTTCCATGCCAAGGACTGTTTTGGGTGCACGCATCTGGAGGCGCAGATATCTGGCTTTGGGTAGCATTGCTCTTAGTTATGTATCCCTTGTGATACCTATGAAGGTGGGTTTGTCATCTGAGCCCTGCCTAACATAGGCACTATGGGGTAGCAAGAGCCTTTGCCAATATCTGAATGACCAATGCAAACTGTACACATGCTCATAGGATGCAGGTGTCAAGGAATATGCTGCGTGGTCAGTATAGTCCTCCAGCATGGGTCCTCTGAAGTAATTCACCCCAGTCTACACAAGTGTAGAGTCTGCATGTGCTAAACACAGTTTGTGTGCAGTGACAACCTTGCCTGGGGGTGGAGATGGGATATGGATGTCCAGGGAAAGGTGGACATGGGCAGCTATCAACAATGGTGGTCTACCTCCGGTGTGGAACAGTGGGTACCCACATTGCAGATGGACAGGTGCAATATGTATTAACCCATGTGGCTGTGGTGTGTGGTACTGCCATAGCACATGGACCCTCAAATTGTAGTGGCGGTAGGGTATAGTGGTAGAGGCCTGAGTAGGTCACACACACAATATGCCTGTACCTGATGTTAACAACTGGAACGGTGTATGTGAATACCTGCATATCCTGGCACTGTTCCCAGGGAAGCTAGGTGTGTGTCCCGGATGTGGGTGTGGTGTGCTGGACTGGTAGTGTTGTGTGTTACAGGTCCTGTGGTCCCAAAGCATGGTATGGAACATAACCTGCCAGTGCGATGTGCACACCTGACCCTGATGTAGGTGGCTGCAAATGCATATACATGCTATCCCCCACCTGACAGGTAGTACGACAACCACAGACCTCTGTGGAAATGAAGATGTCAGCACCCTAGAAATACTATGGGTGGAGAACAGATGCCCAGTAATTCAGATAGTGCGCTCCGCTAATGCGTCGCCCTCAAGTGTCATAATATAGTTAGGTAGGGGTTCGAATCCTGCAAATGCTCAGTGTGTGTGTATGTGTGTGGGTGAGTGGGGTTTGTGTGTGTGAGAGGGAAATGTTCCTTTAGCCAACTGGGAGAACACACTACAGGATGCACACACCCCTTTCTTAACACAGATGATGTCAGCATCCTATAAGTACAGCAGGAGAAGGGAAGCCTCCCAGTAATGTGAATAGCGTGCTCTGCTAATGCATCCGTCACATGTGTCATAACATAGTTAGGTAGTGGTTTGAATCCTGCAGATGCCAAGTGTGTGTGTTTGGGGGGGGTGATTGTGTGTGTGCAGATATGTATGGGGGGGTGATTGTGTGTGTGCAGATATGTATGGGGGAAATGTTCCTTTTGCCAAATGGGAGAACACACTACAGGATGCACACGCCCCTGTCTTAACACAGATGATGTCAGCACCATATAGGTACAGCAGGAGAAGGGAAGCCTCCCAGTAATGCAAATAGCGCGCTCTGCTAATGTGTTCCCCCTGTGTATCGTAATGTAATTAGGTAGGAATATGAAACCTGTAAATACATGTGTGTGTGTATGGGGGAAATGTTCCTTTTGCCAAATGGGAGAACACACTACAGGATGCACACGCCCCTGTCTTAACACAGATGATGTCAGCACCGTATAGGTACAGCAGGAGAAGGGAAGCCTCCCAGTAATGCGAATAGCGCGCTCTGCTAATGTGTTCCCCCTGTGTATCGTAATGTAATTAGGTAGGAATATGAAACCTGTAAATACATGTGTGTGTGCATGTCCGTATGAAAGACATGTTAGTTTTGGCAATCAGGTGATCACACTACCTGATGCACATTACCCTTTCAAAGTACTGATGTTGTCAGCACCCTCAAAGTATATCCAGAGACGAGGAACTATCTAGTAAACCGAACAGTGCGCTTTGCTAATGCGTCCCTCCCACGTGTCATGACATAGGTAGGTAGGGGAATGAATCCTGCATAGGGCACATTTGCATGTGTGTGGGGGTAGTAGGGTGTGTGTAAATGCAAGTGTGAGGGAACAGATCCTTTGGGCAAATGATACTATACACCAGATGCTGCATACCCCACCAGTAAACACAGGGGATGTCACCACACTATCAGCACAGCCAGACAGGGCTAGTTGGCTAGTAATGCCAATAGTGTGCTCTGCTACTGTGTCTATTACCATCGTCAGAGTACAGATAGGTATGTTTGGGTAACCCACAACTATCACGTGTGGTTGTGTCACACAGTATGACCTTGCGCGGGTGTGTGTACATACCAATGCATGCCATTGCCTACACCAGCAATGGCATTGCACACATGATGTATGTGTGTGACACATACACAGAAATACCTGTGACCTGCAGTAGTTACCATGTCTGACACATGCTTTGTGTGGATAAATGGTATTAGCAATGTATACCAATATGACTGTGTGTCCTGCTGTGCAGGGTCCGCACATGGTATGTCCCTAGACAGTGAGGGTGTCTATGGTGAAAGACCTACAGCAGGGGATACACATCTGGTCTGGCCCATATAGTGTACATGTAGTCAATGTACAGGTGCTGTATGTTCCCACCTGTTGTGGTAGTGGTAACATGTCATTCCACTGCATTTCGGTGACCACATGCTGTGAACCCGTCAACTAGAGTGTTGTAGCTACAGCAATGCTCACACACAATGTTCGGCTGGATGCAGTATGGCCTTATAAACACAGTTCATGGGACTGTCATATTGCCGCTGTTGTTATGGAGGATAGGTGGTCTTCCTGTGTATGTGAGGGTTGTGTGTGCCATGCTATGAACCAGATGGCATTCTGACACACTGTCAGCTGCACCTGAGTAGGCCCTGATGGTTTGTGCCGTGCCAACAACCTGGAGGTGTTGTGTATCTGTGTTGACTCGGGATACCACACCCCTATCCATGTGTGTTACATGTGTAGGGGACGACAGGCATGGTAAGGGGCATAGCCTGTCAGTGATGGGTAACACCTGTGAGCCATGACCCATGCATCTGGTACTGCACAGACACTGCAGTTCACCGTGCTGAGGGCAGTGTCCGGTGCATGCATCCTCCGGTGTGCACTGCTGTAGTTGTGTAGCAGCGCTGTCAGTGTCCTAACCTGTGTGATACCCACGGAGGTCGCTATGTAAGCCATGTCCTGCAGCATAAGGCAGTATGTGTGTACCAAGGAGCCTTGCCAGTATACATCGGGCCATGTGTGTCACGTGCAAGATGACCCGTGAACAGCAATGTGGCTTCCCTAGCATGTAAGCACACGTTGACAGCCAGTGGATACCCTATGAATGACAGTGGAGACTGAGCATAATGTAGACATACAACAGCCTTCCCACATATAGTGGTAGAATACCTGGGGAGAGTATGTTGGCAACTAATATCAGGCTCATACTGGCCTGTGCCAAATGCTGAGAGATCCATTCTATGTTCCCTATCACGTAGTCCAGGGTGGTATGTCCCAAGCAGCCACACTGGCATGGTCAATGAGTGAGTCATATCTGTCCATGCCTCTGTCTGACCTGTATGCATGTGTGCTGTGGTGGACCATAGTGCCCCTGAGTCATATCACTGTGCCCTTCACCAGATACAGCCTGTTGAGCGGGACCCCAGTGCAGCACACATGACAGGTACCTGACACGTCTATAGCAGGTGTGTTGTGTAGCCCTACAGGCTGTGGGTGTGTGGTACAGGGGATGTGCGTGTCATGTGTGGCATGTGCTGTGTTCCGACGGAACATATGCCTGTGTGCCAGCTGCGGAGGTGTGTGATGCACAGGCAGGCTGCTAGTCTGAGTCCCCACGTATGCCCCAGTGTGTTCAGCATGCTGTCAGTGTGTGGCAATGTCTGCCTGGTATTGTTGTCACTGTAATATCATGTTTTGATATATTTATTGGTCCCACATATGTTGATTGGGATAGCCCAACTGGATGCATGTCCATTCCCAGGGTAGGCCCGTGGAGACAAGCTACGAGGGTAGCAGATACAGCATTAGAAAATACTAGCATGACATATTACAAACAGATTATGTACAGAGATTACATACGTAAGCAGGTCCAACATGTTCCACAGGTTAATGTCAGACATGAGCACAAGCCAGGATTACATTGTATTTACACAGTACAGTGGTTCACACAGGTTACACATCCGAGTTAGCCAGGCCTGATACACTGACATAGCCAGTTACATGACAAATGTTGTTTGGGTCTACTGTTAAATGACCTAAGGTGGACATTAGGGTAATATCAGCTGGAAGTGGGTTCCAGGATCTACGTACAGGATTTGCAAAGACAGAATCACCAGCTGTGTTAATAGACTCGCTAGTCCGAAGCAGTACAATGTTGGAGGCTGGAAGCGGTCTAGGATTGTTATAGGGGGTGATTGTAATTTAAGTGCAGGAGTATTGTCTGGATTATACAGGATTTTATAGGCCATAATCAGTTGGTTATACTGTATTAGGCTGGGTATTGCAAGCCAAACAAGCTGATTTAGATTGATGCAATGATGTGTCCTACCAGGCGGGCCAGTGGCAAACCTGGCAATGTGGTTGTAGCAAATCCAGTGCTTGTTAAGGACAGTCTTGTTCATATGTGAGAGTAGAGGGGATGCATACAGAAGGGCTGCAACACGGTGTGAGCGAGCTATGGCACCTCTAGCTGGAGGGGCTAGGAAGGCTTTAATTCTGTAAAGTGACCCTAGCTTTCTATTGATGGCTTGGCTAATCTGGTTAACATGTATGTCACATGTGAGGTTATTGTCTATGATAACACCTAATAGTTGTTGATATGGGTCAGGGTAGAATATTGTGCCATCGGTAGATGTTATGGTAACGGTGAACGTGGTAGACCTACGTGTTTGTGGAATAACAGCAGTCCAGTTTGATTGGTATGTAGGATCAGACGATGTTCACAAAGCCAGTTTGCTATTGTATTACAGGTGGTCTCGGTAGCTGAACATAACTCTACTGGAGATGTGGCTGGGCAGATCAGAGTAGGGTATACAGCATATTGGATACAGCTGGCGTTTGGGATGACAGTATAACGGTCGTTAATGATGATGGAGGACAGCAAGGGCCTTAGGATAGAGCCTTGTGGTACTCTGAGGGTGTTTGATAGATGGTTAGAGGGTTTGGTCTGCCAGAGGCCGGCCTGCTGTTGACCATGCAGGTAGGATTGACACCATTGGAAGGCTCCAGTATCTAGACAGTCTGTGCAGGGTGCAGAGTCCAAGTTGGTGATAAACCATATCGTATGCCTTTGGGTTATCCAAACAGAGGGCTGTGGATATATCATTGATGTTGCAGGTATGGCTTATGGTGTTAGTAAAGGCTTGGAGGCCTGACGGAGTGCTGTGATGGGAACGTAAGCCATGCTGAGTGTTTGCCATACTGTGATGTCGGACTAGGCGGTGCATGACTTGTCTATGACGAAAGTCACCATAACCTCTGCAAGTGGAGAGTGTATAGCTATTGGCCTATCAGTGGAGACGTCAGTAGAGCTGCCTCCTGTGTGAAGTGGGATTACATATGACATTTTACAGATGGTGGAAAAGTTAGTTTCTAACATAGTACCTTTGATTACCTTTGAGACGGGGTAAGCAATAGCATCATCTGGTTTTGATAGGTACTCGGCAGGGTGTTGATCGGCACACAGTGTAGTGGGTTCCACTGTTACAACCGAGGTACGGAGAAGTGAAGTGGCGACCGGTTGGCAGCTGGACGCAAGTAGTTTTCTAGGGGTGCTGCTTTCGGGACCAGGGGAGCTAGGAGGTAGTTGGCAAGCTAGGGCCTGCACTGTCTCAGTAAAGGACTGGTCAAAGCTATCAGGAACGTCTTCAGGGGTATTATCATTAGTAGCGGCAGGGATTGGGTTTGACGTTTGTCCTGTACGTAGTATGTATGACATGCCACCTGACAGGGTATGGCATCACTGGGTTCAGAGAGACCGGTCCCCAGACTGGCTGTGTGGTGGCATCCCACACATGTGTTGTATATACCTGGCCAAGGGTGATGGCTGACTGCATACATGTGGCAGCTGTGACAATGACACATGACCCACATAAACCATGACTGGACCATAGAGGCGATTCACAGGTTACCTTTGGACATGCCACCCTAGTAGTGTGATTGCCATGGTGAGTACCAACACATAGGGCCAATGGGGAACAACATACTGAAGGTGTGTATGTGTGGGTGGACTGCCTCTGTCTCATAGCACTGACATATATGACTGCACACGTGGGTATATGCCAGGTAAGACGTGTGCAATGTGTCACAGGCTACTCACATGTGTACAGGACAGACAGTGCCGTTTTGTCATGTGTAAGGTTGACATACATATGGTACACTATGCAGATGTCAGTAGCAGTCTACAGAAGCACTGTAACCCTGCATTGCAGGTGTAAGCAGTGTTCCAGGGCACCCCAGGTGAACATGCATGCAAACAAGGCTACAGTACACAGGGCTGGAAGTACTGCATCATACAAAAAAGAAGGGGTAACAATAACAGTAATTCACAATGCATATATGTAGGCACTGTCAATATGTACCCAGGAATACGCAGCACAGATGGCCATGGTGGAACCGATATTATGTCATACTTATTTGTGGTCTGGACAACATTGGTACTGCACACATATCTAGATGCGTGAACATACACATGGCATAGTTGTTGTGGGCATCTTGACACCATTACTGTACATGTCCACCATTGCATATCACTACTTGCGTTAGCATTCCCCCTGTGTTACCCATGTATGCGGCTATCTGTTGACAACCTTACCACCGGCATGCAATTATGTGCAGCTGTTATGCTTTGGTATGTACTATGGGTGCAGATAACAATTCATGACATTCATACAGTTACTACAGCAGGCATGCTGGGGTACACACACAGTCATAGCAGCACACTGTACTGTTACCAACATGATACTACTAATACACGTCTATGTAGTCACCCTGTGCATCAGCAACGTGTTTACCTGTTCCCACAATGATGTTGGAGACTGCAGGAGGTGGCACAGTGTCATCATATGCACAGGGTGTGGATTAGGTATGCCTTAGTCAGCCACTGATACCACCAATTGACATGTGTGTGTATGTGTGTTGGTGAGGGGCAGCAGTACAGGGTGGGCCAGTGTTGCTGCAGTGTGTGCGTGTATGTGGTTGCCCTAAGTGTTGACATTCTGCATGTGTGTATGCACGCACACAGTTCCACCTCATGGCTGCCATATACAGGGGTTTGTGGACAGCCACAGACTGCACCTGGCAGGCCGTACAGATCAGTGTCTGTGTGCACGGACATGGTATCTGTGCCTGGCAGGGGTGCTACGGACCGTATCCAGTACAACGCCTGACTGGGTACTGTCATCAGAAGCGGGAGTGTGTTGACTGGACACATGTCCCTGTTGGGACTGTCCAGAGCCACGCGCATGTTGTCTCCTGGGGCGTTCCGATGACAGCACAGACCCAGCGTTGCTGGGGCTGCTGCTGGCACTATGGGGGCATGCTCAAGCCTGTTGCCATCTGCGCCGACTGCCAGCTGCTGCCGCCGCCGGCATACGGCCACGTCGACGCCGCAGACGCCCACCACTGCCCTGGCTCATGGACATCTGGTTGTGGAACTGCTGTAAGATGTCCCCACAACGTCTGTCTATGACATCAGTGAAGTTACGGATAGCATCCCCAATGTCACGCATACTGTCTGTCATGGCTGTGCGGCATGCTCTGAGCTCCCTCAGACCCTGTCTGGTGTACCTTTCCATACGTGACTGAGCCTGCATGACAGTCCGAAACATCGCTGAGGTTGACAGACCTCGTTGGGCACGTCGGCCAGAGGCAGTACGCCCACGGATGCTCTCACGAGAACCCATGGCCAACTGTCTGTGTGGTACCATCGGAGGACCCTGCCCATGGCTGCTGTGTGGGGACGCATGTGCCACAGGTACCACATTACCCTGGTCTATGTCCGCTGTATCCTGTCCATCACCTAGGGACAATGGTGACATAGGATGTATAGGCAGGATGACTGTGTGCAATGATGGGGTTGACAGCTGTGTACTGTCAATTGGCTGGCCAATGGCAGACCCTGACACACCGTCCTGTACCATTACACATATATCATCATTACCAGTAGCCGTGGCACAGGATTCAGGTTCCCTGCTGCAGGTCACCAGAGCAGCCCCAGAACCTGTGGGATGAAGACAGGAAACACAGTTTACATTCTCCAGACATTGTTACCAGTGATGCACTTATACACACATGCACACATGGACACATGCACACGGGCACACATGCACACATGCACACATGCACACGTGGACAAATGCACACGTGGACACATGCACACATGCACACATGGACACATGCACACATGCACACGTGGACACATGCACACATGGACACATGCACACATGGACACATGCACACATGGACACATGCACACATGCACACGTGGACAAATGCACACGTGGACACATGCACACATGCACACATGGACACATGCACACGTGGACACATGCACACATGGACACATGCACACATGCACACATGGACACATGCACACATGCACACATGTGCACATGCACACATGCACGCATGCACACATGCACACATGGACACAGGCACACATGCACACGTGGACACAGGCACACATGCACACGTGGACACAGGCACACATGCACACATGCACACGTGGACACAGGCACACATGCACACATGCACACATGGACACAGGAATACATGCACACTTGGACACAGGCACACCTGCACACATGCACACATGGGTACTGACACACCTGCACACATGCACACATGCACACCCTGCAGTATACACACAGAGCACTACTGAGTTACACTACTGTTACTAGCATTTTCAGGACTATTATAGGTTATGTTAAACACACTCACCAGCATGGATGGCCTGTCTCTCTGTAACCCTGGAGGGACCTGCAGAAATGATGAGATTAATGTTAGTGGGCACATCTGTTCCATTCATATTGCATATGATACAGTGTACAGAACAGTCAGGTGTACATATGGCATATTACCTGCATGCTCCATGTCGTGCTGCTGTGTGGAACCAGCCTGCATCATAATACAGGTGTACTGCTGTTGGTGTTCCGGGGCTGGAGCCATGACACTTAGGAGTAGCCCCTCCAGTCTGGTGAGGGGGGATGTGTGGCCACCCCACCTCCTGTGGCGACCTGTTGCCTGTGGATATCTGCTGCACGCTGCCGGACACTTCGGATTAAATCACTGCAGTGATGTCGTACCTGCTCATATGTCCTGTTATGCATGCCAATTTCATTTACCCTACGGACCAGGTCTTGCCACAGTGCGGCCCTCTCCTGCTGGTTCTGACTGGTGCGGGAAAACAGGATGTCATACTCCCGCACCAGGCTCTGGTGGATCTCCTCATCCTCCGCAATGGAGTAGGCGGGGTTACGCTGTCACGCCATCTCCCTGGAAGAGAACACAGACAGGATATCAGCAGACCATGTCAGCAATGTATGGCACACATACTATACATGTTATGCATGTGTAGTGATATACTACTACTCCCATATGTTGCATGTGTGTGTGCCATGGTGGATACACAGGTACATGGCCAGATCAGTGCTCAGCCAATACCTGTGCAACAATACCTGCCACATTCCACACTACGTAGTAGCATGCCCCATCGGTCAGCACACACTGACAGGTGCTATGCACAACCTCACTCTGGGGGTCCATGCCAAGGTACTGTATGTGGGACACCATCCACTACTCTGCTGTGGACAGACGTTACACGGCCTGGATATACATATCCCACCACCACCACCAGTACAGTAGACTACATTGATATGTATGTGGTTAGACAGTTATTCCCTTGCTGGGACTGGGATGGTATCCATGCAGCACACTGGGCCAGTGGAAGCCACAGGCCACACTGCTGACCCCTTTGCAAATGCTTACCACAGACATGCTGCAGATTGCATGACACTTGCACACACATGTCTAACCCAAACCCTATGCACAACGGTAGGCATCCTGTCCAGTGGACCCCAGACAGAGGCAGATTGTATAACAATAGCAGGGGCTACTGCAGGACAGAGCACATTCACATTAAGGGTAGGCATCTGTGGTCAACACTGGTAGTACCCTACAGTCCGTCATAACAACAGCCACAGCCTACTCTGGGAGGGTAATAGACACAAACACTGTGGATGACCACAAGGCCTTCTTCAGTTATGTTACACATACGGACCACATGCCTCGGATATGCTCTGTGTTACTCCACACCTACTTAACATTCACCAAACACACGCATATTGGCAACATTCCTACAGACATGTTTGGTGCACATATCCCCCCTCCCTCTCCCTCACCTTTCGGATATTTATCACAGCTGGGTGTAACCTCCCTATCATTGCACATGTCCAGGTGAGGGCCGCCCTCACTGGAGGAGAACACACAGCATCACTGTGACCTCATGGTCCCCCTGGATGTGTGCTACCAGCACTCTGAGGGGACATACCACCGCATGTAACACTGATGGTTTATCTTGGCCGTGCTACAGGATATGTACCTGGACAGTGGCATACAGCAGCAGTGGTCCCACAACACTAAGGGGACACCTCGACTGACCCTGGGAATTACCACATCATATGCATAATGGGCCTGGTGTGCTACGCTATGGGGTACTGCAGTATGTGATGCATGTGCAGTGACATCAGGTACCTGCAGACACTTGTTCCCAGCCAGTGTGCCTTTGGGATGTGCTGATCCTGGCTTGGGGCCTGGCTGACATTTCAAAGCAGTCACTACAGCCATTGCTAGGCCAACGCACAGACACATGCTACCAGGATCCTGGCCTATGACTGCTTGACATGTGATGTGTGGTCATCCCCTTTTGTTGGAACTACATACACACAACATATCACATGGACATACCTATGGATACAGACCTATGACACATTTGGAGGGTTCACAGTATGCACACTGTTAACCTGCTACTTTGCATTACCTCTGTATGTCGCAGCTGGTTGCGTTCCACAGCTTCTGCTTGCTGCTGCTATTACTGTCACTGCTGACAGCTTCAGGGTAGGGAGAGTCACAGTGTGTTTTTTTTTTATTTTGGTGCTCTCTCTCTCTCTCTCTCTCTCTCTCTCTTCCACTTCTCGGCCTCTCTCTGTCTGCTTACAGACAATGCAATTAATTTCTTGCATGTGGGGAGTGTTAGCACTGGATGCTTTTGTAGGTATTTGCATAGGTCCATGTGATGGCCTCTGCACCAATTGAAGGCCAGCATTTGCTAATTGCATACAGCCGGTTGTGTACTGATTGCAGTTCTCACTGTGATTTCAGGTCAGTGCTATAAAAGGGTATGTGTGATAGGTGTTGCCCTTTCAGATTGTGTGGGCGGGGACCATGCTGGTATGCTGTGGACAGTGTTCTGTGACTGTAAAGGTTAGTATCTCTCTCATGCTTCAGGCTGTGTTGTATATTCACAGTTCTCCATTCCTCTTTCATGTTCCCTGTAGCAAGTGTGTATGCACATTGACTCCTACAAGTATATCTAGATATATATATATATATATATATATATATATATATATATATATATATATATATATATATATATATATATATATATATATATATATATATATATATATATATATATATGTACATATGCATACATATATCTATGTACTTTAACTGACCTTATTATCTACAGGCTGCCAACTAGCATGGCTGTTTCTTTTCACACACTACTATTATGGATATCCATTGTTTGTGACATTTATTTTAAATGGCATGCTTCGTGTACTACACATCCTATATTCCCTTTACATTCATCCCTACTTTTACATGTTATATTTATTTTAGCACAACATGTTTGTATAAGAGTCATGGCTTGGTGGTAGGTTGTACAGACTAGTGTTTCCAAGGTCCTGGGTTCGGGACTGACAGTGGGAGTTTATTTTTCTTTTGAACTGAGTACAGGACCTGTCAATCACAGTGACTAAGGCACTTTTAAGCAGTTGTAACCGGGCTAGCGCTGGTTTGCACGGAGCTCACGCATGCGCACTGGCGGTTAGCTCCGCGCACACCCGGTTACAACCGCTTAACAGTGCTTACTCTGGCGCACACCTGCGCTATTTTCTTTGAAAGAAAAGAAAATGGGGAGACAGGAAAGTGGTGAAAAAGGGGTCACAAAGAGGGTAAGACAGTAGGGAAACAAGCTTGGGATGTGCAGGAGGGATGTAGGTAAGGCCCATAGCTGCCCATTTCTTCTGCAGCAACAGCTGTGCATATGTATGTAATTTGGTATGACATTTGAAACCTTCCACCCCTGGGAGAGGTGTCAGGACAACAATAATACTTGTTGTACAGCCAATTGTAACTGATAGGTTCCATGTCCAGTGGACATGTGTGCATAATGGGCAGCTATGTATGGGGCGTAATTTTTTTGTGGGTACAGAGTGCCCTTTTTTTTTTTTTTTCAGGTAAGAGTGGTATGTCAGGTGAAGGAAGTCGGTTCAGCTGGGGAGGTAGGCTGGGTAGGTAAACAGACAAAACAAACAAGATGCATACAGGGGCGGTGTATGACACGTGTGGGGGGGGGTTACACAATTGACGGGGATGGAGGTTTGGATGTCCAGAGCCCATGAGCCCACAGATGGCAATAGTGGAACTGATATCCCCACTCATAGGCAGTTGCCACTGTTCCTTCACTGCCCAGGACGGGGCTGTGCTGGGGGCTGTGTAGGCGGGGCAACGGGCATGCCCGTTAGTTGCGCCACCCATGCCTTGAGCTGGCGTAGGGGCTCAAGGACCGAGTCCCGAATCTCCCTACGCACCACAGTCCGGACGCTACGGAGGGTGAGAGGTGGATCTCCTCCGGCCACACTTGCAGAGGGGGGGCGAGCCCCATCCCCTGCAGCGCTTCCACCCGCAGGTGGCACAGGGCCACCGGAGGAGGGTCCAGACTCGGCACTAGTGCCAGGTGCACTCGCCAGCTGAGGTGGGAGAGGTGGGTCCGCTGGAACCCGCCTTCCCTGTCGTTCTATATTTTGCATTATGTCATGACAGTTTGGGTTAGTGACATATAATACCATTCACAGTTAGTTGTAACAGCATGCATTAGTATTCCTATTAACCAAACATCCAGGTATTCCCACCATTGAACAGCGTGCATAACACATGCATAATTTGAACAGAAATACACAGTCCAACAACATGCAGGGATAATTGATGGCAACAGACCATCAGGTGTGGGTGTATGAACAGGGCAGATGCATCAACAGACATGCAAATATATATGGCCCAACAGGACAAACGTCCAGGGGTGTTAATTGTGATTGCACATACCATTTTCACGTGGAATGGGTTATAGGTGGTTATAGGGTGGGGTAAATAAGGTAATATTAACACCTTCGAATACCAATACATATGCTGTACATTTCTAATAGCTACAGTTATATAAACACTACTGTTCTAACTACAGTGTCCTATATGTTAACTACTTCACCTTGCTGATAGGACTGTTACTGCAACATCAATATACATTTTAGTGTTCTTCATACACATTCATATCAAGCTTTGTTCAGGTACATCATCCTGCTCCTTTTGCTTTATATACCTGTAGACAAGTGTGGATGTTTGGTATATCAGACAATCATCCTATCTGCGTATTTCAGACTGGGAGCAATATATCCAGATTTTGGGATACACATTCCACATGCAGCAACACTTTGCACAGATTTTGCTGTTTGGTTCTGAGTCTCCCATGCATTTAATTCTGTCTTGACTGCAGCATACTTTATTCAGGGGTTATTACTACTGTATTGCTGGATCCATGACACTCTCTCACACTCTCTCACTTGCTTTCATGTTACTATTCAGGATGGTACTTCTAGGCTTTATTGACATGTTTTAACAGTAGTTATTACAATACTTTCCAGCAGTCTCACTTCTGTCATGTTTCAGTATTTCCACAAGGATATATTTCACACATGTGATTTCATCATCTTCTGCAGCTATACTTTACATCCTGCTGCAGGTTGTGTACTATTTTCTTACAGGCAGGGCATTTTTATTTCTGAATATATGTTGGACAGTTTCATGTTTAGTTTACACTTACAGGCTGGGAACTCTTGTAATCAAGCAATACTTGCATACACTTTCACACTGTTACTTGCAGATTCTATTCCTTACTGGCTACACTGCACTCTTTTGCTGACTGTCATACTTTTATATTTTTTTACAGTTAGTGGTAGTGGATTACTGACCTGCCTGGTGGCGCAACCGCACCAGCCTATCGCCATAGGCTCTGCGGTTCGCAGAACGGACACCTGCAGCTGTAATATAAATGAAGTAATATTGGAATACACATCTCCATAATTTCAGCTAGTTTAACTTTTTACATACATAATTAATTGTTACTTACTCAGTGGTGGGGCATTGGGTGATTGCCGGGCTTCCTGGATCCAAACGTTCAGTTGGTCCTGCTTGCGTCTCTTCAGGTCCGCATGGTGGTGACGGACCTGCTCACCTGTCCTTGGAATCCCTGTGGCACTGGTGAGTTCATGAGCCAACCGGTCCCACGCCTCAGCCATGTACGCTCCCCAGAGGACCTGGCCCTGCATGAGTTGGGCCTCATGATTGTGGACTAGGAGCCAGGCCATGTACCTGGACTCTTCAACACCCCACCTCTGCGCTCGAAAGCGACTACCCTCTCCTACACCTGACATTCTGCCTGCAGGTCTGTTCTACAATCGTTTATGCTGTGTATTCCTGCCTATGGGGCTTATATAGTCCGTTTTTCCCGCACATATCTATGATTGGCCATTTTGGAATTGTATCAACTTCAGTAAACCTGCATTGTCATGCTGTAGTTTGTATTCATTCCTATATATTAGCTATTATTGCATTTCTAGGTACTGCTGTCATGGCTTAGTGGTTCTGTACCTTGACTATGGTGTATAGTATCCTGGGTTCGAACCTGACCACTGCTTTTTATTTTTCATGACTGTCTAGACATGCTGAGGGGTGTGTCTGTGTAAAGGCAGTTTTGATACGGCTTGCTCAACGTTGCCCGTCGGTTAGCTTGTTTGCGCGGTGCGCAGCTCCGCACAAATGGGGTACGCTGCTTTAAGCCTCATTTGGCTATCGGCACGCATATTCCGCTCAGTTCAGTTAGGGGCACATATATTTAGCGTGTTAAACCTATGCTCAGCTACGGGCACTCATTTTGCACCAGTTAAACCACTGCTCATCTACGGGCACATGCACTCACCCTGTTAAACTGTAGCTCAGCTATGGGCACATCTGGCATTTTTTAGTCTTTTGTTACCTCACATTTCTTCAATATAAATGGGCTATTTCATTACAATTTACATATATTGCGGTTTTATGTGTACATATTTGTCAGGGACTTGTTTCCTGCTTATTTTGCAAAAAAAAAAATGGTGTTGTGGGGGCTCGAACCATGAATGCCTGCTCTGCAGCCGACATCTCTACCGCTACGCTATTGCTTCCTGGCTTATTTTGCATATTTAGTTCTTATATGCTTTCCCATTGACTGCTAACTGTAGCTGCGCTACGGGCACGCCCGCGCAAACGAGCGCACTCACAGTTAAACATTTTTACAATTTAAAATAAAAATGACATGTTTATTTATATTTCTTTTATGTTTCATAGTCTGTAGGGGCATGTGTTGTGTTGTGTTTATTCACATTTCCATGGACTCTGTTGTGGGTGTCTACTTTGGGCACTTTTACACTTCTGGGGGCGTGTCCGCTTGCAGGGCTCAGCCTACGGACACGCCCCCACATGTCTTACACGGACCGTGTTAGACTTAGGTGTGATTCAGCATGCTCTCATGAATATGCAGAGCATGCTGACATCACTCCGTTTAACTGCAGCCTCCGTGTAAGAGTTGTAACTCTTACACGGAGGCTTCGTGAATCCTGCCCATCTTCTTCCTGTACCAGAATCAGCACTGCAGCATTGTTCCTGTGATACAGACTCTAGATCTCAAAGCAAACCAAACGTTGTTCCCATCCCAGAGTGTGTTTCAATGTCTACTCCCATTCCTGAGGATGTTCCAAATACTCACAAGGTTGAACATTCTGTAGAGACAGCTCCAGTTGCTAAACCTAATTCCTAGTTTTATGTCACACGTTATGGTCGAATTTCCAGGCCCAGTGTGAAACATACAGCAACATGGACATAACTGTATATATGTACCTAGTCTTGTATAATTGCATGACAAAGAACTATTTGTATTATCTGCATGCCAAATAGATGCATAACATTGCATGATCTATTTCTCAGACGGAGGATGTAGATCAGAGTGTATGTGCTGTATCTTTAAGAAGAATATCAAGGACTGAACATGCACATATAAATACCAGGCACGTGCTATTCCCAGTGCCATTTTGAGAGTGCAGCCAGAGAGTGAGCATGTATGATTGCAATAGTTAGTTTGTATATAAGATACTAAAGTTAAAGTCATTAAACTTCTATCGTGATGTGTTTGTATATAATAAAGCTGCTTGAACAGAACCCATGAAGACTCTTCTATTGTGTCCAGAGTAGGAGAGCAACATACAGGAAAAGTTGTGAAGCTGATTTCAGAAAATATGTTTAAAGAGCAAAATGTTAATCCGGGGGAAATAAATAAGGTTCTCTCTATGTCTGTCTGCCTTTTTGTCTCTCTCTCTCTCTCTCTCTCTCATTCACTCACTCAGTGCTGTATAGCACTTTAAGATAAAGTTAGGGCGTTCCCTGAGAATATAAAAATTTTAAGACTGCCACAGGATGCCATCTCCAAGCAAAGAAAATTAATAGAAATTATGCAAGACATAGTTTCTGGAAATGAAAATAAAATATGCGGTTTTACAAGACAGCTGGCTAACCAACACAAGACATGAGAAAAAAGACAAAGAAATGGCTGACTTATCCAAATGATTCTTTGAACTTTCTGTAGAAGTAAGAACAATGAAATAGGGAAGTAATCATGAAATGCTAAGTCAAGTGGCATTACAACAAAAAAAAAAGATACAAGTGACTTGATGTCTGATCTGAAAAGACAAAAAATGTCAATTTCCAATATAAGCTGATGTTGTATGTTTACAGAATCAAAAAATAAAATGACACAAGCTACAGAAGGATAACAGTACCCGACATGACTTCAAAGCAAAATCTCAGAGTGTGCAAGCTAAGAGTGAGTCACTAAAAACATGACTCCAAGAGACTTAAAGTCAAGCCAATCAAGTAGCTGGATAGGCTCTTTGTTTAGTGGCAGACCCTTGACTACATGTTACATTTCAAGCATGTAAAACAAGTCTCTGTTGCATATTTACTAGGGTCTTCAAGCTCCTTCGGTTCTCTATGTGGCTCTGATTTTGTAAACGTTATGCATAGTCTAACATATCAGATTGATACACATGGCTCTGACAAAAGCTCACTGATCTAACTCAGCAGCTACTTGGTAGGGCCCCGCTCTATTCGCTACGCTCGGGCTCACTTCGCTCTCTTCCCACTCCCATTACCACCCACCCCCATATAATTTCCTTTATACCTATCCACCTTAGTCACACCTCTACTAACTCCTCCCAAGTCCCTCCTAACTACTTCCTTACTGACACACCTCTTCCTGTATAACACTCTCCCACACTCCACTGCTTATCTCCCACCCCTCCCTCCCACTGTCTACTCATACTCTGCCTAAAGATCATGACTTTCAAACCACAAACATTACTCCTGATACCTATATTCTGCTTCTTCTACCTCCTCACTTCCTATCACTCACATCTTTTATTTATTTTTATTTTATTTTACATGTGTTGACCGGGTTAGTCTGGCTGGGCAGAAAGCCCTTTTTCAGCAGTGACCCGGGGAGAAAAGCTCCATTAGAGTACAACAAGTAACAGTTTGGTGTACAGATTACACATCATATTCTAACAATAGAGTAAGCAAAACACTATTTACACTATTTGCATTATCGTCAAGATTAAACAGTAGTTTAGCAGTAAGGCTTTACAGAGCATAGTATAGAAGTAAACTGTGGAGATGAGTGGAGGTAATACAGGGGGGTTTAAGAATCAAGAATAGGAGAGCGGGAGGGAGGTTGTAAATAAGAGGTAGTGGGAAAAAGGGGTTAGAGGAAGGGGCTAGACATAATAGGGATGTTATATAGGTAGAATTAGATTTGAGATGAGACTGGAGGTTGAGGATAGAAAACATGTGGCACTAGAGGAGAGAGGGGTATGTAATGTACAATAGTATGAAGGTTAGAGAAGAGAGAAAGAGGGATAGAGTAGATATTGTTTACGGTGGCTGACTGCAGTGGCAGTACCAGTGATTTCTATCCCCACCCTACGTCCACCCAACAAACTGGACTCTAAATCCAAATACTAAACTGTGGGCTCCTCAGCACTCCTATCTCTCCTTCCCAACCAGTACTACTCTCCTTCCTAAAATAAAATGATCTCCCCCTCTCCTAACCTCCTCTAAGCAGAAACAATGTCTCCCCCACTTAAACAATTACTCTGCTTCAAACCACTACTTCTATCAGGGGACATCCATGCTAACCCAGGTCCCTCCCACCTCACCCTGAACTATAATCCTCTTGTACAAAACCCAACCAACCTAACCCCCTCTAAAAAGCAAATATCCTTCTACTCCATCAACCTTATGACTGCAGTAAATAAAGTTCAGGACCTCCATGGCTGGATAGCTAACTATACTGCAGACATAGTCAACCTAACCGAAACATGGCTAAAACCACACTATCAAGATAGTGAAATTACCCCACCTGGCTATAAAATCCTTAGACTTGACAGACAAAAGAAAAGAGGAGGGGGTATAGACATTTTATATCCTGATCACCTCTCTATAACTAGTCCTATCCTCCCCCTTCCCTCTTCCTCTACAGCTGAACTCCTACTTGCCAATGTTAAACTTTACAACTTTACCACCATATCTGTTGTAGCAATTTATATCCCCCTGGAGACAATCTTAGCATGCTTGAGAACATTCTATCCCACCTCTCCCAGAGCATACACAACAAAACCATCATACTATGGGATGTAAACATAGATTGCCTCTCACTACAAACACCCAGTACTACCTCTTATATCAGCTTACATGGGTTCGAGCAACCAATTACTACCCCTACCTATATTAATAAATCACATCTTCCACAGCCTCTTTTGGACTGGATTTTGGTATCTCACACCCAAAACTACCATAACCCTCATACTCTACCAAATGCCCTTAGTGATCACTGCCCTGTCACAGTTACCAGATATACTCCCCATTTCACCAGATCTTTCAAGTTCATCACATCCCGTAATACCTCATCTTTCAGTTCTGACTGTTTCATTGACCAACTCTCTAGAATAAACTGGTCCCATCTCACCACTCTTCCCTTAGACGAGGCTGTCCACTCCTTCAGCTCCACCTTTCTTAACATCCTTGACTTCCTTGCTCCTCTCTGCACAATAAGAATCAAAACTAACTACGCTCCTTGGCTGACCAAATCTACTCGTAACCTGATGAAAAACCATGATAGGATATGGAAACAATGGACTAAAACTAAAACCCCTTCTCTCCTACAGACCTATAAAGAATTTAGTAATCAAATAAAAAAAATTATCAACAAAGACAGGTCTAACTTCTATGCTAACCCTCCCACTACCCTACAATCAGACCCCCAAAAATTCTGGAACTCAATCGACCATATACTACATCCAGGAAACCCTTCCCCTTCAAACCCAGGCCCAAATAAAACAGCAGAAGAAACTGCCACTACATTTAACAATCATTTTATTAACTCAATAACTGCCATAATAAATGCTCTTTCCATTACAAAAAATGCTAATAACTCCAAAACCTCTACCTCTCCTCCCCATCCTTCTAACTCCTTTTTCCTTAAGTCTGTTTCAACTAACTATATTAAATCCTTACTCTCTAAACTCAAACCTTGATCCCCCTCAGCAGATAATCTTCCTTCCTATTTCCTACAGATTACTGCTGAACCTCTAGCCTATCCTGTTTCCATCCTGATTAACTGATCCATCTCTGAATCATATGTCCCAGCAATATGGAAAACATTCTTCACATTACCTATACACAAAGGTGGTAATTCTTCTGATATATCAAACTTCAGACCAATTGCTATACTATCTCCCCTCTCTAAAATACTAGACAAATGCATTCACAAGCAGATAATGCAGTACCTTCTTCAAGAGAGCCTTCTTAAACACACACAACATGGATTCCGTCCCAAACACAGTGCCACAACTGCACTAATATTCTTCATCAATACTGCATCTCTGGCCTGTGACAATAAACTAGTTTCATGTCTTTTCCTCTACATCTCCAAAGCCTTTAACACTGTCTCCCATCCCCTCCTCTTGGACAAACTATCCCATTTAAAATTCTCTCCTCTCATCATATCCTGGTTTTCTAGCTATCTCTCTAACCGTCAGCAAGCTGTTAAATGCCACTCTGCACTAACCCCCCCCTTAACGTCTCAATCGGAGTCCCCCAAGGATCCATACTTGGGCCACTGCTCTTTAATATTTTCACTAGCCTACTTTACACCTCTTGTCCTCACTCCACAGTTGTACAATATGCAGACGATTCGACTGTCATCACCATTGCTGACACTCCATCTGACCTCCACTCTACTACAAAGCATCCTTCAATACCACAGAGACATGGCTTTGTGATAACAAATTAATTCTTAACCCTAAGAAAACTAAGCTCCTCCTCTTCCTCCCCAAAAACCTCATAAATCTCAAAACTACATTTTCCATCCTATCAAGCAATAACACTATCATCACTGCTGAGCCCAGCACTAAACTGCTGGGAGGCATAATAGATGATCAGCTTAGATTTGATCTCCAAGTCGCCAATTCTATCAAAAAGACTCACCAGAAACTAGGACTCCTTTACCGCACTAAGAGACATTTAACCAATACAGCCAGAATAACTCTCTTCCATGCATTTCTTCTTCCCACCCTTCTCTATAGCTGTCAGTTATTCACTAACATGAATATCACACTCATAACTAAACTGGAAACTACCTATAATAAGGTGGCCAGATTCACTGCCAACCAAACCTACAAATCTCACCATTGCTTATCCCTTAAACAATTGGAGGGGCTCGAATTACCTCATTTGCTCCTACTACATCAACTACAAATTATCCACTCTATCCTCTATCAACCATCTTTCTGTCTTAGCCTTCTATATATTATATCTAAATATTCCCCAACCAGGATACTACGTAGCTCCGACCAAGGCTTCCTACAGATTTATAAACCCAAAACCAAAATAGGAAGTTTACTCTATAACTATAACCCTGATGCAAATTGAAACCAACTCCCCCAAGAAATTAGGTCCCTTGACCATACCAAGCATTTCAAGCTAGCAACTCGAAGATACCTAACAAACAAATGGTCCTGTCACTGTAGTCAGCCCCCCTGAAACAACCCTACCCCCTATTTCTTATACCTTCCCCTCTTTCAGCCCGCAGCATTTTCTTATTCCTTATTTCTCCCTCTATATCTCTCCCTTCTAGTTTCCTTCTCCCTCTTCTTCCTCTCCTCCCCTGTCTATCCCAAATAAACTTCCACCCTCCTGTCCAACTTTTAAACACCTCATCCTATCCATGTCTATCTCCATAACTTTTACCCCCTCTGTCCCACTTTTAAACACCTCATTCCCATTCTATTCTTTTTGTACTTATACTGTATCTAACCTAACAAGAATTATGATGCATTATATCATTATTATATTGTACCTGAGTGTTTTTTCTATATGATTTATTGTAAATGTTATCTTGCTACAGTTTGTCTAGATGCCACTGATGATTTCTTAACTGTTTGTATGTAAAATTTGTAAACTCACTGTGGAGCTTTTCTGCCCGGGTCTCCACTGAAAACGAGCCAACCTCTCAGCTGAACTAACCAGGTCAACAAATGTAAAATAAATAAAATAATAACAAAAGATGAATAGCAAAATATGCATGCCCCAGTACATTGTCATGGAGTATGCAAATAGAAAATCTTATCTTTTTAGCAGGGACACAAGCTCCATGCACCCCTCTCAGTTTATATTTACCAACTCCAAGATCCCACAATAGACAGGAAAGGGCATAATCCCTTCTCTGAAAGATTAGTAATCCCATACCTATACATCAGTCAATTGTTTTGCTAATTATCTGTGGTCAGCAAAACGGATGACAAAGAGTAAAATCATTGTACAAGGAAAAATCCATATATGTGGATATACAAATAAATTTGCATGAGTGTATGTATATATGCATGTGGGTCTGCAATGTGATCCCGAAATACTGAAATCCCAAATTTCAGTATTTCAAAATTACATAGCCGAAAACACTAAATCCCAAAACCCGCAGAAATGCGAAATTCAAAATCCCGAAGTTCGGAGATGTTGAATTAGCACTTCTGGTGGTACTCTATGTGAATGGATGGGTGAAAGTTTAGGTAAGTATGTATGTGTAAGTGTGTTGGTTAGGGGCTTTAGTGTGTGTTGTGACTGTGATGTGTGTGTGTGAGTTACTGTAAAATGTATAGATGTGAGTTTCCTTTGTGTGTCTGTGCGATTTCGGAGTTAGAATATTTAAGTAGGGGGTGCACCCCCATATGGGGCGGTGCAGGGGGGCTTGCCACCCTGCTTATCTGTAGTGTAGGATTATATATTTGATTGTTGGGGGAAGTTGTGTGTATGTCTATGTGTGTGCTGTATGTGTAGTGTATGTTTGGGATTTTAAATTTCGCGGTTATGGGGTTTCAGGATTTAGTATTTTGGTAGTAGTTTCAGCTATGTAATTTTGAAATACTGAAATTCGGGATTACATAGTGGACACATGGATGTATATATATATATATATATATATATATATATATATATATATATATATATATATATACATATATATATATATATATATATATATATATATATATATATATATATAGATAGATATATTAGCTACTGGCTTCTTTGTCGTTTTTTATATTAAGAAGTGTTTTAGTCATAGATATATATATATATATATATATATATATATATATATATATATATATACATATATATATATATATATATATATATATATATATATATATATATATATATATATATATATATATATATATATATATATATATATATATATATATATATATATATATATATATATATATATATGGGTCTACTACAGTAAACCGACAGCTCACAAGATAGACACGGATAAGACCGACATCAAATCATCGACAGCCCAAAACACTGTACGTTTAAAACAGCGACAACCCATGTAACTGACAATTGCTAAGTATATTGCTAAACATATGTACAGAATCCATCAATACTGCACTATACAAGATGTTCAATACATTTCACTTAAATCACAGGAAATATTCCAAAGTGACAGATAACATGACAGACGTCCTAAGTGTGATAGATAACCCGGAAGTATATATACCACATGATAACCAGCAAATAACATACCACACTGAAAACAGCATGGCCGAAGTTATTGCTGTAGCGCCAGGAACAACTGGGGAACTGTAGTCTACAGTAACATCCCAAAAAGGCAAGCATCTCCTGGATATTGAAGGGTATTTATACCATCTAGAAAGGACTAGGCATACCAAAAGATACTGGGCTTGCAAATTTAAAGTAACTGATGGCTGTAAAAGTAGAGCTGTAACCACCCTGCTTCCCGCAGGAGGCATGTTAAATAAATCAGTAGCACACCATCACCCAGGTGATCCCGGAGAAATAGCTAGGTATACAGTGTGTAGTGACCTAAAAATGAGAGCCAAATACAGTATGGATACACCGTATCTGCTAGTAGAGGATGCTGTACAAACAACATCCTTAGACACTGTTGACAACATTTCCAACAGAAGAGCATTGTTACAACAGGTCAGAAGAGTTAGAGCAAAAGGGAGAGTACGGGGTAACACTGATGCGCTAACTCTACACACTATACACTTCACTGATTATCCTCTAAAAGATGGAATGTCTGTTAGCAAAACAATGTCTGATGTACCAACAGACACCACAGTAGTGCTATTCAGTACGCTGAAGAACTTATATCATCTAAGTAAGGCTACCATTTGGCTTATGGATGGCACAGTTTTTAAAAAAGGTGTCACCATCTGGCAACTATATAGCATACATGGCTTAATAAAATGTGGCACATATAGCAAGACTGTACCCTTACTGTATACTTTAATGTCGAAAAAGTCATTCAAGTCCTACAATTACTTATGGCATTCCACATTCCATTTATTGTCAGAACAGGGATTTGAGGTGGCAGTGAAGTTTGTGTTATGTGATTTTGAAATTGCAGCACTGAAAAGTGTACGGTTAAATATACCCGGAGCCCGATCAAAGGGCTGTCTGTTTCATTTTGGCCAGAACAACTAGCATAAAGTGCAGTCCCGGGGGTTAGCATTACCCTACAATACAAACCCTACCTTGCAGTTACATGTGAAGACACTCATAGCCCTAGCATTTCTCTCACAGTCAGATGTGATTGCCACTTTTGAAATATTACAGGGGTTGTTTCCCACAGAGGGTAAGGACCTTCTGCGTTATTTCTCCGATTGGTACATCTACGGAAAGAAACGCAAATACTCGGACCTCGGGCAATATAAGGTTTCCATCACTCTTTCCAGTTACATTCTGGAATGTATCAGATTTAAATGACCTATTCCTGCCACACACTCAGAACTCCGTTGAGGCGTGGCACCGTAGATTGAAGTGCTTGTTGATGCATGAAACACAGACATGCATGTTCTACTGCTAGCTTTAGTCCATGAACAGAATCATGTTGATGAACTGCGGATACAGATGGAAACAGGATGTCCTCCTTCTCTGAAGAAAAGGAGACTTGTAGCCCGGCATGAACAATTCAGGACTGTATTGTCGCAGAGGACGTGTTACACCAGCTTAGACTTTGTGAAAGCCATAGCTCGGCTACTAAAAATGTAATACATGTAATGTTTGCCTGTGGTGTTTACTACTGGCATACAGTGCTTGAGTGTTCACTATATGGGTCAGGAACTTTGTGTTCTACAATGAGATAACTTCTACTATGGGATGTTTTACACCTGTTGATGTATATACACCACTTTGTTTGGCAGAGTTTGCACAGCAATGGGAAGTGACTGTCAGTTACGTGATGTGAAGTTTTTGTTTCTACGTGGCACTTGGATACACGATGTGATGTTTTCATTTGTAGATAGCACTGGGATACCCTGTTTGGGTTTGTTGGTGTGGGGCTCGCTATTATGTTGTCAGTGTTGTGAACGTCGGTTTTCTGCATGTCGGGTTTGTCAGTTGACGGTGTTTTGGGCTGTCAGTTATTTGGTGTCAGTCTTATCAGTGTCGATCTTGTGAGCTGTCGGAGTGTATAATGAATAATCACTGGTGATTTTGATCGAAATAGACAACGTTGAACAAACTTATCGACACTTACCATTAATCACTACAAAAAAAAATCATCACAAAAAAGTAATCGAAAATGTAAACTGGTAGGTTACATTTGTTTTTACTGAAAGTAAAACTTAAAACAACTTTTTACGTGGGGTGCTTTGCCCCCACACCCCCAGAAATTAAATATACTACCTCAAGGGTCACATAGACTCAAAGAAAAGGCAAAAACCCTTGAATTATGTAATAGTCAATGTAATGAACTTTGGCCATTGCATAATTTATCAAACTAAACAAGTGAGGAAAAACACCAGTGATTCAACACTCGATAAAATGCATGCAGCGATAACTCACATAACACTTATATATATATTTTTGCTGTTTGCATTACAAATAACATTTCAGACTATCTTTGAATTAATAAGTAAACACACATACCTCATTACTGTTTGGTGCTGGTTATTATTGATATTTCTTTTGGGGTCATTTCACTGGTGTTGAGACTAACATTTTAATTATGGATGAGACTTTTTATGAGTGCGGTGATGAGTTGTTCTTCCAAATGAGATATATTGAAAATGTATGTTTAAATCTCTCACTCCTACCAGGCTTTTCAGTGCCCTGTTTTTGAGGCACACAGAATGTTACATTTCTTTTCTCCTAAACTGAAATATGGTAAATTTGAGAACATATGGAAAATTCAGAATAAATGCATAATGAATACAGATACAACATGCTCTAGCATGTTCCTACTTCAACTTATACATTTAATAACCACATCACTCTAGTATAAAGAAATAATTCCATACAAGCAATTTGTATACAACCATATCTGATTAAACTGTATTTTTTTCATTCATGCATTGTGCTCCCCACCAGTTTAAATTGCTATATTGTTCTTGCTGAGAATATATTTACATAACCTTAAATCAAATTATTTTTGGCCTGGTTGACTTTATGACACCGTAACAGTATGTATTGTTTATAGTTTCATATGTACTTACCAGGCTATTAATTCATGAGGATCATTAGGAGCCTAGCCCTGCAATTTCTATGAAACTTTTAGTCCTTTTAATTTAATTATGTTATCCCTATCCATAAGGACATGGGTGCCTAACTTTGGTGAGTTTGTGGTATCCCATCCATTTATCCAGATTTCATTCAAACAGAGTAACAGAAGTACTTTGCTTTATGTGGAGAAGAAGATGAGTCTAAAGAAGTACAGTATCTGTGATACAGATCTATCCCCAAACATGTTCTATTTAGGTTACAGAAGAGGTAAAGATCTCCTGAGAAGACATTTATTCTACCACTGGGCTTGCATATGTGCAGTAAATCAGAGAGGAGAGGCTTTGTTGAGGTTGCGTATGGGAGGCAGAGTTTGCCCTTCAATAGCCTCTATGATACTGATAAGATGGACAATATTTTGAGATGGTCGGTGTAGTTTTTATGATTTAAGCCTTTTATTTTCTTGGCGAGGAAGCGCTATGGTCATTCAAGTTGTGTTAAGTGTTTGGACAGGTATATATCAAAGGGGGCATTATACTTAATGACTGGCCTAATTAGTGTTGAATACAGAGGAAAGATCATATTCCTGGATTTAAGATACTATACCTTTACCAATAAGGTGGGCAATAAAAAATTACTTCCTTACAATATTGCCTTCATGGTGATTGAAGACAATTTGTTGCCCACATAGATTCCAAGGTCCCTATCTACCAAATCAATTTTCAGGAGTGTGCTGTCACTGTGATAGCTACAGGAGATGTCATACTTGCCAAAGGAGACTATTATACATTTTTTAACATTTAGTTTTATTCATGGTTATGACACCATCTCTTCTCAGGTTGATATTTATTGGACCCCCTTGAACGACACCAGAAGCTAATCAAATCATTGAGGTCAATAATCTTTTGTTCATTGTGTCATCATTCTCAGTGGTGGTAAAATGCTGTGCAAGGCTAAGTTCATACCTGCCTCAGTTACATATTCCAAGAGCTCTATCATGTCTCTCTTCATATAGTGCAGGGAGGTGTATCTCAAGTTGTTTACTCCCATGTATAGTATGACTGTGTCATACATACACTTTTGGTGTGAGGACTTGTGGGCATATATGATGTGATGATTCCTGGCACCTTATAAGCAACTAACCATGACTGTTTCCTTACTCATCCTGGTGAGTAGTGTGTCAGTATGTCTCATTATGAAGTCAGCTTTGAATAGAATGTTGGATTGTGTGGAGTTTTGCCTTATGGGCTTCTGATTTGAGTCACTAAGAGCCTTAGATGCATGTTTCATGGTGGATGCTGCCTGAGTTGACTGCTTGTGAGGTTGCTGAGAGTACATGTTTTTTATGTTACATTTAGGAGGCCCTCATGGTTTAGGAAGGTTACTTTTAATGTAGATTTATTGGTTTGGTCTGTATTGAGAATGATAGGTATAGTGAGGTATTGCGGGTTACTGACAACCTGTTTGCTATTCATAGTGTCTTGATGTAAGAACTTTACCTCCAGTAAGATTATATAACTATCTCTCGCTCAAACTCTGACAGTATGTTTAATAGGTGGTTGCCAGTCAACATGAGGCAATTGCTATGTTGTGGCATAGCAACTTGGACTTACCAGAGGACAAGTATAATACAAGAGCAATTTGTTGGGCAATCAATTGTCTCACAAGCAGTTACTGAATTTGCAGTCCAGCCCAGCTACTGTGCTTGCAACCTTATCAAAAGCAAAACACCATGAATTGTGTTATCACAACCATTTTAAAGTATTGTATGATACTATAGACTGTGCTCAAATGCCTGGTAATGAAAAGTAATAGTGAAATATAAGTTCAAGGAATATTTCACACGATTTTAGATTACTGCAGATACCATTTGCTGCAGTTCTTATATGTGGATGGCATAGCACTGAGAAACACCTTAGCATCTCAAGTGTCTGGGTTACAATCATGCAACCATTTTAAATGGAGTCCATATGGTGGTGAAACCCCTCTGTATAAAATCAACTGTACAACCTTGTCTGTTGTGTTATGTACAGCATGGCTTTCTTTCTTTTTAACAACACACTGCCATATATTACTTTGCTACTGTCATTTTAAAATGGTATATATGACTTTTCCCATGATCATAAAGACCCTGTTGCTTTGGGTTTACCCAATATCTACACTCATTTAAGACCATAGTGCTGTATATTACTCATACTTCCAACTTTGACATCCTATCACTATATTGTACCCTAATGCAGTGCTACCACTACTCCAGAAGCCAATGTTTCATTGAGGAAATGCTTGTTTTCTTTCATTTCTTACTCCTTTGTAGCTTGTGAGAGTGGATTCATAAAGAATGTACAGAGTGTCCTATAAATATATTACAGTTTACAGACTACATATGTGCACTGTTTATAAATAATAAATACACCTGTGTTCCACCATTCACTTATCAGCCCAAGAGCATTTGAAAAACACGAGCTGATGTACTGCATACCAATACATCAAGGATGATCTGTGCAGCATTACTCTAACAGACTGAAGCAATGATTTTTTTTTAGGTTGTAGTCCTGTTACATCTCTGACAGCATATGAGTTACAAATGAATGAAGACATTAGTCCCACTGCATAGACTGCTAAGTTATATTACTAGTCAATGCCAGGGATTCATACTGTATCTATTTCTAGCATTTACCAGTGGGTTGTCATGGTGTACAATGCAGTGGCATCAGCTCACATCTGTGTCCATAACAATGGCTATAGCTGTCAAAGAACTACTGCATTTGGTAGTGAGATGACAGTCATATAGCACAGGTGTAATGGGCTGCAGGGGTACAGTAGGGGAGTTGCAGTGGCATATTATGTAGGACAAAGTGGACACAGCATGAGTTTCTGCTTCTCCACTACTTTTGCCAAGTGTGATTCAAAGATACTTTAGGTACACTGGAGTTGACTGCAGAGTAAACTGCATTTGCATATATTTAAATTAGGAAATGTACTTGTACTGTCTGTCCCATTAATAGGACAATCATGCAGCCTCTGGTGTTGGAGGGGTAGTATCTGGCTGACGTAGCATGTGCATAGGTGACAGCCTGGTGCTTTAAGCACTGGTTTTCTTTTTAATAATATAAAACGTTATAAGAGTAAACATGTATAACAGCTGGTGATTTTGGTTAGTGTTGAGTTGTACTCAGTATCACTGTCTGTGATACATAAGTAATATCAGACATTCATTTGACAAATGGGCACCCATACTTTCTTCATTTCTTGTATGTAGTATAGTCCACAGAACTGTGCCTTTTGTAGGCACATGTTTGCATTCCTATTGTGTGCCCTGACTCCTCAAGGCATGCAGTGGTACATGTCAATACTCTGTGGCAAAATCTCGAAGTAGTTTGTACTGCATTTCAGACATGCATGCATTTTATAAATTCCACTCACAAACTCTTCTAGCTAGTCTTTTTCCTCTTATTGGTTTATTTTCTTTTTCTTCAGAACCAACTATCTCCAACTCCTTTAAAATGCTGGACCTTCTAATATTTTCATTTTTCTGTATATATGCATTTATAGTTCTTACAGCAATGCCTGCTTTCTTGACAATAACTATATTTTATCTGTTAATAATAATAACAGATTCCAGCAAGAGTCACCACATGAGAAGAACAAAATGAACATTGTATCTTTTATTAAGGCATAAAAACACACAAGCGCTTTCACGTAGTTAAACTACGCTTCTTCAGGTGTAAAATGTGTATTCTTATATACATAGTTTTTTGGCGCGCAAGCCAAATGATGAACATTAGTCATTGCTTAATAGAATAATCAGCTTGAGCTTTCATTAAAGTAACAGTATAACTGTGAAACGGGCAAACAAACCTGACTGCAACAGCCAGTGAAAATCAATAAAACAGATGAAACAAATAAAGTAAAACATAATTGCCAGTCCATTTCTTTATAATGCAGTACCAAACTAAGTATAAAATACTGAAAATATTCATATGTAAAGCTGCTATGAAACAAAAGAAAAACAAATTAGACCGGTGACGATCTGTCATACAGCTATGATAAACTACTTTTAACTTCTTGTCTAAAATATATACCTCAATGTAGCAATTTAAACTCTCACAGAGCAACTAATAAAATACTTGCTTCCCTGTTGTTATTAAAAATATAACATTTAAAGATTATACTCAGCGGCAGACCAAGAAATAAAGTTTATATATAGAGAATATTGCCGGTAATTCAAGAAATGTGTTGCCAATATTCCAAAACATATAAATTATAACAATATAAATATAAGCAATCTAACTATATTTAACAACAAACAATTCCCTGTAATAAAAAAGCGGCTTACTGATGCGTCTTCCGAAACAAATTATAAGAATATAAACAAGATGTTTAAGAAGCCAGTAATCAAATTCCACCTTCCATAGGTACGCTCAACTAAAGTTCTTACTAAAATGTACTAAAGAAGGAAGGAGCAATTATGTTAATTATTAAAAAACAACAAGGTAATCCTAGATGATCATTCTCCTTATAATATATATAGATTGTAGAAGTTACGAAAAAATATATGCAGGAGCACTTAAAGGGATTGCTTACTGCCAAGAGGTACAGACTCTAATATAAACAACCCGTAAAACAAAATGCCTGTAATCGACTGCCTAAAAGCATCGCATAACCACGATAAATACTACAGTATAATGGTACAAGATGTATCTAATTATTGAATGCAAAACAATATGAAACACAGAACTAAAGTAAGAACCTGCACAGAATTAAACTACAGTTTATTCTAAATAGTGCCTATTGTGTTTATAAAACTCATAGGTAAAACACTGCAAGTAGCACTGATGTAACATGTCTGAACGCAACAACTCAAATGAATCACTCCCTACAAACAATATCATAACTATTTATTTTAAGTAGTACCTGTTGTGTTTACAAAACTCATGAGTAAAACACTGCATGTGGCACTGATGTTATATGCCTGAACGCAACAACTCTAGTGAACCACTTCCAAGATGTAAAAGAAGAGAAGGGGAGGGAACAAACTAACTAAATTATGCCCAAAGCCAAATATAAAAGATACCATGAAATCAATGGTGTTGCTCTTGCTAGTATCAAAATTCTAAAAACAAATACAAATTATAAACATAATGTACAAGTTAGCCATCATAATAGTTCCACATCAGCTACAAAAAGGAACCATGTAATACAAATATAATATATGGAATTTTCATTCGTATAATAATATACGATATTGAACACTCTTGTCAAGAAAACAAAAAACAAAAATACTAACTCTAAGTTCACATATGATGACAAAAATATAATTATTTTAAGTCTATATAATTATATATGAGTGAAAACATACATCATATTAAGTAAATGAAACAATGAAATATTAATAATTGTATGTAGAAAATTTTATATAAAATAGTGTATAAAAAATTTATATATATATATATATATGTACATTCATTTTAAAAAAATACATAATCATTAATTTTAAAAAATATATATATATGTACATAAATTTTAAAAAATAACCCAAATATGTATATTTAAAATAATATGTATATTTTATTAAGACTAATATGTTAAATTGAAATATTAATAAAAATCATTATTTATGTATATGTAATTAAACAAAAACATTTTATATATATAAAAATTTTATATATATAAAAAATATAGGGCTCAAACACTCAAAAAGTGTGTAGCCATATTTCTGAATGGTTACATAAAAATGGACAATATTTCTTTGTATCAAGAGTATTTAAAAAAGCTAAATACTAGCCTGATGGGTCAAAATAGTTGTGACTAAGATGTAAGACCTCGGCAAAAGGCCTGAACTACCAGTCATAACATATTAAATAGATGGCAAAACCGTACATTATATATATAAAGAACACATTTATTAAGATTTCCTATTATTTAGGATGGGTTTAACTGATACAGACTGATTAATGCCAGGCTGTATATGAGCTTTCAAGGTGAAGATCCATTTAAGTTCTTTAACAGCTAACTGGTTGTTATTATGTCCTTCTCTGGGATTTATAGCTATTTTCTCCAGAACCTTAAAGCTGAACGTATGAGTATTATGTTCAATGATGTGTTTAGCTAGGGCATTACATTCATGTCCCTTCTTAATATCATAATAGTGATTGTAAATTCTATCACAAAGTCTCCTCTTGGTTAACCCTACATAAAATACTTCACAGTTATCACAGGTAGCTAAATAGATCAAATTAACACTATTACAATCACTGTAAAACCTAGGTATAAAAGTAAAAAACCCTTCAGGATGTAAAAAACTAATATTCTTAGATATGTAGGGACACATGGAACATCGACCGCAAGGAAATGTACCTTGTTTATCACTCTCTTCATTACTGTATTGTACAGTCCTCTCTGAACAGAGAAGCTGCTTTAAATTATGACAGGTTCTCTAACTAAACCTGGGGTGGTCACCCACTATTGTTTTAGTGAAGGGGTCCATTGTTAGAACATTCCAATTCCTAGAGACAATTTTATTTAGATTAACAATATCACTAGTATATCTAGTGACATAACTCAACTTATCAGTAAATCTCTCTTTATTCCTATTGTACTGCTTAGGAACAGTCCTTTCATGAACATCTAGGTCATAATTAATATTTTGTTTATTCAGAATTTCTCGCTTACATTCAGTAATTAACTTAGTGGGGTTACCTCTTTCTCTGAATAAGGCCTCAAGTGCATTGAGTTCTAGTTGCAAACTATTCCTGTCACTACATATGCTGGATATTCTATGCATTTGACTAGATATTATCCCCTTAAAGGTAAATCTGGGATGCATACTTTCAAAATGAAGTAGTGTGTTTCTCCAGGTAGGTTTCCTATATAATGAAGTGACAATTCTATTCCCATTAAACTCTAACTTCAGGTCTAGATAGTGTGCCTGACTATAAGATGTCTCCACTGTAAACCTTAAAAAGGAAGTAGTGGTTTCTAATTCTTTAACAAATTTGATACAGTCAGCCTCTGTACCTTCCCAAACGAAGAGAACGTCATCCACAAACCTCTTGTAGATCTTTATTTTACTGAACTCAGTATGTTTGAACAAGTATTCACGCTCCCAATTATAGACCACAAGGTTAGCATAACTATTTGCACAGGGGGTGCCCATGGCAACCCCCCATTTCTGCAAATAAAGTTGTTTTTGATATAGAAAAACATTATTATTAAGTATCAGTTCTAATAAATGATTGATCAATATTTGTCTGTTATTACTATAGTCAGATAGGGTGACTAGTACCTCATTAATGGCTTGAAGCCCTAGGTCATTTGGAATACAGGTAAAAAGGTTTTTGACATCCATGGTAACCAATAACAGCTCTGTATCTTTCTTTTCAAACTCTAATTCTCTTAAGACATCTATTAGTTGGTATGAGTCTCTGAGGATGTTAGGGATGTTGTCTACCAAGGGTCTAAGAAGACTCTCTACAAAGGAAGAGATAGTGGAGGTTACCCAACGTTCACTGGAGACTATGGGTCTCATAGGTACAGGACTAATGTCTTTGTGAATCTTCGGTAGGCCTTTAATTATAGGAGTTGTAGGAAATTCTATAAGAAAATATTCATAGAGTTCACAACTAATCTGGCCACCCATCAAAAGATCATAAAGATCTGAGTGTATTGTTTTAATAATTCTCTTAAGTCTCTCTGGGGTAACCATTTCATATACAGTATCATCAGATAAAAGGTTGTTCATTGTATTATCATAATCTGAGAAATTCATGATGACCACAGCTCCACCTTTATCAGCTGGCTTAATAATAATGTTTGTGTTGTTTATTAAAGCATGCATAGAATCTTGTTCTGCTTTAGTGATGTTAAAAAACAGCATCTTTTCTTATTTAAAGCAAACCATTCATAGAAGTCAGTCTCACACATTTTCATAAAACTCTCTACGTTGTGTGGCATAAGAGGTGTGAAACTGCTTTTGACTCTAAAGAAATTCTTTAAAGCTTTTGTATCTAAAGCACTATTATTTTTAAATAAAATTTTCAAAGATACATTGCGACAGAACAGTCTTAAATCAACTAGAACATCATTCAGAAAACTAGTTTGAGAGGGTATAAAATTAAGGCCTTTGTCTAAGAGAGAAAGGTCTGACTCAGATAAAATATAGTCAGAAATATTATGAACTAAAGAGTTCAATTTCTCTGTTTCCTTGTGGTTGTGTATCTTTCTTCAGATCCCTTTCTTTTTCGTGGCCCTCTGCTGTTTGACCGGCCTCTCCATCCTGGTTGTTGCTTTACAGGAAAGGGTAAAAAACAGTTAACAGCAGGGGCTGTGTCCTTAGGTTTAGCTCCTGCTAAAAGAAATGCTTTAGCTGCTTGTTGGTTTGGAGGAGGTGTGTCACTAGAAAAATTCACATCATTCAAATCATTCAAAGGATTGAAAGAATGGCTGTTAAGTATCAGTTCATTGTTCACCAATTTGCTGGTTGTAGGCTTGGAAGAAGGAGCTATGTCAGTAACAGTGCTAGAGGTTCCATTTGTAGAAAGTAATGAACCAGAGGCATTAGTAAAATTGTCTGTATTAGATGTAGCTTGTACATGTGTGTTATCAGTTCTAGGCCAAAGGAAGACTTGACCAAGAGCAAAGTCATTGGCATCCCTTAAAAGTTTTTTCTGTTTCACTTGTTTCAGTCGTTCACTGAAAGAATGAACCTGAGTCCATATACTGTCCAGTCTTTTAATAAAATATTCAGTTTTAAAACGTTCTGAAATGACTTTATATTGTGAATCTATTTTATTTCTTAAGTCAATTTCAAGTGGACCAAAATATTCTAGCAAAAGATTAATGTAACTAAATCCAAGTTGTATATTAAGGTCTTGCCATTTTCTCAATAAAATGGGATGAGTATCCCCATAAGATGGCATACAAAAAATACGCATGCCTCTAGGTACTATTTTAAAATGAATACATGCCTCTAAATGCAGTCTTTGCCATGCATACCTCTGTAGCTGATATAAATCATCCTGGAACAGTCTGCATAATTTGTTAAACTCAGTAACGCTCTCACCATTTGGAGTTTGTGGCAAAACAGTAGCTTGGTTCGTCAGTTCCAGAGTCAATAAAGGATTCTCAGTACAATGCTTGAGAGAGTCCCAAGCCGGTAAAATAGGTGTCCTCGTCTCTGGATGGAAATCCAATTCAATGTCAATATGCTCCATGAGTCAATCTTGCAGACAGCAAAATGAGCAGACAAAAAACCAACGAACTGTAGCAAGAAAGCAAAGACTCCCCGTGGAAAAACGTAAAAAATACTAATAATAACAGATTCCAGCAGGAGTCACCACATGAGAAGAACAAAGTGAACGTTGTATCTTTTATTAAGGCATAAAAACACACAAGCGCTTTCACGTAGTTAAACTACGCTTCTTCAGGTGTATTTAAACATTAAAAATTTGTATTCTTATATACATAGTTTTTTGGCGCGCAAGCCAAATGATGAACATTAGTCATTGCTTAATAGAATAATCAGCTTGAGCTTTCATTAAAATAACAGTATAACTGTGAAACGGGCAAACAAACCTGACTGCAACAGCCAGTGAAAATCAATAAAACAGATGAAACAAATAAAGTAAAACATAATTGCCAGTCCATTTCTTTATAATGCAGTACCAAACTAAATATAAAATACTGAAAATATTCATATGTAAAGCTGCTATGAAACAAAAGAAAAACAAATTAGACCGGTGACAATCTTGACAATAACTATATTTTATCTGTCTTTAACACATTCTACTTATGTATCTTACTTTTTCAAAACACAAATAGTATCCCTTACTTCCCCTTTTTCATACATATAGAATTTATTTAACTAAGGAGTACAGAAGTGTTTATATTATGTGATTGAACAGTGAAATGTTCGAACACATAATAATCGACCCCAAAATGTTGAAATGCCATAATATCGAATGGCAAAAAAAAAAAAAAACTTAAAAACATCCAAACAAACCATGAAAACACTCTACGCAAGGGGGACAAGCTGCACCCCCTCACACTCCCTGCTACTTAAATATACCAACTCCAAGATCACACTACAGTGCAGACAATAGAAAACTTCCATATCTGCACTTCCGACGGTTCGACATTTAGGGGTCGATTATTACGTGTTTGAACATTTCACTGTTCGATCACATAATATAGACCCGTATAGAAGCCCCAAACTATATCTCTCCTATTTTAGGAAAAAAAATAAGGAAATACATTATTCTGTCACTTTTAACCTAAAGCTCACTCTGTCCTATCCATTTTCCCACATACTAAACTCATTTAATGTAATTTTAAGTTTGCACACAGTCCTACAGTGTCTATACAAGCAAATCAACATATCATTCAAATCCGTTCCTTCCTCACTGTGCAAAATTCTTATTCTTTTCTTTGCAGTTTCAGATTGCAATAACTAAAAATATGACAAGTGATCCATTTGACTATTTTCGTCAAACATCTGCCAGACATTTTCCAGAAACTGTCATTTTGAAGATTACCTAATTTCTTTCTCTGGTGCCTTAGTAAGAGGGTATAAAATCATTTGGAGTAGACCCCAGTAGCTTCTTGCTGACATGTCCCTTCACAAGAACTTGGCTACGTGCATTTTCCCAAACTCTCCTACATTTTACCTGTACCTCATTCTTGTCCAGTTGCAGCAGAATCATCACTACAAACATCTACTCCAAAATGGACATTTTAAGTCCCTTAAATTTAAATTTTAAATCCCTTAAATTAAATTAAATAAAAGTTGCTCTTCCTTCATCATCCTCCATGTTCCCTCATTCTTATGAACTGTCTTGTTGTTTTTGCCATCTGGCACTAATCAAGGTCCTAACTGCACACCAGACTTACCCCTTTAGCAATACTCAGTGTATGTCCTTTCCCCACATCTCTTTCTTTCCAGTTGACACATAGTTTTTTCCATTGTTAGAATAACTGCTGCAGAATGTTTTCTCTTGGCCACATCACAGCATTTACATGTATGGATTATTCCACATTCTCATCCAGAGTATATGAGCTGCCTGCTAATTACATGAGGGATGCAGTGACATCAGCAACATATTTTACAACCAGATCCATCACAATAACATTATCAGACCTGCACACATGTTATGAATTCCACTCACAATCTTTTGTAATGCCACTTCTTCCTGTTTGGTTCATTTTTTTCCAGAACCAACTATCCCCTACTCTTTTAAAATGTTCATACTTTAAATATTTTCATAGAATAAGGGTATTTCTCTGATGTCCTGGCCAAATATCTCCCAGACTGTATAAATAACATCCTTAGGTCTAACTGAATACAGCTCATAAGCCAAATGGGACAAACCCAGTTAACAACATACAAATAAATGAAATAATAAGTAAATATTTAAAAGAAATCATTGTAATTATTAAAGAAATCCTTAAATGATATATAACAGAACCCAATACAGAAATCATAAGAAATAATGCAAAGTATTTCTTTAAATATAAAGGTCTCAAATAACTTTAGAAAGGAATGGAAAACATATTAATAATAAAGTATGATACCAGGCATGAAATATAATAAATTAATCTTTAGAACTATTTCAGTGTGTTAAGTAACAAAAATGAGAGATTACATGGTCAGTCATAAAAAAAGAAGATTCAAAAGTATTTCAACCGTCTCTTTTTGATTCCATTATTTTAAATGTCATTTCCAAATGATAATAAAGTTAGCATTGCTTGAGTTTGAATTTATATACTGGCAAGGACTATGGATGTGAACATGTATACTGTATTGTTTTGGGTGTCAGTGAATTCAGGGTTAGATTTATAATGTTTTGAATGAGGTTTGTAATTGGGTTTTACTTATCATTATCAGCTCATAAACATTTTCTTTAGTTAAAACTCTGTACAGCTTAGCCTGGCTCTGTGTCATAGAAGGAAAAGGCCATGATTATGACCCAGATGATCTAAGTTTGTTTAGGGAATCAGGCACTGGAGGAGTCAAGCAGATGGTGACTGGAATGACTGACATATGTCATTTCACCTATTCTGGTGGGAGAGTGTTTTTTTCTGCATATGATTAAGTCACCCCCTTGTGGAGACCTACGAGTAATGCTGTGATCATAAATAAGGTTGCCAGTTGTTCTGCAGCAGAGGGGCTGGAGTAGCTATCATGTGCAATGATGCATGTGATGTCATAGCTTCACCCATTTAGAGTTCACAATCCTACAAGTATAAAAAAACTTCACCTTGTTCACAGTACATCTGCCCTGCATGACTCTTACCTTTTAAGGGGGTCTACCTCTCAAGACGAATATAACAGGATATTGCTCCTCCCATATGAAGGGAACAAATGGGCCTACAGAGGAAGAAGAGGATAGAAATCAGCAGCGAAAGTAAGGAACCCCTGAAATGCCCTGAGACTTTAACCAATGAAATCAAAGCAACTGATACTGCAGCTTGTCAAATCCCCTCATGCACCTCCCCTAATAGCTTTTTTGTTTAAACTACATGGTCAAAAAGCTGTGAGGAAAAGTAAAATGCACATGCGCGCGCGCACACACACGCACACACACACACACATGCACACATGAGCGCGCACACACCCACACACACACACACACACACACACACACACACACACACACACACACACACACACACACACACACACACACACACAGGCACACACACTGCTGGCACACAACTTGAAACAGCACTGACAATGATTTCATATGGAAAACAATAATTTAACAGCTCGTTATCAGGGAGCTGAATTCAAGGAGTGTTGATCTTGTCCACTTTACACTTGAAGAGTAGGATAATGAGAGTTAGGATTAGGTTTAGGACTAGGTTTAGGGTTATGATTAGTGTTAATGTTAACATTAGTCTTAGGGCTATTATTGTGCATTTTTGAAACAGTGTTGTGTAGATACCTTTTTGAACATGTGGATTTGTGAACATGTAGTATAAAATTTGTGACTTCCAAGATACTGTCTTTTGAATTCATGCCTTAAGTCCATATTATAAGAATACACATATTAATATAATATAATATATGTCACTATAAAAGACATTATAGAAAGATAAAAAAGAAAAGGTTACATTAAAAGCAAAGTTGAAAAATTGAAAAAGCTTGGTAGCCTAGCTCAACCTCCAAAAATCAAAAATAACCAATCAGTAGGGAAAATGTAATTAAGAAAACCTTATATTCGTCGTCAACATAGTGCCTTGCAATTTTTTTACATTCAGTTAAACTATGAATGCCAGAACATGAAGGAGAGATCTCATTATAATGTATTTGTCATAAAAATGTACCTCTAGAGTGAAGCCTTATGTTACACTGCTGTGACTGTAATATATTATGAGCTTGAGTGCTTCATGTTGAGACAGAACCTACACTCTTCCTGTCTTCTTACATTAAAGATTATCATACTATCTACTGAGTCACTTACAATAAATGCAAATATGAGGATCTTTTCTGAATCACAGAATGGGAAGTTTCAATTTAGAATAATAGGAGAAGTATGAGGGCAATTCCAGACCTTGTCATGAGGGCAATTCCAGACCTTGTAATGAGGTCATGAAGACTATGCAATCAAAAACACTGATCATAGCTCCACTGATCTCTTAGCTTGATGCTCCAGTCATCCTCATCTTTGGTGACTTGTTTTATGCACACAAAGTGATGCAAAGAACATTGAGGTCCTTGATATAGATTAGAAATGTTGATAGCAATCCCTAACCTTATTTCAGCTTACACTATTTTATGCTTGAAATTTAGAGTGGAAGAGATATTGGGACTGAGACACTAGAAATTAAAACTTTTCGCATTGCTAGTGAGGTACATTTAATACTCATCTTAGACATATCATGGTAGAGATCGCAAGTAATGTAGATTTTTCACTCCCTTTTAGTTGCCAGAGATGGGACCAATTCAAAAATATCTTTCCATCCTTACTGAATGGAGAGATGATAAAATCAGTAAACAAAGGAGAGTAGTATTGCTGGAACTGAATTCAGCCTCAAATCTTGGTGAGTACCTTCATAAGGTGAACCCTTCTTTTACAAAATCGCACCAAGGCAACACTGATATATAGACTGTATTGTATACATTATGTATCATGGACAGTAAAAAAGACAACTGGGTGTACAAGTCCCAGGATAAAAAAGTGCCCAATCCTTGTAGGCACACTGGTGCCAGGACTGGAAAAATGACAGTGTAGAATCTTCAAGACATGGAAACATTTCTACAGTGGGGTTAGGTCAGGTTCAGAGGGAGGATCACCCCCACTCCCCCATTGTAGAAGGAGGTAGTAGTACACAAAAAAACACAAAAACTGACATGCCAAAAAAACAGAAAGCTTATAGAGTGGACTATTGAGGATAAGAAATAAATGACATATTATTACTTTTATGCAAAATTTCCAGATAAAAGATATACAAAAAGATTAAGAGGGAAATTAGAGGAAAGAGAAATACTTGCACATGCACAAGAAAAACTGTCAAAAGCTTTAAATGCAAATTTGTGTTCATTAATGCAGCAGATTTATAAGAAACCTTGGGTCATTTGGAAACAGAATCGACTGAAGAAGTACAAAAAAAACATAAAAGAACAAAATCTATAGATGTTTGAAAGGTATGATGAAAGTAAGAGATTTGATATGATACAATATTTATGCAAAGGAGAAAGCCAAACTAATCAAGACAAAAAAAAAAAAAAAAACAACTCCAAAGATATTTGAAGAGAAATGCAAGCAAAGGCGCCCAGATATTGAAAATTTCACAATACAAAACAAAAAGATCACAAAGGAGGAATGTAGAACAGAAGATTAGTAAAGTAGAAATTAAACAAATAGAATCTAAAGTTTTGGAATATCTGCAAAGTGAAGGATTTAATGCAGAAAGTCTAATACAGGATATGTCACGTCATGATGGAACAATGAGTTCCCAAAGTAAGGAGAAACATGAGGAGCATGAGACATCAGAAGAAGAAATATGGACATGGATAAAAAAAAGAGGTTTAATATGATGCGATATTTATGCAACAGAGAAAGCAAAACTAAGCAATAAAAAGCAGCACCAAAGATATTTGAAGAGAAATACAGGCAAAGGTGTCTGAATATGGAAAACTTTACAATACAAAAAAATAAGAAAACAAAGGGGGGGATGTAGAAAAGAGTATTATTAATAGAGAAGTTAAAGAAATAAGAGACTGAAGTTATGGATTACCAGCAAAGTGAAGGATTTAGTGTAAAAACGCAACTCTGGTAACATCACACCATGATAGAAAAGTGTGCCCCAAATTAAGGAGAAACCAGTGAAACATGAAGCATCTAAGTTACCATATGAAGACACTTTGGATCCTTCAGTAGTAAGCAAGTCCAAAAGTTCAGCTGGAGTTGCACAGCAAGGAAGAGGCAGGAAACGGTGTCAACTCTGAAGCGGTCAATGATGTAGAGTGAAAGGCCACTGATGCTGATAGATTTTATAACCATATCGAAGAAAACTCAATCATGGCAATAGAACAAAAGGGTAATGCAAGAAAGTCATATGGAACAAAGGATCATTTGTTGTTAAATAAAGTCATAATGGAGAAGTGCAAGAAAGGGTAGAATCCAAGTATGGCATGGATAGACTACAAAAAGGCATTTAACAGCACCCCACATTCATGGATAAAGGAGTGCTTACAGATGTGTAAGATACACCCTACACTGATCAGTTACATTACAGTGACCATGAAACAGTGACAAACCATTCTTCAGCTAAGCCACGATAAAGGACAAATTATTATCCCAGGGATAAAAATTCAATGGGGAAAATTCCAAGGTGACTGTCACTGCTGCTCTTGTGTCTTGCCCTTAACCTATTAAGCTTTCTACTTAACAGATTTGGTCATAGTTACAATTTAGCTCCCAAACACCAACAAAGTGCAAAGACTTCACTTTTTTGCGGATGATTTAAAACTTTATAGTCCATCAGATGAGGAACTGAAAGCACAACTGCAAGTAGTCAACATTTTCTCAGATGATATAAGAATTCCATTTGGTCTTGATAAATGTACAAAAGCGACATTTAAAGCAGGAAAGCTATTAGTCTGTGACAGGAATGTGATATAAAGGAAAATGAGCAGGAAGGAGTATATAAATATTTGGGAACTGATGAAGGATCAACAATAAAACATGAACAAATGCAAACAAAACACAGTAAGGAATATTTTAGAAAACTAAAATTAATACTTAAAACAGCCCTGATATCTAGGAAAAAAGTTTAAGCTATAAACCTTCCTGTTCTAACTTACAGTTTTGGGGTGGCTGACTGGCTCCAAAAGATATTGGATCAAATGGACAGGAAAAAAAGAAGGATGTTTCATGCTCATCAAATGATTTATTAAAATCACTGTATACAAAGAATATATATTCCCCATTCTGAAGGAGGTATGGACCTCCTCGAAACTGATTACATGTATAGATCAGCAGTCTTAGGACTGCATACATATCTGTTGACCTCATTGGATCCAAACATAATGAAAGTGCTGAAAAAGAGATCAAATCTAAGATGGTTAATTTAGCAGAAGCATATCAGTGTGAAGCAGGAATGGAAACCAAACCACAAGTAGAGAAAAATCAGGCAGCAACTGAATGTACCAAAAACAAAAGAAAGAATATAAGAAGAATGATCAGATGAGAAAGTATAAATATAGCTGCAATTACAGAAAACTCATCAAACAACCTCATGCCAATTAGGATGTAAAGCAGGAATGGTTAAGGAGAGGTGAATTTAAACCACAAGATGAAAGGTTAATATTAGAGTCCCAGGATAGTGGACTATCTACATGTTAGTTTACAAAGTCCATTGAACATGTGGGAGAAACAGATAAATTCAAGTAATGTAAAACAGAACTATATACAATCACACATCTTGTTGCTGGGTGTGATACACTAATGCAGAGGGCCTGTGTACTGAAGGGTCTGTATCAGCTTATCGAAAGCTGAGGACATCAAATGCTAGTTGATCAACCTCTAAAGGGAGAACAACCAAAATAGCAAAGACACAGAACAGCGATTTTTTTCCAGGGAAAAAAAAATCGCTGGGCCGTTGTTGGGCGTTTGTCATTTCCTCCACTATGGTGCAATCTCAGAGTTGGTATATTTAAGTAGGGGGTGTGGGGGTCAAAGCCCCCCACTTTATGTTGTGTTTTATTTTATTTTTTTTGTGGAACAGCGATTTGTTTCTCCTGAGAAAAAAATCACTGTTCCATGTCTTCGCTATTTTGGTTGTTCGACCTTTTGTGGTCGGTAAACTAGCGTTCGATGTTATCAGCTTTTGATAAGCTGACATAGACCCGTACTAAAAGGCATAATAATTTGGCAAGACTATTGCACTAGGGATTGTGCAAACATTACGATATTGAAGTAGCTGAGAAGCATTGGAAACATGAGCCATAAAGCATTATAGAGAATGATGATGTTGATATCACATGGGATCACCTATTACTAAGAGTTCAAAAAACAGATGTGAGAAAGCCAGATATAGTTGTTCATGAAAAGAAGGGCAAAAGTAGCATTGGTCATTGAAATTGCTACACCCAGTGATTATAGTGTCTTACAGTGTCTTTCATACAGAGAGACACAAAGTCATAAGATACCAGGATTTGCAGGCAGAAATGAGGGCAATGTGGAAGAAGGATACCCAAACAATTTCAATAGTTGTAGGAGCTCTCTCTCTTCTCTTTCGATGTTCCCATTAGGGATCGCCACAGTGGATCATCTGTTTTCATTTCTTCCTGTCCTCTGCATATTGCTCTGTCACACCAACCACCTGCATGTCCTCCCTCACCACGCCCATAAACATTATCTTAGGTCTTCCTCTTTTCCTCTTATCTGGCAGCTCCATCCTTAGCATCCTTTTCCCAATATACTCATCATGCTCCTCAGCACATGTCCAAACCAATGCAATCTCGCCTCTCTGACTTTGTCTCCAAAGCGTAAAACCTGATCTGACCCTCTAATATACTGATTCTTAATCCTATCCATCCTTGTCACACCCAGTGCAAATCTTAACATCTTTAACTCTGCCACTTCCAGCTCTGACTCCTGCCTTTTTGTCAATGCCACTGTCTCCAACCCATACAACATAGCTGGTCTCACTACCCTCTTGTAGACCTTCCCTTTCACTCTTACTGGTACCCGTCTGTCACAAATCACTCCTGACACTCTTCTCCACCCATTCCACCCTGCCTGTACTCTCTTCTTCACCTCTCTTCCACACTCACCATTACTCTGAACTGTTGATCCCAAGTACTTAAACTCATCCACCTTCACCAACTCTACTCCCTGCATCCTCACCATTCCTCTATCCTCCCTCTCATTCACACACACATATTCTGTCTTAGTCCTGCTGACCTTCATTCCTCTCCTCTATAGAGCATATCTCCACTTCTCCAGGGTCTCCTCAACCTGGTCCCTACTCTCACTACAGATCACAATGTCATCTGCAAACATCATAGTTCATGGGGCCTCCTGTCTGATCTTGTCTGTCAACCTGTCCATCACCATTGCAAATAAGAAAGGGCTCAGAGGTGATCTTTGATGTAATCCCACCTCCACTTTTAATGGATCTGTCACTCCCACTGCAGACTTCACCACTGTCACACTACCCTCTTACATATCCTGTACCACTCTTACATACTTCTCTGCCACTCCTGACTTCCTCATACAATACCACAACTCCTCGCTAGGCACCCTATCATATGCTTTCTCCAAATCCACAAAGACACAATGCAACTCTTTCTGACCTTCTCTAAATTTCTCTATCAACACTCTCAGAGCAAACATCGCATCTGTAATGCTCTTTCCCGGCATGAAACCATACTGTTGATCGCTAATCATCACCTCCCTTCTTAACCTAGCTTCCACTACTCTTTCCCATAACTTTAAGCTGTGACTGATTAGTTTTATCCCCCTGCAGTTACTACAACTCTACACATCACCCTTATTCTTAAAAATAGATACCAAAACACTTTTTCTCCACTCCTCAGACATCCTCTGACTTTCCAAGATTTCATTAAACAATCTGGTTAAAAACTCCACTGCCATTTCTCCTGAGCACCTCAATGCTTCCACTGGTTTGTCATCTGGACCAACAGCCTTTCCATTCTTCATCCTCTTCATAGTTATCCTTAATTCCTCCTTGCTAATCTGTTTCACTTCCTGATTCACTATCCCCACATCATCCAACCTTCTCTCTCTCTCATTCTCTTCATTCATCAGCCCCACAAAGTACTCTTTCCATCTACTCAACACATTCTCCTCACTTGTGAGTATGTTTCCCTCACTGTCCTTTATCACCCTTACCTGCTGCACATCTTTCCCAGCTCTGTCCCTCTGTCTAGCCAATCGGTACAGGTCCTTTTCTCCCTCTTTAGTGTCCAATCTTTCATACAACTCTTCATATGCCTTATCCTTAGCCTTCACCACCTCTCTCTTTGCCATGCACCTCAACTCCTTATACTCCTGTCTACTTTCTTCATCTCGCTGACAATCCCACTTCTTCGCCAGCCTCTTCCTCTGTATACTTTCCTGTACTTCCTCATTCCACCACCAGGTCTCTTTGTCCTCCTTCGTCTGTCTAAAAGTCACACCAAGCACCTTTCTAGCTGTCTCCCTTACCATCTCTGCTGTAGTTATCTAACTATTCGGTAACTCTTCACTGCCTCCCCCAGTGCCTGTTTTAACTCTTCCCTGAACTTCACCTCACAATCACCCTTTTTCACCTTCCATCATTTGATCCTTGGCACTGCTCTCACACTTGTCCTCCTCTTCTTGATCACCAACATCATCCTACAGACCACCATTCTATGCTGCCTAACTACACTTTCCCCTGTCACCACTTTACAGTCTCCCATTTCCTTCAGACTGGCCCTCCTACATAAGATATAATCCACCTGTGTGCATCTTCCTCCACTCTTGCATGTCACCCTATGCTCCTCCCTCTTCTTAACATACGTATTCACCACAGCCATGTTCATCCTTTTTGCAAAATCCACTACCATCTGACCTTCTGCATTCCTCTCCTTAACACCATACCTGCCCATCACTTCCTCATCCCCTCTGTTCCCTTCACCAACATGCCCATTGAAATCTGCTCCAATCACCAGTCTCTCACCCTTGGGTACAGTCATCACCACTTCATCCAACTCACTCCAAAATTTTTCTTTCTCATCGATCACACACCCAACTTGCGGAGCTTATGCACTAATAACATTCATCATTACACCATCAATTTCTAGCTTCATAAACATCACTCTATCTGGCACTCTTTTCACCTCCAGAAACACTCTTGGCATACTGTTCCTGCAGGATAACCCCTACCCCATTTCTCCTCCCATTCACACCATGATAGAATCCCAATTTGAACCCACCTCCTATACACCTGACCTTACTCCCCTTCCATCTGGTCTCTTGCACACACAATATTTTGTCAATAGTTGTAGGAGCAATGGGTCATAAAAAATAATTTATAGTCTTATTTAGTTATGCTACCGATACATATAACGCCATATGAATCACAGAAGGAGTCCATTCTGGGCATATTGCAGGTGCTGCAAAGAACACTTTTGATTAACATCAAAAATTGTAACAATACTAATTTCATGAACTTTAATCGTACTTTTACTTAGGAATGGGGTCCATTCCTGTCATGGTATTAGAAACCTAAAAGACTTGGAAGAATTAAAAAACAGAGATTGCACTTAATAAAGATTTTTCATCTCCTTTTATCTGCCAGGGATAGAAACAATTCAAAAATATCCTTGCATCCTCACTGTGCACCTTTACTAGAGAGGCTATGATAACATTTGTAGCTAAACTAGAGTGTCTACAGATAGACCTCCAGCTTATGCAGTAACAGTTATGTCAGAAGAAACAGAGTAGTGAAGAAAGGGTTAAAAGCATTAATTTAGAACTTGTTACCTACCTTTAAAGTAACCCACATGCAACAAAGTCTAAAGTTAAAATCATTTGACTCCTCTCCTCCAAGTGGCAGATATTTGTCTCCCTTGCTCCATAAGCCAGTAGTGGACAGGTGGGTGGCAAACCTAAGGCCCCCAGTTTCCCTGCAACGTCATACTTCTCCACACAAGGTCATGGATTTTTCTAGATATTACACTAGCCTGTATTCAGGCACTGAGGATCTGACCTCTCCACAGGTGGAATAGGAGTTGTGTCTGGATACATTGTCCTTCCCTTTGCTAATTTAGAGGAGGTTCAGAGTTTGCTGCACTCACTGGGAAGACTACAGGACAGGATGAGTTACCCTTGGAAGTATACCATTGAGCTGAACTAGACTTTCCCTTGCAATTTAGCATGTTGGCCAAAATGCTTCTGCATAGCAGTTCTCTTTCTTGGAAGGAGGTAATTGTGGTGGTTGTTTAGAAACTAGGAAAGACCCCACAGCTGTATCCTCATATCATCCCATCTCAATATTAAACAATGATTATATATTCTTTATGATGGTGGTAGCCAGTAGGGTAGCAGAATTTCTCCCCAGAATAATTTATTGCAGATCAAACAGATTTTGTCAAAGATAGAACAACCTTAGATAATTTAATTGGGGCGTTATTTTTCATCAACAGCACAACTGTTAATGGATATATCCTGATGTTGGTCAGTCTTGATGCAGAGAATGCATTCAACAGACTCAGATGGACTTTTTATGGAAGGTTCTGGCCAAAATGATATTTCCCTTGAGCTTTATAAACCTGTTTAAAAACCTTTAGAAAAATGACACTGCCAAACTAAAGTGTCATTCTCTCTTATCTCCCCCTATACCAATACTTAGTGTACTCTGCAGGATTGCTCCCATTTCTCAATTATTTGTCCTTTATATGGAGCCCCTTGAGCTTTGCCTGCAGTCTTTCCCCTGGGGTGGATATTTATTTGGAGGGACATTTCACAAATTGGTCTTTTATTTATTTATTTATTAATAGATTGATTGATCTTACATTTGCTTAACAGGAAAGTCAGACTGGGAAAAATCTCCAATACAAAAAAAATTTACATATAGTTGCTATAAATGCAATATATTAGGAAAGTTATAAGAATAATATACATAATATACAAAGAATGCAAACTGTAGTGAAAAAAGTATAAAAAGAGAGAATTATAGAAACAGAGTGCAGTATAATAAAGTCATGAAGTATACTGACACAAAATGAATCAGAATATACAGATGAGCAGCAGGTAAATAGGACAATTGTAAAAAGAATACAATACTGTACAAAATAATGCAGTATTCTTATGCCTGCTATTAATAGGCATTGTTAAAGTAGTTGAAAAGAAAAGATATTTTTGTGATGAAAGAGAAAATGAAAGGAAGCATGAAATATAACTTTTGTAGTGTAGTAAAGGAAGGATGGAATATCAAGGAATGGTACGAAAGATGACTAGCTGCGAGGGAATAAGTAGGACAGTATAGGAAGCTGATGGAGAAGGCATAGATGACCAAGTGACAGCAACTTCTGGTAAAAAGCTTTTGGCTGAAATTAGTGTTAGCCAGGAGATAAGCAAGTGCATAGCCATATATTTGTTAGGTAATTTATTATTTCAGATATAAATAGCAGAGAGTCATATTATTGTCTTATTTTGTTATATTATTCCATTTTTTTAGATACAAATTGAAAATAGATTATTACCAGCTATTGGATGTGAATATAGAAAAAAGATACATCTAGAGAGTGAAAAGTTCTGGTTGAAGGGTATGGCTGGATAATATGTTATAGACTAGGACATTTATTTGTGGAATTTAGTTATTTGTACGCAATCGTTATTTGTATGTATGGAAGTGCATGGGGTAATTCTAACCAGCCCAAGTGTTTGGCAGCAATAGTGATGAACTCTGTATGTCAGATTTGCTGCAAATTTATTATAACATCTTTCATGTTTTTGCAAATGACTGCAGTGGAGGTTTGTGAAAACTGGATAGCATAAAAAAGGGTTGGAACTAACCAGGCTGATACAATATTTATTCTAGCTGAGTCTGTAGGTAAGATTGAATCCTATATAATTATCCTAATTTTTGATGAGATTATTGTTTTTTGGAGGGTATGCTGGTAAAATTTCAGGTGTTCACCAATGATGATGCCTACTAATTTGGTATGAGAGATTAGTTCAATGTTGGTGGAGTTTTTTGAAGTTATTGATATGAGGCTCTTTAGGCATACTACTGTTTTGGGGGCAAATAACATTAATTTAGTTTTCTTTGCATCGAAGAAAAGTTGTAAGTCATCCAGCCAATTTTCATATGCAGTTAAAGACTGTTGTGTTTGTTCTTGGAGTGAGGATAAGATTTTAGCTGAGCAGATAATTGTAGAATTATCTGCATATTGAATAATTGATACATGAGTAGAGGGAGCAGGTAGATTGTTGATGAAAAGATTAAATAGTAAAGAACCCAATATAGACCCTTGTAGGACACTAGCAGAGATATGTAAGGAGAAAGAGAAGTCTTGTTGACATTTGGCAACTTGTTGTCTATTGGAAAGGTAGCTTTGGAACCATTGAAGAGATGATTAACTTAAATCTAATGAAGTAAGTTTAAAAATATTATGGAGACAGACAATGTCAAAAGCCTTAGATAGATCTAAAAAATAGAAATGAGATTACTCAAGTTTCTATTGTGATTAACTATTTCAGTGAAACTCAGTTATGATAGGACCTAAAACCATCTTGTGCAGGGAAAAAGAGATTGTTATTAGTTATGTATTTTAAAAGTTGTGAATTAATAGATTTTTCTAATACTTTAGATAGAAATGTCTGTAATTAGAGAGGTCAGTGGAAAGCCCACCCTTACACAAGGGTATAATAAACGTTTTTCGCCAAAGTTCTGGTAAATAACTTCCTTGATGGATTGGTTAATGAGTATTGAAATAGAGTAAGCTAGTATGTCAGCACTGATCTTGATATATTCAGAGAGAAGATGTCCAGGATCAATAGGAGTGGATTTAGGACTGCATAAGTACTTTTAATATACTGATGATCCATTGGTGTTTTAGACTGATGCTGAGAGCGAGCTCCCTACCCTCTTAGAAAATCTCACTCACTTTGGCCAGATGTCTGGATAAAAAGGTAATACCTCTATAACAAAAGCAATTAAAATTAATTGTAATATATCCCTCCAGACTATAGTACACTTCCCATTGTCAAATGTGACTGATATCATGCTGTATTTTGGGATTCATCTCGGAGCTACTGTGTGGGCCTCCCTTGAGACAGCTTATGAAGAGATCTTAAGGAAGTCCTTTTCACAGTTATAAAAATGCCTTTGTATAGACATGCTGCAAAGGGTTCAAGCAGTTTCTTGGTATTTCCTACCCTTGATCCTATATGCCTCTCAGGACATTTCCTTATCTCCTTCCACAAAATTCCTAGCTAAGGTAAACTCATGTATATGGGACTTTGTTTGGCAAGAAAACAAGCCAAAGTTAAACTGGAAACATCTTTCCCTCCTGCTTTCACAAGGGTGTCTAGGTTTAAAAGACATTGAACTTTAAGACTTTGGCCTCTAGAGCAAAGGTATTTGCTGAATTTGTCAAAACAGATAAACAGGCTGGTTGGTGGTCTGTTACTTTGAACCTCCTGGGAGGGGTTAGGGACACATTTAATACACTGTACTATAAATAAAACTATAAATAAAAAAATATTTTTTTAAAAAAAGATTGATTTTTATTGAGTCACTCTAAAAAGTAAAAAATAATGAAGAAGGTGAAAACTTTGCAAAAGAAACACAGACAAGCTGATATCAGAAAAGCATTCAAGGCTGGTTTTGCTGATTGTGATAATGAGGTACCAGAAGAAGTAGCAGATATCAGCAAAACCAACCTCGAATGCTAAATCAGTTTGTCTGTTTCTTTTGCAAAGTTTTCGCTCTTTTTCCTTATTTTTTACATTTTAAAGTGTCTCAAGAAAAACATTCTTTTTTTTTAAATCTTTTCTTATTTATGTTTTTTTTCCTTTTTAGTTTTTAAGTAAAATACAAGAGGAATTATTTGCTTATGCAGAGTTAGCAAGATGTATTATCCTAATCTTATCCTAAATGTTTATTAACTGAGTGAATAGTCAGGCAAATTTCTTAACCTCTGCATTTCCTTTAATCCGTCCTCATTACAAATGACTCCCACAGTTAAGTGTCTTGGATGGATTCCTTCAATCTCCCCTTTGAGTGATGTACATCTCCGAAGAGCAACATTTTTTTTCCTGCAGCAAAATTCTCCGGTCCTAGATTTACAACAGTTGTTTGGATAGTGCTGCCCTGCAGTTTGTGAACTGTGACTGCATAGCATTGAACTGTGGGGAGCATCCTTCTTTCTACCGAGCCATAAACAAGTTTCACATCAAACACCACTGTAACTGGCTCCATCCAATAAATTCCAATTTTGTTGTCAAATTCTACTTTTACTCAAGGGATGTCCTCTTGATTTCATTGGTGTTTATGCCAGCCTTTTAATTCAATATCAGATATGATGCCCATGCTGCCGTTCATGAGACCCTTTGCCATATCAACATTGTTACGGAGCATCACAAAAAGCCCTCGGTAAATGATCAACAATTTAGGCACTCCTGCAGTTCTGTTAATGTTCAAGGGAATGGTATTCTTGCTTGGCAGATTTAGCACTCTCATGTCCTGTGCCATTTAATGATCATGAGCATAGATGGTGAACTTCTCCACCGATGAATCAACACTATTCATAGCAAATTCATTGTGATGTTGGACCATCTTATTAGCTGGCATGGTTCTAATTGCTCACCCAGGGGCAAAGTCACCTTCTTGCTTGCTTTGTTCAGCTTTTTTCGCCAGTATCACATATTGTTCCGGTGTCAGATGACCCTTGTGAAGATTATTTAGAAGGTCCATGAAAGTGCAATCTTTTTGTTGTTTGGCAACTACCTTAAGTTCACAGAAGCTAAACTGGTGGAATAAATGCACAATGCCTTCCATTTTATCCAGTTGTACAAAAATTGGGTGCCCAAGAATAGGAAGAAGTTGCATCAAATCTCTGAACAGCAACATGTTCACACCACGAGAGAGGTCACTATTGTATTTAAGCTCTTGTAGACAGAGATTGATTTGATGGAGTAATTCATAGGGCAGCATAGAAACTTCATCAATTATGATGAACCTTACACGGTGCCACAGCTGTTGCATTTGTTCAAGCCAAATACCTGTTAATTTCTTGAATTGAGGAAGCTGCCCACCAGTTAACAAGGCTGTTACTCCAGTGTACGCACATACCTGAACAAAGTCTGCATTTTTGTCAAGAATTCTGTAGCCTTGGCATATTTGCTCAGCTACCAGCTTCAACGTGAATGATTTTTCAGTTTCTGCACTGCCTGTTATAAATAGTCAGATCTGTGGGCAATTTTCTACTCGAATCTCTCTGTGAATTTGTTTTTTGATTAATATGAAAAGTCTCTTTTGGTCAGCATTTAGGTTTTGCTGATTTTGGATGAACTCTTAGGTTCATAGGTGTGTACTAGGCTAATGGCCCTGGTGCCTTTACAAGCCTAGCCCATAGAATTACCCTTGATTAGTCATCTGCAGCCTTTGATTGTTGTCAGGGAATTCAATGTCTATATCCTGAAAGAGAGGTTCAGCGCCAGCTCCTGCACTGTGAAACATCTGACTCTGCTCAATGGTAGTTTCTAACTCTTGTGCAAAGTTACAGATTGGCTGGAATTCATTTAATGCTTCTTTTAGTTTTTCTCTCCTTGCTTCAAATGGCACTGCATAGCTTGGAAAACCTGCTAAGAGTTCACATTCTCTTCTGAATGGCTTGTATAAAAGTAGCTGATTGTAGAAGAACGGTTCTGGATCTCAAGGTATGGAAAACTTTGGGTTTGTGATGATGGCAGATTTTGTTTGCGGTTTCATTTTTGTTTTGCCATCTGTAAGTGTTATGTAAGTCATGCCTTGCTATTTTTGTTTTCATTGAATAGCTCCTCATCACCTTCATTGTGGTCAATATTTTCAAATTTTATCATGTACACTGGCTTGTACTACATTGCAAACTTGAATAGGGGCCAATTCTCTAAGTCATTTTCCTTTGAGCTGTTTGTGAAATGAATTATGCTGCAATGCTTTTCTGCTATTCGGCTGAATGAAGGCTGACATGCAAGAGCTCATGTTGTATTTCATGTTGCATATGCACAGTGCATACTGTCAAATGGACAGTTGGTGATTAAACATTACGGCGATGATTCTGAATATTTTGCACAAGGAATCAGAGTCGTTTTGCTGTATTTGTGCGATAGCCTCCCTTAAGCTTTTCTCAAAATACATCGGTTCAGCCTTTGAAACCTATTTAGCAAAGTAGTATGCTACTGCAAGACTACTTCTACATAGCCGAATGTCCATATTTGCATGCCAAAGGTTTAACAGCAAGGGATGGTAGTTGTTGATGTACTCTTCACCCTCACACCTTTCCAAGATGTAAATTTGACCACCATTTCTTATTAGTACATCTGCATGCTCTACTGTCAGATTTAGTTTTGTGGTTTCTGCAGCTACTTTATGTGGGAATCCAAATCTGCAGTAGGTAGACTGTGTAAAGCAAGATGTGGTATGAGGATGCTTTTGACAATTGATTACAAGCTCATGCAAGTCAAAGTCCTCCCTTTCATCTGAAATGTGACACGAGATGATTGAGTTCACCTTCTGTATTGCTTCTTCTTGTCTTTCTGAAGTGACTTTATCAGTCGAAGGGAAGTTTTCAACCCATATCACCATGTCTATGTGAGGTGCTCCATGGTTTTGGAACTCGATCCACCACCTGTAATCGATAACTTTTTCTCCAAAGATCATTTTGTTGTTCAGCATGAGCAGAGCCAGCAACTGATTCTGAAAGTCTTGCATTATGATGACAGGATACTTTCTGTGTTTTTTGAGCAGTAAGACTGTATGGATCTATGTTTGGTCACTCATCTGCTACCAAAAGGGCATAGCGCAAGTCAGGCCAGTGCAAATCGTGACTGCTGAAGCTGAGGAAGAGATTTGGTCAACTTAGTTGAGTGATTATAGCAAACAGTTCCTTTGTGCAGTCCTTAAAGTAAGCTCCTGAGCCTTGAAGGTTCTTTACACAGAAATGTAAGTCTTCCATGGGTTGTCCATTCTTTCTGATTTTCTTGTCACAAACATTAACATTACTTTGAGCTTGCAGTAATTCTGACATGTTCAGCTCATACACGAGATATTCTGGATATTGAAAATGTTTGTCTTGTCCCATTATACGTATTTAAAAGTAATCTAATGGGTTGATTGGAACAGTTTGAGGTTCATTAAGTCCATTCATGCTGTATGGAAATAGGTGGAACCACCTAATTTCCTCAGCTTTTGGCTCGCAAAATATATTGATTGGTGGAGCATTTTTTTGTGTGGATTTCATCTAATCCAACCTTGTCAGAATCAGGAGCATTTATTGTGGCTGCTCTTGATGAACAGGCAGCATAAGGCTATAGAACATAGCGGTTTGATTTTGTGCCACATTGTTTTTTTGATTCACAGTGTTACTGACATGTCCAGCGACTTCAACTTGGATACGATCTAATGTAAACTGCACTGATTGGCCCATACTATGGCACAGCATTTTCACAAGCTGATCAATGATTTTAAACTCAGTTATAGAAGCATGGCCCTTGCCTGCAGCAGATGTAGCTCCAATCCTTGTAAATACATGACTGTCAAACACATAAAATTGATGGTTTTCATTGTTCATTCATTTGAATACTAATCTTGCAAAGCATTGCGAGTCAGTGATAATGTGGCAATCATATAGAGCAAAGTAAGAAATCAGGACTTGCATTAAAGAAGCTGTATATCTTCCAGAGATGTCTCCAGAAAATTGTGGGTCATCACTGAAGTCTAGTTGGAATGTTTTTCCAAATGCTTGGTCAATTGGATGTTCATTGATAGGGTGGTTGAACTTGAATAGCTCTGTGACCAACAAAAAACTTAGCTCATCACCAACAATTGCTGCTTAATAGTGATTTCCTGCAAGAAGAATTTCTGGTACAGTATCTGAAGTCCATTCACAAGGTAACACAATTTTTGCTTTAAGTGCAGCAGCTATGCACATACAACACATTGACTGCTGGCCCAAATAGAGAAGCTCATGCCTTAAAACAAGGCTCCATGTAAAACTTTAGCACCACTTTTAGCATCCTTCCATCAACCGGTATCTGTACTTGTGTCTGACAGATTTGCTGGACATCAAAAGGTCGAGACATGTCACTTTGCACATCTGTATACAGAGGATCCTTCACTTTGAGACAAATCAGAGCTGCTAGTATTTTATCAAAGTCCACCCTCAATTCATGAACCATTTTTATGTCATCTAAATGAGAAGTAATCAGAAACATGCCACACTGTGTGTGTTTCAATGTAAAGCAATGATGTGAAAAGACTAACCTGTGGAACAAGTGGCTGGAACATGGATGGAGAGGCCGGATGATGATGATGATGCAAGTCAGTGGGTGTTACTAATTTGTCGAGGAATGTGACAGAAACACAGAGGGGGCAGAGGGACAGAGCCACAAAGCCAATTTCAATAAAAGGCATTCTAGTAAAAAGAATCATAACCAAGAGCTCTTCTGGGCCTTCTAGCCTCCTTAATAATTATGGATCATAAGGGGTTTGGTCTTGCTTCCACAACAGACAGGATAACCTATCTACTTCCCTTAGATAAGCTCAAGTTCTAAGTTTTATTCGCATTTGCTCATTTTCTATTGTTTATCCTTCATCAATTCCCAAATATTTATGCATCCATTCCTGCTCAAATTCTTTTATATCACATTCCTGTCCCAGACTGATGTTTTCTTGGTGCTGCAGCTTTCCTGCTTTAAAGGTTGCTTTTGCACATTTATCAAGACCAAATGAAATTCTTATATCATCTGTAAAGGTTTTGACTACTTGCAATTGTGCTTTCAGTTCCTCATCTGATGAACTATACAGTTTTAAATCATCCACAGAAAGAAGACGAGAAGCCTTTACACGTTGTTGTTTTCTTGCAGCCAAATTGTAAACATGACCTAATCTACTAAGTAGACAGCTTAATGGGTTAAGAGCAAGACAAAATAGCAGCAGTGACAAATAGCCACCCGGGAATATCCTCCTTTGAATTTTTATCTGTGGGGTAATAATTTGCCTTTTATTATGGCTTAACTGTAAAGTTGATTGCCACTATTTTATGGTCACTGTAATGTAATCAATAAATGTATATACATCTGTAAGCACTCCTTTATCCATGAAAGTGGGATGCCGTCAAATTCAAATGCTTTTTTGTACTGCACCCATGGCATAATTAGATTTTTCCCCTTTTTACAGTTCTCCATTATGATTTTATTTAACAACAAGTGATCCTTTGTCCCATATGACTTTCTTTTGTGACCCTTTTGTTTTGATGTCATGATTGAGTTTTCTTCTAAATGCTCATCGAGATGCACTGATGATGCACAAGGTGTCTGGGCTCACATCTTTTGAGACAAACCTCTCTTACTACAATTTAAACAGATGATATAGCTGGTATGTGACACAATATGGCCTGATACAGTTAAAGTGGACAAGAATGTACTTCTGTTGGGCATTTCTTATTTTCCACTATTGCCCTTTGTTGTATTAAAATTGTTGAGTCTGTTATTGCTTGCAGCTATGACTTACACCACAAGAAGGTGGAAGACTATTATTGCTCTATCTTTTGCAGACTCGTCATTTATAATGCGGAAGATTAATGTTTTTGAACTTGACTACCCAGACCTGTGAATAAAAGGACTTGCTGTGGCAAAGCTGACATCTTGGATAAATTTTACTATTGTGCACTATGCAGCCTTTTTGGCTTCATAAACTTAATACTATTTTGGGGCAAAGCAGGCTCATACATGCCCTTTTTATAATGGTTGCACCTGCATTTGATGTCCTTATTAATACTAGATGTGTTGTATGCTATGCTGTTTTGTTTGTACTACAATCCTGCATCTTGTTACTGTTTTATAATGTTAATATATTTTTTAACTATCCAGTGGCATTTCAAATACAGGAGCCATCTTTCTACTGCTAATAAACTGGTAAGGGGAGGAGTTTTTTTTTTAATCCTTAACTCCATACCTAGTACAAATGCTTACTTGTTACAAGGCCCTAGAGCACCTTCTCCTTGATGTGTGTGCCTTCCACACATGTACCTGGTAGCACCAAGCTCAAGTGTTCCCTCTAAAAGTACTATGAGCCAACACTTACTTATCTGATAGATGTCAGCTTCTTAGTGGACTGAACTGCTGCCCTCCACACAGGATGGGCAAGGCAAATTTTTTAGCTTACTCATACACCCTTGTCTTCTGCTCCACCAGCAAATGGACCACTATGCGATTCTGTGTCATCTAGGCTGCAGCTGGGGTTTCTTTTTCTCTGCACAATGTCAACAGAATCACACCTTTCACAAATGTTGGAAACTGAAAGTTAAAAAAAAGGATAGCCCTTGGTGGCATGTGGAACCAAGAGCCACAAAACCCTGTTCTCATCCACTCCCAAACTAAATATAATCTCCTTGAAGCTTAAACCATCATGGGTGAGATCACAGCTTTGTCGATGTTGACTATTGATCATCCAGTCCTTGATCTCACAACTGGTTACCATTTTTCAGAAATGTATTTTTGATGTCAGTAGCCATGGCACTTTAATTTTCTCTGTATGTGTGGTTTCTAACAGAAACTCAATATTAATTTATAGAACCTGTCATTAGGTCATCGTCCTTTGTCCTTGCAAACTATGGGTGTGCAGAACCATAAATTATAATCCAGAAATGTGCTTGTATTAAATGACTTTAATTAACCAAATCAATATTAGTGACACAGGAAAATAATACTTTTGACAATAAAAAAATATTGAAGACATTTTATTTTCAAATTAAGACAGAGGACTTGGATACCAGAGAGAAATATTTTTCATGTAAAATATGAAAACTAGATATCAGTTTTTGTAGTGTCATCTTAAAGGGTGGGTTGAAAAATAAATGAAAGGATTCAAACTCACTTTGGATAGAAACATGGTCTCTTAATATTAAAAAATAGTAGGAGTGCGTAGATGTTCAGCATTGCACGTTTGCAATGTATGTCAGAATGTAGAGTGAAAGAAATTATTAACTATCAAATGTTTCTTCATTTTTCTTTCTTTCTTTTTTCGTAGTTACCATTTCAGGTGACTACTTCCAGTGAAGTTCCTACTGCGGTGGTGGTGCTGCGGTAGCGTTGTCGTCTCACAGTTAGATGTTGCCCGTTCGATTCTCGGTTAGAGCGTCTTCTGTGTGAATGGGCATTCCTTCGTTGAAGGTTGTGCATTAGGCCCGGCAAGCCTGTACATAAAAATCTACTGCCAATCATTAGCGGACCGGAGTTCCGCTGTGGAGACCCCTAACCGGGAAAAGCCGAAAGACACAAACAAACTTCCAGTGAAGTTCCTGTTGCTCTCTTCAGCAGTTGCATTCAAATGAAAACTGGTGAAACAAAAGTACATTTTATGAAGCATAGCACATCAGTAAAGTCTCTTTCTAATAAAGTCAATGAGCACTGCAGGTACAATGTTTACGTGGCTGACACTAAGATATGTTCTAATTTTGATTTCTGCACATAGTGTGCTTATTTTGGGGGAAGTTTGCTTTGATCAGCTGTTTTCATTTAAAAAATATGACAGTAAATACATTATTATTCACAGGTTGTCCTAGATTTAGTGAAATGCTAACAAATGCTGATGTAGTTATAAGAGTGGAAAAAAACTTAACAGCTTCCTTTGATTAATGCTTCCTTAACGTAACAAATTACAGAAGTGTAACTTCCTTAACTTAAAATTGATTTTGTTTATTTAGTTGACTGCTGGCTAGGTATGGTTGATAGAGCATCAATTTTAATGGTAACCCTGATCTCTGGAGTAAAGAAACAAGACAAAAGAAACAATTACTCAGTACAAGCAAAGAGAAATTCCATATTGTGATATGCAGAAAGCTTGCTCATGTAACATCTAGGTTCAGTGTGTGTGTGTGTGTGTGTGTGTGTGTGTGTGTGTGTGTGTGTGTGTGTGTGTGTGTGTGCGTGTGTGTGTGTGCATATCTAAGTTTGTGTGTATGCATGTGCATGTTGTAACAAAACTTTCATTACCATGTAAACTTTCAGGTTGTATACTAGTCTTCATTCACTTTTAGTAGTTTTAATTTTATGAAGAGACAGAAAGAATGAAAAAAATAAGATTTTCTTTCTCCCTGTCATTGCAAACAATTAACAGAAAGCATTTTATTTATCTTTAAGGTTAGTTAACAGAGTGTTTAATAGCAAACATGTTATTTCATCTCAGAAGATAAAAATACACCTTACGAATTAGGCACACTGCAGTCCCTATCTAGGTTAGTGTCTTCCTCACACAGATTTTGTTATGCCTTTTCATAACATAAACATTTCTTTATTTTTTGGTGAAAATCAGCATTCATATATTTGGCCTTTCTCTAGACATTACAGCATCTACATATTATGTTATTCTCCAGAAAACATTACCCACAATATCAGGATTCCTATAATGACACCATTTCACAAACTTTGATTTTTCTCTTGAAACCAGCATTCACAACTATTGACCTGCTCAAAACTCTCATTTTCTTGGATCCATAATAAAAAATCAATACTCAAAGTCAAAACATCATAAATAAAACATCTGCCTGTCAACTACTTCACTTATTTTTGATTGCCTCACACAAGTGTTATCACAAATAAGTGAAACAAAATCACAGAAAAAAGGTGTTTGTTGAAGGAGGCAAGCCCCCTGCTCCTCCAAATGTACAGTGTATGTATCAATTTCAACTCTAAGGTTGCACCATCACAGTGAAAAGTGAAATACCCAATTTGCAGTCAATTTGTCGATAAGTGGTATTTTAAAAACAAGCCTGTCTCCCAAATAAAAGATAAAAAGCTCACAATAATGTGAATATACAAGATTACAACACAAAATATTACGCAATACAAAGAAATACCAGTTTTATATGAGCCCCCACACCCCAGCATGTAGGATCTGTCAGCTACACACTCTGCCTCTGAGTTCACACAGACTCAAGGAAAAGGGATTTTTTTGAATGATAGACTCACCTTTCTCTTTTTCTATGAGTCACAAGCCCTTGGTGAGTACAATGCAGAACCTGTGGTAATGCAATATCAAATGTGTAAAATGTTAATAACATTAGCAGTTACTTAAACATGTGCAACATTTCAGGTACTGATGACACTGTAATGCCAAACTATACCACTCTCTTTTCTCTTGTAATCACAGCATTCGTTAATGCAGGATTTCTCTCTCCTTTTAGCAGTTCCCATTCCAAAATATTTTGCTTGGCATTTTAAAACAGACTACTAGTCACTCCCAGCTCCTTAACTAAACTCAAATGAATCACTGATGCCCTGATATGAAACAATTCCAAACCCATTCAAAGTATATTCAATATATGTATAATTATGTCACAAATGTTATGTTACAAATAAATGTCAATAAATAAATAAAATGAATGAATATTCACTCTGTCATTGGTCCCCTTAATTTGCCTTACTCTGTTCAACTGACAGAGTAAGAATGTATCTACTATATCTAACATTAAGATTAAGACCCTCATTGATAGGTCCGTCCTATGGTTGGACTGAATCCTAAACAATAAAAACAGTCATGTGTAAAGTGCTAGAGAATCACACTATATCTAATGACAATACTCAGTACTGAGGACCCCCTATTTACAAGTGCTGAGGCCATGGCTCAATACTGACTGAGGACCCGCCCCCAGTCCTGATGCCATGACTGTGGTTAGGGAAGGTTCTCTGTCACTGAACCAAAGGGCTGTGATGCCCTGGCTTCCCAAAAGCTGCTCAAACAAGAACTGAAAGCTGATACTCATAAAATGGTAGAAGCTATTCTGCATCTCTGGGTGAGGAGTGAAACTGCTATGGATTCAGAGAATTGAAGACCCCTTTTTTCTCCCTCTGCAATGTACAAAGACAGTTATGGATCCCTCAGTCATATACAGTGGGATCATAGAAATCATGGGGATTACTAAGCTATTGACCATAGTGGGCCTTTTTAAGCTTAAACATACTTCCCAAAAATGTTACTCATAAGTTTTTGTCAGGTTATATATAACTCATGGATGAGTGATCAAACATTTATAAAGTGCCCCCCCCTCTCTCTGATAGAGACATAGGTGCCAGACCAGGGTTAAATTTATGATTTCCATTCCACTCATCTAAGTTGTGCTTGAATAGGTGCAGGGAAGTACTCTGCTTCACGTGGATGGGAAGCCTGCTCCACAGAAGGGGCAATCTCTAAGTGACATACCTGTCCCTCCAACATGTCTTATTTATGTTGTAGATGAGGTTTAGGCTCCTTGGTCATGTGTTTCTGATGCTATTTGTTTTACGTCTATGCAACATTTCCATTAATGTTAGATCAGGGTATGCATTATAGGTCAAACATAGATTGCCTGTCAGTAACTTGTAGGAGACTGGGTATAAGGATAAGGTTTTGAGGCAGTCTGCATAGGCCATGATGCCTATACCATGTATTCTTTATGTAATGAACCTATGTGGATGCTCCAGTTGTTACTTATCCATGATCAGGTAAATACTGATTGTGGCATTGTATTCTGTGATTGGTATAATGAGGACCAAGTACAATGGAACAATGGCATCTTTGGACTTTGCCATACCTTTACTTATAAGTTGCATAGCATAAAAATACTTCCTTACAACAATAGATACATGATGGTCAAAGGCAAGTCATTGTCTACATGTGTTGTCAAATCCCTGACCACTGGATATACTGTCAGTGATATATTATCAATGTAGCAATGTGTAGGGGTGGCTGTCTTTCCAAAATAAACTATTATGCATTTTTTGGCATTGAGTTTTAGACCCTGACTGTGGCATTCATTTTTAGTCAGTGTCAGGCCTTCTTTGAAGTTATTTGTGTCTTGGGAGATTCAATGACTGCACCTAGATTGCAATCACCTGATAACTTGGTCAGACAGAGGCCTTTGACAATAGCATTGACTTCCAAGAAATAGATGCCAAAAAGGAGTGGACTCAGCACTGTGCCCTGAGGGACTGCACTAGTGACCAGTATTTTGTGGATGTTGACTCCCCTATCCTGGCTTCCTGGACCCTATATGTGAGGCAGCTTACTACCCAGTAGGTGATGTAGGGGTTTGGACTTAATTTATTGAGCTTGCCCAAGTGGGATATTGTGTCATATGATTTGGCCAGTGGAAAAGCAACTACCACTACATACATTCCCAAACTAGCCAACTTTTGGAGAAGATCTCCTAAACGAAACCACACTCCTTTTGGTAATAAGAGGCCCCCACAATACTCTCAGATACTGCCCTCACAAACAGATAGACAAGAAGGACCTTTCTAAGGATGAAAACTGCACACTTTCTCAAGAAAGGGAAAAAAAGAGAGCATGCATGTGGTGGGGAAGACACCTCCTGTGGACATAGAATGTCAGGACACCCAGTGGAGCCACTGACAAAAGAGGTTACCCAGAGCTGAACTCTTGTAACACTGGAAAAGACTTTTAAATAAGTCCTACACAGCAGAAGAATAACAATCAAAGTGGAATTGAAACTCAGCAGCAGTCATCCAGAATATCCTAAGTGTCAAAACACCTGACCAGTCATAACAGTAACAGGTAATGTCCAATCCATATGGGGAGCTGTTCCCATTTGAACACAAACAGATGGTTTCCCCTCCAACAAGACCAAATTAGAAAACAGATGGACCTGACAGACAAAATACTCCAGCCATGAAACAAAACAGTGCTGAAATCACCCCATAAGGGGAGACACAGCCCTGACTATGCCCATTAAGCTTTCCCAAAACCATTGAAAGTTAAGAGTGAAATATATTCCCCTCAGCTACTACTGGTGGTTAGGGAAAATAAATTCTGTCCATGGACATTACGATGGTATTTGAAAAGCTAGATAGTGGGAAGCTCCAGCCCAGGGTAGATCCATTCATGCTTATAAGTTGCATCCTACTCCTAATAGCTGGGGCAAAACATAGCAAAACCACCTTTCTGACCTGCTGCCCCTTCAAGTAGAGGGGAGAGTAGTGACACCCAAGAAATGATCAGGAGTTGCCTTCTGCTTGCACTTTTCCACTGTATTCTGTAGTTCTTATTTTATTTGATTCTGTGTTTAATGAGTAGAAAGCAACAATACTAGAAGAAGTGAATGTAGCAGCAGTGGGATGATGAGCACATGAACTTCAACCACAATAGTGTGGTCTGCTTTACTCTGGTTCAAGTCCATCTGTTTGTCTGATTGGAACCATCACAGGTATTAATATGTAAAACTGTGTGTGACTGTGTGTGTGTGTGTGTGTGTGTGTGTGTGTGTGTGTGTGTGTGTGTGTGTGTGTGTGTGTGTGTATTTGGGATCTATATCACTTTGTCGAATCAGTATTTAAAGAATGCCTCTTCGTCGAACACCTACTGAGCGAAGAACCTAATCATCAAACTTAATTTTCAGTGAAAACTTTACTAGGACAAAACGATAGTTGGCCACCAATTTCGCTCAATAGGTGTTCGGCAAAGAGGCATTTGCTAAATAGTGATTCGACAAAGTGATATAGACTCATGTATTTATGTGTATGTGCGTGTGTATTTGAGTTTCTCTGTATATGAACCTGAGACTGTATGCCTAAAACAAAATATCAGCATGTAAATCCTAGTGTGTGTGTGTGTGTGTGTGTGTGTGTGTGTGTGTGTGTGTGTGTGTGTGTGTGTGTACATCTAGGTGTCTGAGTTCCTCTGTATATGTGTTTGAGCCTGTATGTAAAACCGTGTGTGTGTGTGTGTGTGTGTGTGTGTGTGTGTGTGTGTGTGTGTGTGTGTGTGTGTGTGTGTGTGTGTGTGCATGCATGTGTTTGTCTTGAGTAGATATTAGAAGTTATCTCTTAAATAATTACATAACTTATATTTTGGATGTGAAATAATTCATCTAATAGCAATTAAACATGCTGCATCAACTTTCATATATTAGGTGCAGGATCTATTTTATATCAAAACAAATATACAGACAGCACACACACACACACACACACACACACACACACACACACACACACACACACACACACACACACACACACACACACACACACACACACACACACACACGCACACGCGCACGTGCACACACACACACACACACACACACACACACACACACACACACACTTGTTTAAATGGGATATTGTTGAAAAAATAACAGAAGGGATATTATCTGGGAAGTGCTAAAAACATTTATTCATTTTGGATGTATTGATGCGAGATGAGTATTATTTATTCAAAAACAAATTAAATTAAATGTCTCTAAGGAGAACGCATAAATTGTATAGAAAATCATAGAAAATGGAGATGGTTTTGTAGAAAAGCCATTCATAAATAGTGAAAATAGAAGTAGTCCACATACAGACACCTGGGTTACTCTGGCTTTGAATGTGTCTCTGTTGGGCAGGCAATTAAAAATTAGAACTTTCCATGTTCTTTCAGCTGTACGGTTTTTAAAGCAGGTTAGTGGCTCATCTCTTAATTGCAGTTGCTGGAGCTTAGGGAAAAGCAGATTATGATTGATGGTTTCAAATGATCTAGTCCATTAGTTAGAATTCCCGAATCCATATTTTAGTATATTGAGTCATTTACAGAGTATATTGTATTTCTTATATTGTAGCCAGTGTAAAAGGTAAGTTGAACTTAGGGTAGAAGTCCATATTTGATGTTATTCTGTAAACATTTTTCCTAAAGCATTAGTGGAAGGAAGATATTTGAAATGGGTTAATAATCATGAGGAGTTGTTAAGGAGTTAATCTTTGAAAGCAAATTAGTAATGAAGTACGTAAAATTGATGGGATGCTGTTCCAGAATGGGCAATAAAGATATATGTAAGTGGTTCTGCAACAAACTAAGCTGCCATAGAAAGGCATTATAGGTACAGAGTGTCTGCATTTATGGTTGTGTGTCTTTTTTTAAGTTGTAAAAGTTTTTTTTTTTTACAGTTTTGAAGAGCTAACCGAGTATGAAAAAGAAGCTAGATTAAAGGTAGGGGGCCTAAGTGGAATCTACAGGTGGGTTAGAAAAGAATGTGAGGGGATGGTCATTAATGGGCAGGGTATTTCTGAAGCATTTTATGTGGTTGTTAGGAAATGTGATGGATATTTGTTTTGTGGATAAATATTAATAAGTTTTTTGTCCTATGATTTCACTGAGAGTTTGGTAAAATAGTTTTGAGGGGTCCATCATTAGTTGTTCTTCAGATCCAGTTCTCCAGAAGCTCAACCAGTTTATCAGTCAAGGATGGCAGTCAAAGGAATCTTGTTTACCAGTAAATGTGCAGCAGTATTTTCCTTACAGATATGAGATTTTGATGGAAGGTGGTATCATCATGAAAGGTCCAAAAGTGATTGTTCCAAAATCCTTGCAACAAGAGCATATTACAATCTTGCATCAAGGCCATCCAGGAACAGATTCTACCAAAAGAAGGGTGAGAGGACTAGTATTTTGGCCTTCTATGTCATAAGATATTGAAAAGGAACTTTCAGCTTGCTGTATTTGTAATAGTACTAAAATGCATCAACAAAAAGAACCACTTCAGCTAAACCAGATTCCTAAACTACCTTGGTCGACAGTAACTACAGATATTTTCAAATGGAATGGTAACATTACTTGGTGTTAGTAGACTCTTATTCAAATTGGTTCGAGATTGACCTACTTCATAACCTAACTTCTAGTACTTATCTTGTTTGTACTCCTCTGTAGTTTGTAATCATGCTACCTTGCCTTGTCAATTTGTTAACACTGTTTTAAAAATGTATGATTATATTATGTGCTTGCTCAACTGGAGCCTGTAAACTGTGTGTAACTTGTAATCATTTAGTGATTTTTTTACTGTATGTTCTTCCTTGGAGCTTTTCTCCCTGGGCCTCTGCTGAAAATAGACATGTATCCAATCGGACTAGCCCGGTCAACAAATGTAAAATAAAAATAAATAAATAAATAAATAGTACTGTCATTACAAAATTGAAGAGCCATTTTTCTGTCAATGGTAGTCTACACAAAGTCGTTTCTGACAATGGTGCACAGTTTACAGGTTAGCAGTTCAAAAGATTTGCTGAAATTTGGACTTTGTTCATGCTACTAGTAGTCCTGAATACCCACACTATAATGGCTTGGCTGAATGTGCATTTCAAAGTACAAAACAGCTGTTGCAGAAATCCAAGCAAGATAACACTGATGTTTTTCTTAATCTGCTTAATCTCAGAAACATTCCTCGTGACAATTTACTTGGTTTATCTGATGAAAGACTTATGTCGAGACAAACCAGAACCATAACCATACTACAAATCAATAAAAAATTGTTGAGTCTAAGTGCCAAAAACAACAAAGCAGTAAGAGCTTAACTCCTAAAGAAGCATTTGTCTCAAAAGTCCTACTATGACAAAACCAGGAAGGCGCTGAATCCATTAAAAGAAGGAGAGATAGTGAGGATGCAGATAGCAAAAGGATTTCACCAAATAGGACTCGTGAAACATTTGTGTGAGGAACTGAGATCGTACATCATTGAGTCACAAGGTATGGAATTCAGGCAGAATTGGAAACATTTACTACCAGTGTCTGAGTCAGTGCTACAGCATCTTGCCTGTAATGGAGACTTTAATTCTCAGAGTGATTTGTCCAATGTTCCTGTTCCAGAGAACATTTCATCATCTGTTCCTGCTCCTGAAACTATCCCTGAAAATTCTGAAGCACATCATTCTCCAGTGACTGTCCCTGTTGTTACACCCAGTTCTGATTATTACATTATGAGGTTAGGTTGTATCTCAAGACCTAGTCCCAGATACACACACAGCAACCTGGATATGATTGTTATTGTTTGTATGTCTGTATAATTTGTATGCTCATCTAATTGTCATTTTCATTTGTATGACAGAATAGTCAAAGAGGGAGGATGTAGATCAGAGTGTGTGTTGTACCTTTAAGGGCCATTCCAGTCAGTGAGCACATGCATATAAGTACTGAGCATGTGCAAGCAAGAGTGACATTTTGGGTGAGCAGCTGGAATAACAGTATGTATGTGTGCAGCAGTCAGTCAGTTTCTTTAGGTTTTATGTTCCACTCATCCATCCTGATGTGTTTGTGTGTAATAAACAACTTAAATGAACACCCAAGCCTCATTGTCTTATCTGAATATACAAGAGAAGTGACACTTTCCAGCCTGTTCCTAAAGAATTATTTCCCAGATAACCAACAAATATCCTTACACATGACCCACAACACATCAAATTTCAGCCAACATTCATTCATTAACATTCTAAAATGTGTGAATTGGTCTACCTTAGAAACTATACCACTAGATAATGCAGTAGACTAATGCAACATTTTTAGATGCTCTCAAAAATGTAGCTCCCCTTTGCAGAAAAAGAACCTAAAGTAAGCTTACTTTATGGTTAACTAAAAAAAACAAACAGTAATAATGGCAAAAGAAAATACACCCAGCAGAGCAAATGCCTCTCCGCTAATCTGAAGAAAATTTACGTAATGTCCAAAGGTGAAAAGCAACAGGAGGCAACCACCGAACTTGCAATAAACCAGTCTCGTAGTTTAGAAAATGTAAAAAGTCTTTATTTAAAGTGCACTAGGTAAGCTCTTTCACTGCCAGCTTCATCAGACCGTAAAACTTTTCATATACACAAACAGTTGCTTATATAGCAATCATGTGATGTTTTACCAATCATCCTATTAACTTTTAAAAATGCAGAGTTCTATTAATATATTATTTCAGATTTCTAAGACACTCACTAACTTTATACAAAGGAATTAATACATTCATCCTATTTATTCATTCGCCATGGAACTAATCAGTTGTTAAACTATAAACCAATTTAATGCATCTTGTTCAAGGAATTTAACCTATAAAGCAAAGGTGCATATTTTATAGCGAATGGTTAAACTAAAAAATTCCATTGCCCATTCTGTAATATAAGTAATTCCGCTAAAAATCTACTTAAACATGAATGAAAATGTTATAACCTTATTAGTTAATATAACCTATACACTACTATAACATTAAAAAATAAGTGAAATTAAATAATGAGGTTCTATATTATGTCATGTGGATTGAATGTGTAAAATATAACGACAGCACTATATAGTATCGCTTCAACATGACGTCAGTATATTACTGATAATGCATAAGGGTGTTTATGAATCGAAGGATAGATATGTGGGAAAACAAATACAGTCACTGTGGTCTACATATATATGTTCAGAATCTTGTTATTATATGTTGTGTAGCCACTGTGCAACTGCTACTATAATATGACTCAGATATAAATGTTTATGCTGTAATCTATAAGATATAAAAATATAAAAATATATAAATATGTATAAGAAATATATATTTATATGTTCAGCTTTATGCAAGTTGCTATAAACTATATGCATGCACCTATAAAGTACTGGATATCAAGCTTGCATATAACTCAGTAATAAACACATCAAAACGCTGAGTAACCATGAAACAAACAATTTAAATAGCTGTAAAGCAAATAGATCAAATTAGTAGGTAATGAATCTGGATCATAGTCTTAATTTTAACTTCAACGTATAGAGGACATATTGATGAGGTAACAAATACATATATGGCAAAGGGCTTCATCTTACTTAATACTAACCCGTCTAGTCTTTAGAATGGGTTTAATTGAAGCCCTTTCATTAAGGCCTTTGCCTTTATCTGCTCTCATTCTAATAATCCAGTTAACTTATTTGTTCACTGTGGCATTCCTCACATTACCTTCCCTAACTGTAGGTTGGTATACGTCAATAACCAGAAATCTAAAAATATGCTCACTACCATGAAGTTGTACACGTTTAGCTAGGGCATTGTTTTCATATTTAACCCTAATGGCATATAGAACATATATATGTAGACCACAGTGACTGTATTTGTTTTCCCACATATCTATCCTTCGATTCATAAACACCCTTATGCATTATCAGTAATATACTGACATCATGTTGAAGCGATACTATATAGTGCTGTCGTTATATTTTACACATTCAATCCACATGACATAATATAGAACCTCATTATTTAATTTCACTTATTTTATAATGTTATAGTAGTGTATAGGTTATATTAACTAATAAGGATATAACATTTTAATTCATGTTTAAGTAGATTTTTAGTGGAATTACTTATATTACAGAATGGGCAACGGAATTTTTTAGTTTAAGCATTCGCTATAAAATATGCACCTTTGCTTTATAGGTTAAATTCCTTGAACAAGATGCATTAAATTGCTTTATAGTTTAACAACCGATTAGTTTCATGGCGAATGAATAAATAGGATGAATGTATTAATACCTTTGTATAAAGTTAGTGAGTGTCTTAGAAATCTGAAATAATATATTAATAGAACTCTGCATTTTTAAAAGTTAATAGGATGATTGGTAAAACATCACATGATTGCTATATAAGCAACTGTTTGTGTATATGAAAAGTTTTACGGTCTGATGAAGCTGGCAGTGAAAGTACTTACCTAGTGCACTTTAAATAAAGACTTTTTACATTTTTTAAACTACAAGACTGGATTATTGCAAGTTCGGTGGTTGCCTCCTGTTGCTTTTCACCTTTGGACATTACGTAAAAAAATAAACAGCTAATAAATAGCCTGGGTGGCGCAGTAGTGCAACGGTTAATGCTGTCGCCTCACAGCAAGAGGTTCTCCAGTTCGATTCTCGACTGGGGTGCCTTCTGTGTGGAGTTTGCATGTTCTCCCAGTGTTCGCGTGGGTTTCCTCCCAAATTCTAAAGACATGCTTCTGGAGCATTTCTCCCCGGTCCTCCACTGAAAACAGGATCTGTGGAACCTAGCTGGACTTTCTCGGTCAACAAATGTTAAATAAATACAAATAAAAATAAATAAATAAAAATAGACAAACTATGAAAGAATGGCTAAAGAACAAAACCAGTCATCAACTACAAACCTTTAGGCATCTGCGTAATCAGGTAAAAAAACAAGTAAATAAATACAAAAAAGCCTTCTATACTCAACTACATAACTACCACAAAAATAACCCCCAAATATTTTGGTCATCCATTAATTCATTAATCCAGGATAAAAAAAGACCCTACACATTGTCTCAATAAATCTCCAATTCAAACTGCCACCTTATTTAATACCATAACCATAGCCAGCCTAACTACCAGACAGCTTTCCCCCTTCTCCCCTTAACTTGTCCAAATAATAATCCAGATACAGCTACTTCACAAAATGCTTCTACTGATTCTAATCTATCTTGTCCCAAACCTAAGCTCACCCAAGCCTCCTACACAAACTGCCCAGCTTTCACACTTCAACCTGTACCTTCCATCCACCTGAAAAACACCTACAAAAACTGAAACCTTACTCTACCACAACAGACATCCTTCCCTAAGAATATTTTAAACTTCCTGTAGAGGTTACAACTCTTCCTGTTAGAATACTCACCAAAAGATGCATCACAGAATCGTATGTCCCATCCCTTTGAAAAATAGCATTTATCATTCCCGTTCATGAGGGAGGTAACTCCAGTGAAGTATCTAACTACCAGCAGATTGCCAACCTGTTCACCTTTCTAGAATATTAGAAAAAGGTGTCCATAAGCAATTCCTCTCATATATTCTACCAAATCAATATGTAACACTAACTCACCCCATGGCACAACAACTGCCTTGCTTTCCTTTATGGAAACTGTCAGTAATGCAAGTGATTCTTGCAAACTTGTCTCAGCACTATTTCAAGACCTGCCAAAGGCATTTGACACTGTTTTCCACTCCAAACCTCTAAACTGATTTTGTAACACAGGTCTTTCCTCCTCCTCCTCCATTCAGTGGTTTACTAGCTGCCTATCCAGCAGAGAACACTCTGTAAAATGCCATAGCTCTTTCCTACCTTACCAACCCAATACCACAGGTGTTCACCAAGACTCTATTCTCTGTCCCCTATGATCATTCATAAACCCACTTGCTGCCCAGCCCTCACTTCTATACTCCACAGCTGCATACCTAAAAGGCCCCTAACGACAGAAGACAAACAGTTAATCTCTGCCCATAAACCTAATAAAACAGCAGGATAAAGCTTCTACATGGAATACCCTCCCTATAAATATCAGAATTAACCCTATGTTTTGGCTTTCAAACAAACATTAAAAGGATTTTTCAGAAAATTATGGAATTGCCCCTGTTCTAAGCCTTGCTAAAAACATTAATTACTATACCCTATTCTATTATTTCTACCTTCATTGTCAACCCCCCCCCCCAGGTAACATATGCCCTACCTTCACCACTTCTCCTCTCTCTTACTGTCAGTGCTATAGGACATAATTTTCCTCCCAACTATTTCCTTTTATGACCCTTTATCCTTGTCCTCTATACAAGCATCTGTTCCACTCTTAGCCATCTCACTCTTTTACTCTTCTGCTATCCTATTGACAAATGAACATTTTACACAGTATCTCTAGCTTATGCGTTATTGTCAAATAAACAATTTGAAACTTTCAATGTACCACTGCAAAATGTATATGCTCTGTTGTGACTTTGTAATTCATCTTTCTCATTTATCTATGTATTATTACTTAATGACTGTATGATGCTTGGTTTCAATTAAATTTTGTTGTTGGAGCTTCTCTCCCCGGGTCTTTTCTGAAAATGGGTACACTGGACACAGTCGGACTTTCCCAGTAAACAAATGCCAGTAAATGTCAATAACTAACTAACTCACTAAGGCATTGTTTCTGCTGAGAGCTTGGCGTAGTAGGACTGGTAATGATTTCAGTAAGATCATGCAGAGATAGTGTATGGTTCAGAAGGCATTATACTGTTCCTCTCCATTTAGTCTCTCATAATTATTACAATATTTTGGGGGCATCACAAAATAATTCCTGAACGTGTTCCTTCAAATAATTTTAGGGAAGAAGGAGATATGAAGTCTAGACATTTGTATAAGTTAGTTTGGCTACCTTTTTTAAGACAAACAAGTGTCTAGTTTTGGGTATCCTGTTGAATAGTATTATTTCCTTTGATAATTTTAATTTGTACGATAGAGTTCTGCTTTATCAGCAGTAGAATACCATCTCTAGTTTATTTTTTGCAATTCTGTTGTCAAAATATATATAATGTGATTCGGCATAAGGAAAGAAATGGAGCAAATTTTGATTTTGAACCATGATTCAGATATATCAAAATATCAGTGATTTCCTACAACATCCATGTCTCATGAGTGGCATATTTATTGGTTATGCTGTTTGTATTAATGTGGGCGACACTGAATCCATGGAGATGAAGCTTGGAGTGAACCCTTTTTTTTAGCTCTTTATCACTTCCCTGCATTATTTTATGGCCTACCACCCCTTGCTTCATGCTTGCACTTGTTTTTTGCAGTTATAGTTACCTATTACACTTGAGTAAGTTGAGTTGTTTTTGATATGTGATTAGGTTTTTAGAAGAAATGGAAGTGGTTAAGGCAAGTATAAATCTGGAATCCTGAAGTTGTGCAGAAAATGGTACTGGATAGTATAGTGAAACAGGCCATACCCTGAGCTGTGTGTCACAGGCCTGCAAACGTACAACAAGGAGCCCAAGGGATGACTGAACTATGGTGGCAGATATCAGGCCAGATTATATACAGAAATATCATTTAATTATGACTCACAATAATATGCGGTCAGGTAAGACAGGAAGAACAGAAAAATGTCCTAGGTTAACTGATTCCATTAGAAGTCATCGATTTGCCAGCAATTAGGCAATACACTCTAAACAAGTATACACTAGTATACTGGCACCAAGTACGAAAACATTCAAACACAAAAGGTCCATGGGAAGAGGGGAAAGTTCAAATCCAGAGCACTAACCTAATAACTAGGCATTCTGCTGATGTGGTGCAAGGTTGGTATAGTGGTTTTAAAGTGTTTACCTTATAAACCAAGGTGCAGGGTTTGATTCTCACATGGGGTAATTGGCTAGGCTTATAACTGTCCACATGAGCAGCTAGCATATTACTAATCTATGAAACTATGTGGCTACAAGTACCAATAGTACAATGATACAGAATCCCTCAGCACTGAGATCAGAATGCTTGTGTGGGACAATTTTTCCAGGGTAGGGCAACTGCAGCCACGTCTAGAGAAAAATAAAGATCAAAAGTGTAGCATAATGCTAAAGGCTAACTATGTTATGTGTCCACATACAGTTTAGGTTGTTGTTGTGTCTTTTGGCTTTTCCCAGTTAGGGGTCACCACAGCGGAACTCCGGTCCACTAATGATTGGCAATAGATTTTTACGTGCCGAGTTGCCAGCCCTGACGCACAATCTTCAATGAAGGTACACCCATTCACGCATGTCTCCACACAGAAGACGCTCTAGCTGAGAATCGAACAGGACAACGTCTTACTGTGAGGCGACAACGCTACCACAGCACCACCACCGCAGTTAGTGAAGAAAGTTAAAAGGTACTAGTAGTAACACGGCAATTGCAAGATAGAACAGAACCATGACAAAACTCGCTACAGATCTCATTTAGGGTAAAAAATATCTAGAAGTCATTATGCCAAGACTATCCCTGGAATTCATTAATGCTTACACTAAGTGTACGCCATTCTGAGAAAACAGACAACACAAGCATAACTCATACTCTCTTCCTCCTAATTTTAGCTTTTCTACTGATTTCCTTGCAACCTTAAGTATTGCGGGGCATTCATAAAGGTTATTACAAAGTGTAGACTACGTGTACAGTGTAATCTTTCTGAGCGACTAGAAAGCACAAAATGTGTTAGTGATGCTCTTGAATACAGACTGTGTACAGTTAGCGTATATTATGCATGTAATTTGAGGATTTTGCTCTAAAATATAACTGCCCTGCCAGAAAAGACAGATTCCAAAATCTTCCTACATTTAAACAGTTTGACAGCAATGAGAATTCCAGTGGCCCCTTTCTGATGTAACCAAGATGATTTTAGAATGTGACCAAAAATGTTTGCAAAACTATACAAAAATGGAACATTGTCGTTATGCAAAACTTGCACAAAAAGCATACAAAGTAGGATACTAGGCAGCAGGTACTGGAATAAGCTATACAAACAACATTCAGCATATGATCTGCAGGGAATAATTCAGTAGAGATGTAAAATTAACAAAAGCAGAAGTACGTAACAGTTAATGCTTGATAACTGTTCTTTCTGAAATAATGACATAGTAATGATTAGCAGAGTAAAAGAAAAACTGAATTAATAATATAATAATAATAATAATAATAATATGATGTGAGCATTCTTTGTACTTGCCGGTTCTTAAATCCTTACTCTCGGTTCTTCTTTTAATGTTACTATTGCTCTTATACTTCTGTCATAATATAACTTCTGCTTTTGGAGATATCTTTTCAGTTCATCTATGTCATGGTCTCTATTCTCTGACTGAAGCAAAATAGTATGCAACTTGCACCTTTCATTTTAGTCTTCTGCCAATAAAAAGGTCAGATTGGTACAGGCCTTTATCTTACAGTGTTGAATTTTTATACTCAGGAATCAAAAATTAGTGGGTTCTGGTCAACTTTTACATTTTTTCATACGATTTGTAATAGCTTTCACTCTTCTTTCTACATCTACACTGCTTTGTAGGTAGCATGGAATTGGGGTGGTATGTCTGAATTCCCATTTTACATCAAAGCTGCAAAATGCTGCAATTGCAGTATTATTTGATACAACTTCCTCTTGAATGTTGCGACAGAAGAAAATAGTTTGAAGCCAGTAATATTTTATCTTTGCATACATAATATGGAATGGCAATGATGATTTTTGTATTGAAACAGATCTGCTCCTGTCTTCTTCCATAGTAACCCAGGTATTTCATGCAAAATTAGTTTTCTTTAATTTCTTCTTTATGCTTTTGAGGATAGAGGGTAGCAGAGACTTTACATTTCAATCCATATTTTAATATGGTCTGCCATTTTAGGCCAAAGGAAAATGTCAACACTCTTTCTTTACTTTTAACCATGTCTGTATGTGAATTGTTTGTTTTATGAAAAAAGTGGGTATTGTCATCTGACTGGGACTAATGACTTCATCCATGCTGAATAACAATCAGTCCCTGCACACATGACATCACATTCCAGAATGGATAACACAACTGAATAGTTCCACAAAGTACAGACATTTGTTCCGGCCATCCATCCATGATTACTTCCTTTAGCTGTTGAACTCCAGGGGTTCCTAAGTACATTGCTTAAGCTCAGTTAACTTCTCAGCAGACACAGTCAAATGTGAAATAACCCAAAGTATTCCCAGATCATGTTCCAACAGATCCTTTTTGTTCTAGTGTGAATTACCTCTACTGAGTTCATCAACTATATATACATTTCGTTACAATGTTTATACTGAATTTTGCACTGTTTTTGCAGATTTAATAACATACATTTGTAGTCCAGCTGGAGCTTTATTCAAAGATTTCTTGAAAGTGCTCTGCAGTGGTTTGTGACCAGAGTCCACAGTGACAATTTTGACATACTGTAGTGGTGGTCATTATATGTCTGACAGAGGTAAACAGCTGCCAGCAGTTTTCCATGTTTGTGCTCTGAACCCATATAGAGGTAGATAATAATTTAATAGAACTACACCTAGGTTTTGTTCACTGCCATCAACCTAGAGAATAACGGGTTGAGAAAACTAAAACTTCAAGGTAGGATCTTCTGTAATAAATGTATTTAAGAGTTCAAACCTGCTATTATGCATTTTTTTATTAATATCAAAACCAGTTGACAACATTCACTAGTAGCTTCCTAAGGTTCCAGGTTCTGTGAAGGACAATGAAACATAAATATGCACGAGTGATACTCATCTTGTGACGAGACAATTTCCATTTAGCTACCTCTCTAGCTAACTGTCATTATCTCACTCTCCATCCCGGTCAGACATCTAAAACATTAGGATCCACAGTTCTAAAATTGGGACAGAGGGAGTTCCTTGAGAATATTCTGAAAGGCCATGTCTCAAAGGGTATTTGTGTTGCAAAAAGTACCCCAAGGTTTTATTCTGGGTCCCCCCCTTTTCTCTATTTTCATAAATGACCTGCCCAAAGCTATCCCTCATGCTACTACTATACAGTATGCAGACGACTCCACACTAATCTGCTCTGCCACAACTCCTACAGAAGTACAATCCCTATCCCAAACAACCTTCAACAAAGTAGAGAACTGGCTTAATAATCATCAGCTCTTATTAAACCCAAACAAAACCAAACTTCTATTATTCTCCCCCACTCATAAAATAACACCACCAACATTTGCAGTCTCTTCTCAGAATGGCACCCTAATTTCTCCAGAACCAACTACTAAACTGCTAGGTATAATCATTGATAATAATCTAAACTACAATGCCCATATAGACAAAACTATAAAAACAGTAAACAAAAAAATAGGCTCCATGGATAGGATTAAGAAATTTCTAACCCCAACTGGCAGAACAGCCATAGCTCGCACACATCTTCTGTCATCTCTTCTCTATGCATCACCCATCCTCACTAACTTATCCAAATCAAATCTCAACAAAATCACTAAATGTTACAACAATATAGCAAGATTTGCCACAGGCTCAGAATACAGAACTCACCACTGCCACAATCTTCAAAAATTAGGTTGGCTAGAGCTACCCAACCAGACCTATTATAACCAACTCATAGTAACTCATAAAATCCTCCACCAGCCTTCCCACACCCCCAATCTAGCTAATACCATTACCCCATATTGCAACCTAGCATCCCTTCGCTCTTCTAGCAGAATGCTAGTACAACCTACCAAAGCCAACAACTCTGCCGGAGATTCCTTATTCTCTAACACTGCTGGTAAAAAATGGAACTCCTTTCCTGGTGAACTAACCACAAATTGCTCCTTGCCTCACTTCAAAAATCACTAAAGACACACATGTACAATAACTGGCTATGTCCTTGTCTAAACCCTGACTAAAACTCAAATTACTCAGTCTGAGTTACTACACTGACTTGAGTTTCAACTAAAGCTTGTCTCAGTCTTAGCTAGTCCCAGTCAAACCCGACATTACTCATATAATCTATTAAATCATCTTAGCTATTTAAGAGAATTTCCCTTTTCTCTCTCCGTACCCGCCTTCAATTAATTTCTTCTACCCCTTTATATTACCTCTTGCTTCCATTATCAGAACTGTAACTTCTGTTCTCAGCCTCTGCTGCTTTCTACCTAACCTGCCCTTCTCTTATCTCATTCTTCCTCCCTTTCTTTATAAATGAGCTTCCTTTACCTGTTTCCTCTTCTTATACCCTCATTTCTCTTACATGTTTAATTTTTTTTTCTTCTCCCTTTATAGTTTCCCTCCACCTCCCACGTTGTTGTTGACTTTCTCTTATCCAAATATAACCTTACTTTGAACCTTTTCCATTATGGAACCTATTTGTATTTGTCTTTTTATTTTTGTTAAATTGCTTAATATCTCTGTAAATATTACCTTACTCAGACCATTCTCTTAAATATCTAACCTATGTGTATTTTTCTTTTGATTTTGTTAATTGCTAAATATGACTGTATACTGCATTTTAAATGTTTATCTGCTTGGAGCTTTTCTCCCTGGGCCTCCACTGAAAATGGATATGTATCCAGTCGGACTTTCCCGGTTAACAAATGTAAAATAAAATAAAATAAATAAATAAAAAGAAATCTCAGAAATCTATAAAAGTATAACTGTGTGCATGTGTGAATGTTAGAATATGTACATGCCCATATTTAATTAAAAATAACTAAACAGAGATATTCATATGCATCTGTCAGAAACAAGTTTGCATGTGCATGTCCATATGTCGCTAAGAATATGCCTGTTTTTTCTCACGTGCTCATGTTTGCAATGGATATAGATACATCCACTCTATTTCATAGAAAATCACAGAAACATACAGACACATACCTTCACAATCATACAATTTTAATACTCAGGCAGTGAAACTCATATGTTTAATATCCATAGGTATTTGTTTAGGAACAGATTGATATTTATCTACACATCTATATGTATACATCTCATTGCAAATAAATATTACTTATTGATGAATATACTATGTAAGGCTGGTATTCATAGTCACTTGCACAAAAGCGATACGCATAATCCTGATACTTACAAAACAGTTATCAAATGCAGAATCATAGAGGCCATCGAAACTAATGCAAAAAGGCTTAAAAATAATGAGATGCAAATGACAACTATTGTAAAACATAGTATTGTAACAAAGTGGTTTTGCAAATGAGAGACATCCATGTGGTATGCGCATCCATTATTAAAAGCAGTGCCTCACCTTTGAGACTGGAGATGCAATTTGCACAAGTGACCCCAGACATCCCTTCACTACTTTGCCCAAATATGGATGGGTAGGTCCTTCACATAAAAATATATTATTTCTCCCTGCAGTTTCTTCACCAATACCTCTTAAGCATACAGAAGCCTTAAAATAATACAAAATAAATTATTTTTCCCTGCAATCAGTTGAGCAGGCTGACAAGGTATTCACAAGTACTTCCCTGACACACACAGGTGAATTTTGTTTCCCTCAGCAGCTACTTCAGTAGTATGTCCAGGTATGCACATGCAACATAATGAAACATTTCCAAAAGTGATCTGTCTTGTTTTCACAAGCAACAAAATTAAATATTTGTGCAAGTGACTCCTTCAGTAAATGTCCTAGTATGCACACTGAAATGAAACATTCACCAAAGTGACCATTCAGTAAAATGTCCATGTATGCACAAGCACCAAAATGAAACATTTCTCCAAGCATCTCTTCAGCAAAATGTCAAGGTATGCACAAACATGAAAATGAAACACTGACCCGCATTTAATAAAATGACAGTTTATGCACAAACACAGAAATGAAGCATTCACCAAAATGACCTCATCTGAAAAATTTCCAGGTATGTACAATCACCGAAATGAAACATTCACCCAAGAGATCCCTTTATTAAAATGCACAAGTATGTACATGGACAAAATTGAACCATTTAGCAAGTCACCCCATTCATTAAAATGATCAGGTAAGCACTACCACCAAAACAAAATGTTCATTGAAGCAACCCCTTCAGTTAAATATCCAGGTATGCAGGAGCTCCAAAATAAAACATTTACCCAAGTACCCCTTCAGTAAAATGTTCAGCTGTACAGAAAAAACAAAATGAATAATACACCCAAGTGATCCCTTTTGTATAATGTCCAGGCATGAACAACCACCAAAGTGCAACACTTGGGAAAGCTACCCTTTCTATAAAATATCCTTCTATGCAGAAGCACCAAACTAAAACATTTGCCCAAGTGATCACACCAGTAAAATGTTACAGTATGCACTCACACCGAAATGACAGATTCACCCAAGTGACCCCATCAGTAAACTGTCTTGGTATATACCAGTACCAAAATGAGACATTTCACCAACCAGCCCCTTCAGTAATGTTTCCAAGTATACACAACCCCATGACCCCTTCAGTTAAATGTCCACATATGCAAAAATATTAAAATGAGGTATTCCCCCAGCGAATCTCTCTGTAAAATGTCCAGGTATTGACAAGCACCAAAATGAGACATTGAATCAACTGACCCCTTTAGGAAAATATTTAGGTGTGCACAAGCACCAAAATGAAAAACTGACACAAGCAAGTCCTTCAGTAAAATGCCAAGGTATACACAAGCACCAAACAGTCACTCCTCGTATCTGTAAATTCTATTTGAAAACTGCCACTTAGTGGTGTAAGTTCATGGCTATTAAGATGCTTAGTATGCTTATTACCTCATTATAAATACATCACTCTGAAACGTACTCATATACAATTGAGTAAGGCCCCTTTTCCACATACTAGCTATCTCCCATCATTTATGTCTTTAGCATGCTATCCTTTTGAGATAGGGGCATGTGTTTCTAACAAGTCCTTTGCATTTCTGTATTCATGCATAAAGTAAAGGATTTGCAAACCCATATAGCACTGCTCTTGGAGTATCCTTGCAAAAATATGAAAAGCCCTGGAATATGAACAGTGTGCTATATATAAATAAATGTACTGATACAGAGATAGAATGATAACTTCATTTTTGTGTTTAAATTACCTGCTTAACTGTTGTAGGCTACACACTCAAGTGTGATAGCCATTTCTGTGCATTTAAAGTGTTTTTTTGATTGTATCTGCTTTATTTTCTGAAAAAACAAACAAAAAATATACTTGTTTTCCTGCCTTTCTAAGTTAGTATAGTCCAGTTTTCAGGTTAGTGCTGAATTCAGGGCTGTGTTACAAGTTTCTGTGTTTGCCCATACCTTACTTGGATAGAAGGAAGTTTCTCTGTTCACCTGTGAGAGAGGGGAGCTTTGAGCAGCCTATCTGTCCATGGAGGAGTGGTTTCAGCCCAGAAATTAGTAGTTTATTGGCCATTTTGGGCTAATTTCTATCTCTTTCATTTCTCTGCTATAAAAACCGCATTTGCAAGGTTATTGTGCTTATATACAGCTCAGCAAGCTCCTGCCTAGTCCCCTTAAGAGTTCTACAGCAACAGAGAGACAAAAGAGAGATTGTGGAGTGATTATCATTTATCTGCATTTTCTTGCTGCCTTTAGCTAATTCCGCCTAAAACGCAGATTTTTTTAGAGTTTCTGTGATTTAAAAAGCTTGTTTCAGCTACATATTGTACTTATTTTACTGCCTGCACTTTAACAAAGTCGTGTTTGCATTTAAATTACCTGTTTATCTGTTGTAGGCTACACACTCAAGTGTGATAGCCATTTCTGTGCATTTAAAGTGTTTTTATGATTGATTTTGTTTTATTTTCTGAAAAAAAAACAAAAAAAAAATACTTGTTTTCCTGCCTTTCTAAGCTATTATAGTCCAGTTTTCAGGTTAGTGCTGAATTCAGAGCTGTGTTACAAGTTTCTGTGTTTGCCCATACCTTACTTGGATAGGAGGACGTTTCTCTGTTCACCTGTGAGAGAGGGGAGCTTTGAGAAGCCTATCTGTCCCTGGAGGAGTGGTTTCAGCCAAGAAATTAGTAGTTTATTGGCCATTTTGGGCTAATTTCTCTCTCTTTCATTTCCCTGCTATAAAACCCGCACTAGTGCGGTTTTGCACACCGGTTAGCGGCTGTTAGCTAGGATATAACTATTCCCGGCTCCACAAAGTGTACTCTTCAATTTTTCCCTTGGAATTAGATACGCTTTCAACTTAAGCATGCAAACCATTCACTTCTCAGTCCAGTACTTGCTCAAAACTCATAGCAAGCACTAATAAACCTTAGCACTAGACCCCCCTATACTGTAGAGAAGGACAATGCTCTCTATTCGACCTTACCAGCCAATCAGTACAACAGCTCACTGTACCTACCCAGGCATGTCCAAAGGACAGTTTCAGGTGTACTCTCTGGTCCATCTCGTGAATCTGGGCATTTTGAGGCAATGTTACAACTGCCTCATGTGCACAGACAACACTCTCCTACTACCATCAAACACAGATATATGCGAGAGATGCAATTATATAGCCAAACTGGAGGCTAAGCTCTCTCAACCCAAGACTAGACCAGACAGTCAAGAGGAGAAGGGAATTACTTGCATCACACCACCAGTCTCACATAGACCTATGAAACCAGAACCGGCAAAAACACACATAAATACATGAAAACATACTCGGAGGCTCTAAATAAAAATCTGCAAAAGCAACAGAGACCTCCAAAGCAGATATCCAAGCAACCTCCACCCCTCCAACACAAACCATGAAACACATACTTCACAAAACCAGTGTTATATGCAATCACAGCCCTTAAGGCAAAATAACATACCCAACACACTAGTAATAGGTGACTCTATACTCAGGCGCACCGATGTCCCACTCACTAGGCTGAATAAGGAGAAGGTTACTGTTAGCTTCCTGTCAGGTGCCAGGATCCGTCACATAACACAAGCACTCAGGTCACTCCAGAACAAGTGCAAATATGACTCTGTCATTGTCCATGTTGGTGTGAATGACCTGAGCCATACCTCCCTGGACTACATGAAAAGAGACATGGAAGAGCTCTCTGATCAAATAGCCCAGGCCGGTATGACCCTGACCCTGAGTAGCATCCTGCCCTCACCAAGAATGATACCACGGTATAAAGAAAAAATTATCAGTTTCAACAATTGGCTAAGCTTCTGGTGTTATTCAAAGGGGATCCAGTGTCTGTCAGCCTGGGATGACATGCTCAACAAGCCATGCTGCTATAGACAGCTTGCACCTGTCACCCTTAGGATTTCGAATACTGGCCAAGGCTCTTGCCACCCCCATAGAGCCTTTTTTAGGCAAGACTCAAAAGACAAACCCACTGCCGTAAATAGCACAAGTAACAAAAAACTGAGGGTAATTGCCAGAAGTCTAAAACTCAAAATGCACGCACTCGAGGTACTCCTCAGTATGGAGAAAATTGATATATGTGCAGTAACAGAAACCTGGTTTAAGGCTCCAGAGAGCACCCCAGCACTACCAGGTTACAACTCATACCAAAAAACCCGGACCGAAATACAAAAGGTGGGGGCATATCCATATTCATCAAGGATACCCTCACCTCCAGGTTAGTGGCACAGCACGATGTTTCAGAGATCATCCACATGCAACTAACAATGGGAAGAACTGCAATTAAAATTGTAGCTTGCTACATATCACCCACCATGTCCTAGGACCCCCATTCTGCATTTCTGGAAACACTTGGAAACATAAAGGTCCTACCAAACACCCTGATATTGGGTGATTTCAATTACCCAAACATTAACTGGGAGAACTACTCAAGTACTAATTCCCTTGCCCAACATTTCCTAGAATTTATAAACTCAAATGCCCTGGATCAACTGGTCAACACCCCCACCAGAGGTGACAACATATTGGACCTGGTCAACACCAACATGGGCAACCGGTGTTCCACACCAGAGGTCATCCTCTCACTGGTTAGATCTGACCATAAACTAATCACTCTGGATATCCACATTCCACCCCCAACCCCAGTCAAAGAAACCACCGTGAAAAACCTTTCAAAAGCAAACTTCACGTTACCTAAGAATGAGGTGGAAATTTTCAAATCCTCCATGCTAAAGGATAATGCTGCCCAAGCTGCAAAATCCTTTACTAATGCACTCTACAGACACCTACAAGAATGCATGGATCATGCTATCTCAAGAAAAAACAAGATTCACTCCTCCAAGAAAAGGAAACCAGTCTGGTGGACCCCTGCCATAAACCAGCTATACAATAGAAGGAGGAAACTAGTACAGAAAAGAGTAAAATCCCAAGAAAGGAAGACATCCCTGATCAGTACCAGCAAGAAACTATGATCCCTCATAAAATCATCCAAGGTTAGCTTCGAAAGAAACATTTCCAAGGACTCCAAAGATAACCACAAGGCATTCTTTAGCTATGTCAAGAATCTAAGCGGCAATTCTCAGATCTTCTCGGAGTTAGTGCAGAATGGCACAAAATACACTGAACCGACAGATTTCGTCAACATCCTGGCAGACAGGTTCAGTGCAAATCTCACCTCCCTCTCACACCCAAAAAGGCCCATAACCATACCAGAAGAATGTAGTGCCCCTGAAATCACAGACACTCAGGTTAAAACAGCTGCCTCCAAAGCGAAAAACACAGCATCAATGGGACCGGACGGTGTCCCAGGCTGCGTTCTACACAAGCTCAAAGATGAACTAACCCCTCACCTAAACACACTGTTCAAACTCAGCCTCTCCACAAGCTATGTGCCCATAGAGTGGTGCACAGCAACATTTATTCTGCTCCACAAAAGTGGAGCCACAACAAACCCTGGGAACTATCACCCTATAAGCCTGACTAGCTTGGTCTGCAAGGCTATGGAGCACATCATCATGGACCTCATTAACAGAGACATTGCAAACCTCCAAACACTGGATCCTACCCAGTTCGGCTTTGTTAAGGGCAGATCATGACTCCTAAACCTTGTGGACTTCTTTGAGACAGTTACCAAGGCTATAGACGAGGGAAAGGTGGTCCACACAGCCTACCTAGACCTCGCAAAGGCCTTCGACACCATTCCCCATTCTGATATTATAGGCAAGCTAACCTGCCTGAACATAAACCCCTACATCACGAGATGAGTTACCAACTGGCTCACAGACAGAACCCACATGGTAAGAGTTGCAGGAGCTAGGTCTGACTCTAAACTGGTTACATATGACATTCCCCAGGGCTCAGTCCTAGGACCCCCTCCTATTCGGCATATACTTCTCAGAGGTACAGGGGAGCACAGGAGGACTATGGCTGACCAAGTTCACAGATGACTGCAAACTAGGGGCTATAATTGACTCTCCAGCTGACACAGACATCCTCCAAATGGGTCTCACTGAGACAGATGCCTGGTGTCAAAACCATGGTCTCAAGCTAAATGCCAAAAGGTGCACAGTCATCCCTTTTGGAAAAAACAAAGTACCCACAAACTACCACATAGGTGTTAGCCCCCTAAATGCAGAAGGGATCTGGGGACCCAAGTAGATAGTAATCTCTCCTTTGATAATCACATTGCCAAAGTGGTTAGAAAATCCTTCTATGTAGCCCACCTAATCACAAAAGGGTTTGCATCCAGATCAAAAGATGTCATTGTGCCCCTCAACGCATCACTCATCAGACCCATCATAGAGTATAACACCCCATTTTGGATGTACCTTATAAGACACCTGCAACAGCTGGAAAGACCACAGAAGTACCTCACCAAGAGGATCACTGGCCTCAAACAGATGCCCTATGCAACTCGACTGAATAAACTCCAGCTGTACTCGGTTGCATACCGCCTACTCAGAGGTGATCTCTGCCTGACATACAAGGCCATGTCCAACCCAGAATTGATGGACATGCTCCACCTAAAGAAAACCATATCCCCTCAAGCCACACACTCTAGGGATCTAAACCTCACTGCAATAGTAAATAGGACGTGCTGGAGGGATAGATTCCTGTCTCAGAGACTTCCCATGCTCTGGAAGAAGATTCTAATCTACATCAGGAAGATCTCCTCACTAACTCTCTTCAAGAAAAACCTTGACGAGTGGATGGGAAACAGAAAGTTTACCCGGGGATAACTTCAGTGGCTCTGCTGGACAGTTGCACAGGGAACTAATGTAAGGGGGTGGCGAAAGCCAACACATTCCAGTTAGGCTTATAAATGCCTTTGGGCAGATAGCCTAGTACCTTCCTATGAACCTAAGTGATGCTGCAATATTGGCTGATTTAGGAATAAACTTTGAAAGATATTGTAAAGATATTTGAAAGATATTGAAAGATATTTGAAAGATATTTCTAGGGATCACAATACAGTACATTTTCTTGTGGTTTCTGTATATTGACTATAACTAACTTTAACATATGGTCCAAAATCTTTAGAAGTGAAAATATAACCATAAACATGAGATGAAATGATCAAATTTTATATTTTGTTTGTTAAAGCTTATATCTTTTTTTCCTGAGTCTGTCTAATATCTTAATCAGTCTCACATCATGTTCTTGCTTGGTAGCAAAATGTACAGGCAAACCATCTGTTATATCAGTGCAATCTAGAACCTTAAATACTTCAGCTAGAGTTCTCTGAAACATCTCTGGTACTGAAAATATAACAGAAGGTAAAAACAGAAATCCTTATGTACCTGATAGAGTGTTAAAAGTAAACAGCATTGTGCTTTATCAAGTTTGGTTTGCTAAAAGCCCTAATCACCATTTTGACTTGAAGACTATTTAGCATTAGACATGCTTAACCCTTGCTTTTTAGTTGTCTGAAGTGGGTAGTGTTACTTGTAAATTTATCTTTGAAATTGTGTGGATCTGTGAATATCCTTTCTGGCTTCACTGTTGTCTCCATGCTATTCATCTATTGAATAGGCACAATTATTTTAAGCTCCTAGTCAATTTTCTTTTCTGAGTGCATTTGGTATTCTTCTACATGCAAGTATCACAGGGATTGCTTTAGGACAAATCTCATCATGAGTCACCTGATAACTCAATAAAATCTCCATACTTCTGGCTTGGTGGTGTAGAGGGATGAAGCCCTGACTATAATCTGGATGACTACATTTATATTATTGGTTTGGATGCTGGAAATGCTGTTCAGGAGAGAATTGGAGTGAACAGCCTATGTTGGCTCACTCATCTTGGGGGGAGGAAACTGACAAGCCTGCTCAGCTGGTTTGTTTACTTACAAGCAGAGATATGCACATAAGACATGGCCATAGGCCCTGGGAACATAGGTTTGAAAATACCAACATGGTGACAGTAACCTTCATGGGGCACGTGTGTTTAGGTACATGCACATGTCAGGAAGAGGGAATAGAATGCCCCAACATTGATGCCGGTGCTACCATCAACCACTAGATGTAGAGTTAGGGCCACATAGAAACAGCTGTCATGGCTGTCTGTATGATGCCTGCACCATGGATTGTTCTCATTCCAGTGATGGAAAATAAATAGGCAGAGGTAGTGGCTTAATGGTCTGTGGGAATGGTAGCAGAGCAAGGATACAGAAAAACAATAAGCATGCTTTTGCAAAATGTTATCAGATGTTACATATCTGTGTTCAGGCTACTGCTCTTATACACATTGAGATTATTTGATCTGAAAATGTTTGAAGTGCCTCTTAAAATAGCCTTATTATAATTATTTTTCTTCATAGTCATATTAACATTAGGAACATTCTTACTGCTTGCCTTAGAAATATTCAACTGGCCTCCTGCTCAAACATTCAATTTGTTGTGTGCCTGTACACTTTGAATTCTTTTAATTATAGTAGGATTCTAACAAGGCGTGTGGCCCAAAATACTTATCTTATGCAATTCAGAGATAAATATAGAGTGACCACACTGTGGGACATATAGTACAGTATTCATGCTATGCTAAAGACTGCATAATGTATGCAAATGAGTGCCTACATTTAAATGAGACTCATCAGACATACCAGTGACAGGATTAGACATAGTAGAGCAATTCAAAGATGCATAAATCCTACACTATGACCCACAGTGCTCATCCATTCAGAATTCCAGGATTGTTTGGTGTACAGGGGCTTCACTCCCTCTAACATGATAGGAATAGCTGCAGCTATAGATGAGTGTTAGATGTTAGATGTTAGAAGATGCTCTTGGAGCCATTGCTTAAGACATTGCAAACTGTTCTCTACTGAGCCAGAAGATATAGCAAGCCTATTGGCCGATAAATTCAGCTCCAACTTTACCCCTCTCTCCCCCTCAACCTTCCCTCACGAAGTGTGTCTCACTAGTCTTATATGTAAAGCCATGGAAAGAATTATCATGGAAATCATCAATAGTGATATAGTAAATCTCCAGACACTGGACCCAACCCAGTCTGTTTGTCAAGGGCAGATCATGCCTACTTGATCTGGTAGACTTCTTTGAGAAGGTCCCCAAAGCAATGGATGAGGGCAAAATTGTTCACACTGCCTACCTTGACCTGGCCAAGGCATTTGACACAATACCCCTCCAGGGCATTGTTGACAAACTCAGAATGTTAAATACAAACTCATATGCCACCCGGTGGATAGCCAACCAGCTAACAGACAGGACCCAGGAAGTTAGAATAGGGGAGTCCACCTCTACAAAAAGGCCAGCCGCAAGTGGAGTCCCCTCAGGGGTCAGTCCATGGACTGCTTCTTTTTGGCATTTACTTCTCTGAAGTCAAGGCCAATGTCAGTGGTCTCTGGCTGACTAAATTTGCAGATGATTGCAAATTAGGAGCTGTCATTGAATCCCACACTGACACAAATGTTCTCCAGGAGGGGCTCACACAGACAAACAACTGGTGTCAGAGCCATGGACTAAAACTAAATGCCAAGAAATACATGATAGTATCCATCAGTAAGTCATCTACCCCTGGTAACTATCATATTGTCAATACCCCTTAGAGTTGATCCAGTAGTCATGGACTCAGGGACACACATAGATAGTAATCTAGTCTTTAACCATCATGTGTCTACAGTAGTGAGAAAATCCTTCTATGTTGTGCCCCTTATAAACAACAGTATGGCATCTAAGTCCAAGGAAGTCATTGTTCCACTGTATTCGGCATTCATTACACTTATCATTGAGTACAATGTCCCCTTTGGTATGTACCTAGCAAGGCATATCCAACAATTTGAACATCCACAGAGGTTCCTCACTAAAATAATACAGGGCTTAAGTAAAATATCTTATGCAGACTACCTCGAGGGTTTATCCCTGTATTTTGTCTCCTACAGGCTTTTGAGGAGATATCTATGTCTGACATACAGGGTATTGTCAGACCCCACTCTGATGGACCTCCTGTATATCCGCAAATCAAACAGCACCAATAGTACCAATTCTAAAGACTTAAACCTAGCCTGTGATATAAATAGGACTTGCTGGAGAGATAGGTATGTATCCCAGAGACTACCCCATCTATGGAACAGGCTCACCATTCATCTGAAGCAGAGTTCCTCCCTAACCCAATTCAAGTGCAACCTGGACAATTGGATGAGGAACAGGAAATACATCCCTGGTTTGGCACTTTTTTTGTAATGGACACAGGCAACCTATAAATAGTTCATCTCCCAGGCCCTAGCTTGTAAGTGTTTAATCTCCCAAGCCCCTGATTATACTTATCAAGGATATCAGAACTTGTCAGAGAATTGGGATGCATGGCTACGCTTAAAAAGGCCCTTGTGTTTGTTAGCCTAGAAAACACCTATGAACCTATGTTCTCTTTCATGCCACAGACAAGTCCAACAACAGCTAACTACTTCCATAATTAGGACATTCTTGACAACTACCGTGTGGATATGGACATCATACAGATGTTATCCACAAATGGAATCAGGAGGGACTACCCATCCCTATGGGCAAGAAGATTTGTGTAGCATTAACCATCCTTGTCATTGGGACCTTTCAGTATTAAAGCAGGTGACATGCTAGGAATTTTGCAGGCATCAGCTTCATAGATCCTGCATCAGTTCCTTGAAGTGATGTTGCTACATGTCGAGTAACATATTTTGTTTACACATATATCAGAGAAAAGAACCAATGCTATATGGGTATCCCATTCCCTTGATGCGCTGGGGGTCATTGAAAGCAGCCATGTTGTCATAAAGCCTGGCCTGCTCTATATTGTGTTTGGTACATCGGCCAGAAGGACTCACACTTCATCTACTGCCAGGATGTGTGCAGCATAAAGGATATCATATGCAATGTGTCTGTGTGCCACACACACAATTCTCATCATTTTCACATTGGATATACATGCAGCCTGTACTGCTGAGTGACTTCCCACAGAGTCAACTTGCTGGGTGAGTGCACACATTGTTGGGTACATAGCTCAGGATATATAATTCCCATTCCAGCAGGCAAAATACTACTTACAATGGTGTCCACTATAGGGTATTGCAGGTGGTGTTGGATATGAATTTGGACTGTGGATGTTGATCTCACTAGAAACCCTCAAACTATGATGGAATAGCATACAACACCAACATTCAGAAACACAAAATGTATTTAAACATGCATTTGAACTTCAAGGAATGCTTATTGTGTTTGATTGCATCTGGTGGCACAATGCAGCACACAGCTAAGACCAGCAGCCAGATATTCATAGCATATACCATGTTACACAACATAGTAGTGCACAAGCAGTGAACTTCAGAGTACTGCCAGAGAAACATGTTGCAGCATTAGATGAGAGGTTAGGTGGGAGAGTTGCTGGAGGCAACAGCTGCAACAGCAACTAGTGCAAGAAAGAGGTGGATGCAATACATTGCGTCACTGGCAAAAAGGTGGCACCTGATCCACAACTATGTAATGCTATATAGACAACACAGAGCACAATTGATGCATGAATTATCACACCCAGGTTATACATTACAGTGCACTGACTACCCACACTGAGCATCAGACATAACCTTACCAGAACAGGCTAGACATTGGTCAGGGCACAGTTGTCATCATTTGAACTGGTGGGGTGGAGCACAGGAATAAGATGCTAGCAAAGGGTCATGAGAGGTGGATGAGGTAGCCACTGAGCTAGGAAGGTTTGTGAGGAGTGATCCTCCAGTGGCAGTGTGTAATTACCATTGGAGCTTTTCTCCCCGGGCCTCCGCTGAAAAAGGACATGTATCCAGTCGGACCATCCAGGTTAACAAATGTAAAATAAAAATAAATAATAAATAATAAATGTCGTGAACATTGGCCAAGTGTACTTTGTGATCATACTGGTTCAGGGCTGAATGCAATCTGTGGTAAGTATGTTGTAGCACTTTGTGATCATGTACAGAAATGCTAAAGTGATGTCCCACACTGGGAACTAATAGATGGATGCTCCATGACTTGGATGATATATGCATGACACTCTATTGACTCACAGTGGATATGGAAAGTATTACAACTGCAGTGACTCATATGGGCAGTCTGCTGGGGCCTCCCAATGATGGAGCCTGAGGAGTGCTATCTGTTATGACCATAATAATGGTCATGTACAAGTCTGTGGGTTTCTGGATCCAGAAGTGATAGTGACACAGTCCATCTGTGCAAGCTCAGCCTGTGACCCTCCAACTCACATGAGGACCATTGCAAAGTCATGATTGGTATGGTCTGCGGAAGCACACATGAGAGGACAGATGCCACCTGCCTCATGGATGCCCCAGTGAATGTCATATTGAATACCAATTACAAGAGCAGCTACATCTGCTCCAAGTACCTATACATCAGGTCTGTCTGTTGGTGGTGCAGGTCATCATGCATCCTATGCAGCTGTTATTTATACTGAAGAAGGTCATATACCACACACATCTTCTCAGCCATTTTTTTGCATAGAAGATTTCTTTGTCTGGGCCATTGACGTAAACATCTGCAAATTGACTTAATTATGGTACTCAGGTTAGGGAGACCTAAAATCATGGAGGTGATCCCCACTAGCATGCCTCTCCCCCATGTTGTACACATGCAGAGAAGAGGTAGTATAGCTGATATATGCCACCTGTGGTGGTGACTCTTGTGTATCCTGGATGGGAGTCACATTTACAGGTTGTTTAGCACCTAGCACTGATGATGCCAGAAATCCATCTTTGGCTATGGTATGCAGTATCATACTGGTGACCATTCAAAGCACCAATAGTAGTGTCCTATTATGACCTCCATAGCAGTGATGTCTTGCACCACTCCCTGCTATGCCTAGTCTCAGAAAACCTTTGTCCAAAGGCACATGCCATGTGCGCATTTTGCCTTAATAACCTTATTCGTCTGGTGTGTGAACTTTTCCAGCCATTGCCTCTTTCTTGGAACCGTGACAAGACATATGCAGCTGGAAGCTGAACTATGACTGGATGACCCATATATAACTGCACTGCCCCTCCTTGATGGCTGCTGTCACACTGTGATTATTCTTACCCTGTCTTATACCAATAGTCACAGTAGACATGCTATCACTGCTGACCATCCCTCATGAGTGTGCTGTTGGCATGTATCCTGACATCCTGTACCTCTAATATCCCTCTATATGCATAGCCATAGCATGCCTGAGGTACAGGTGGTAGCACTGTGTCTGCTGTAGCATGTCTTGCACTTTGTTCATATAGCCCAGAGCAGGGGTGTCGCAGAGGACATTTAACTGTTAGGATTTTGTGCTGTGTCCAGCCACGGTGAGCCGCCCCAACACAAACATATACCTGTTATGCACTTGTGCTATGTTACATGACTCACTGCTCCTTGCTCCTCTCTGTCCCTCCTGCTGTCAGCCACCAAGAGTGCCCTGTACAGTCCAGAGGTACATTACTGGATGTCTTGTCTTCATTCAGTATGTCAGTATCAAAGCTTAATACTAACTTGTTTGCCTTAATACAGTCTCTCACAATGTGGCAACTGCAGTTTTTACCCTAATAAAAAAGGCTTTGTAGTATGTCAGTTTTTCTATTGGAGAATTTACAAGAATTGGCTCCAAATCACTACCAAAATGCATTGTGCCATCACCCACAAACAGTATTGTCATGTTTATCTCTGCCTATTCCACTGTTAATGAGATGTGCACACACTGCACTCATTCATGGAGCCTTTGAAGTCCATAGTGCTACAACTCTGTGCTACTAATACTTTTCCAAGTACATCATTGCTGTGTAGTGATGCACATCATATGATATGCAAACATATGGTCATGTACATGGGCCACCATTTTCTTTATCATGAAGACGAGAAAAATACACATGGTCTCCTCAGGTGCTGGTTACAACAAATGTCTGCCAAATACAAGCAATAGACCAGGATTTTTCTGTATGTCTTCCACAGGGTCTGTCAGGAGCACCTGTTTGGCCGTTATGATAGCCCATTATAAAATGAGGATGCTTGGCACCACCTTTAAAGGACAGTGAGTAATTCCACTGGCATCACCCATTCTGGTGAGCAGTACAGGCATCTTTATAGCAACTTGTGCTGGTGCCACCCCAACCTACTTCACCAGTGGATGCAGAAAGCAGGGAGAGTGTGCCAGACTTTTACTGTAAGCACTGTGTTATTCTTTTTTTTTCTGGCTATTGTCTGTTTCCTTTCTTTTCTTTCATAAGTTTACAGTGTACTGAATTTTTCATCCATTTTTTATTTTTACAGTAAAGTCTGTCTCAGGTAGTCTGACCAACTCACCAGATAGTCAGTGACATATACTATGCTCATGACTGAACTGTCCATTTCCAACTTTATGGCATTCCTTACATGTGTCATAATATTCTTAATTTTTTTTGTTTTTTTTCCCTTATCTATATACATAGCCTTTTGTGGTGCAGGATGAGGAGAAGAGGGGAGTATCAGAGTCTGCTCCAACTGACACATCTTGTGCTGGGTAAGCAGCAGTTACTAAGTCCACCTCTCAGCATACGTAAAAATGTCACTCTGATGAAGTTGAGCAGGAGGGATCACTGAAGGGGTCTATGGCCTTTCCCTTCTGAGTAGCCTGGAGAGGGGGAGTTCTCCCTGGTTCCCAATGCACAAATATGGAGGCTGGTTAGGTGTGCTTGAATCAGTACCACAGAGTGGCTCTTGGTGCAGTTAGTAGAGCTGCATGACAGCCTGCTCATGATGTCAGTCAAGCAGGTTACTGGCATCTGAGTGGGATGTCTTCTGGGCCACAAGTCCCCAGTACCCTGTCCTGTTCCCCAATCTTGGTGTCTCCCATACCTCTGTATATCTGTGTCCCTCCACTGTTACCCCTACTTTATGACATCATAGTGCCTCTGTCTGTCTGCATTATCTTCCCTCAATAACTTCCATATAAACTCCTCATTTTACTTACACACGCACACACACACACACACATATATATATATATATATATATATATATATATATATATATATATATATATATATATACATATATATATATATATAAAGGACAGCTGTCCCTCTCAGAAGTGTGCCTATCTTCTTCCTGCCTATTACACTTCATTCCTTATGGTTACCCTTGCACAGGTTCCTCTGCTTGCATCAAACCATTTCCTGATCTTTATATAATGAAATGGATTGACACTTAGCTGTGCTGGTCCCCTGTGACATACACACCCTGCTTTAGTTGCAGGAATGAGGTCCTTCATTGTGCATATAAATGGCCATAACCTCATGTAAACTTTGTTACCTTTCTGGTGGCTTTGATTTCATGAGGTACACTAGTGTGACTCCTTCCCTCCAGTTCTGTAGTGGGACTGATGCCTGGAATATAGCAGTACTAATTTATACTGCTGCCCTTTTCTTGGAATACTGGCACTATGCCATTACTAATACATAGATAAGCAGGTACAAGCCCTGTGTTGCTAATACATTTGTGAAATTTAATGCTGAGTCCTGGCACAGCAAATGTTTTTGATTATACCCCCCCAACCCACACACACACATACACACACACACACACACACACACACACACACACACACACACACACACACACACACACACACACTCACACATACACAGGATGGAAACTCAACAACAGGCAGCTTCTAGTGGCATAAAGTAGTTTCTTATTTTGATGGTGTGAATACGTGTGTGTGTGTGTGTGTGTGTGTGTGTGTGTGTGTGTGTGCGTGTGTGTGTGTGTGTGTGTGTGTGTGTGTGTGTGTGTGTGTGTGTGTGTGTGTGTGTGTGTGTGTGTGTGTGTGTGTGTGTGTGTGTGTCCGCGTGTGTGTGTAATGCATATATATTTGTTTATTTCTAGTTTAAGGCCTGCAAATAAAGAGGGAAAGCAGCAGGCTCAGATGAGGTCACAACAGATATGATGAAGTTACTGGGTGAGCTAGGAAAGAAATGGTTACTGAGGGTTAATGTGGAGAAAAAGGTGTATCCCAGATGACTGGAGAAGAAGCATACACATGCCAATGTACAAGAATAAAGGGGACATCCACAACTGTGGGCAGTACAGAGGTATCAAAATCCTGTTATGTTGCTTGAAAGTTCTGGAAAGGGTGATTGATAAATGGATACTCATAGTAGTGGAAAGTAAGATAGGAGATGATCGGATTGGATTCATATTAGAATACAGCACAACTGACCCGAAGTTTGCAGTGAGACAGATAGTTGAGAAGATCAAGTCCAACTGGGCATTCTTAGACTTGAAGAAAGCATATGACAAGGTCCCAAGAAAGCTGATTTGGACAGTCCTGTGGTAGCCTGAAGTCCCAGAAACATTGGTAGAATTAGTGCAGGCTCTGTAGAAGTAACCAATGACTCAAGTACGAACAGTGTTCAGTCTTACAGAATGGTTCCCAGTGTGCACCAGGGTTCAGCTCTGAGCCCACTGCTGTTCATACTGATAATGGACTACATTAACAAAGAGGTCCGAGGGGACAGATCAACAAAGTTGCTGTATGAACATAATGTAGGATTACAAGCAGACTCTGAGCAAGAACTTTGGGGTGTCCAACCTTTTGGCTTGCCGGGGCCGCATTGAGTGAACAGAAATTGTCTTGGGGCCGCATATAAAATATATCATATAGCTAACTCTTTCGCTGCCACAGGACACCAAAGTCGACCTCCTGGCTGTACTGTAGGTGCATTCGAACAATTAATAAATGTAATAAATGCCTAATATTTGCCTTAAAATTCTAATTCTTATTCTGATTTTAATTCTCTAATCTAACAGTTAACTCTAATATCTTAGTTAATATATAGATTTTTTTTACAAATAAACAGATATTCACTACAGCACTAGCATTTCTTACTGGGAAAACCACTCCACCAGTCCATCTACATACAGTGTCAACATTAGCAGTCCTACAATACTATAATCCACAGAAATAAGCCAACAAATTTGCAATAAAGTAAAGATTTCACATTACTGACTTAATAAAACAATTCTGAATAAGCTACAAGAGGGTCTCACCCAAACAAATGACTGGTGCCAGAAACATGGCCTCAAGCTAAATGCCAAAAAATGCGCAATCATCCCGTTTGAGGAAAGTGATGTCCCCACAAATTATCACATTAATAACAATGTTGTAAGCATGCAATCAGTTGTGAGGTGCTTGGGCACCCAGGTTGATAGAAACCTGATTTTTGACCACCACATTTTCTCCATTGTACGGAAAGCTTTTTACGTGGCCCACCTCATTAGTAAGGGTATCTCATCCAGGGACAAGGAGGTCATAACATCCCTGTATTCCTCCTTTCCAAGAGCAATTATTGAGCGCAACACCCATTTTGGCACGTGCCTCAGCAAAACACCATGCCAAAAGAAGACTACAACCATTTCTGCAAAAAAAGGTCAAAGGACTGAGTTCACTTAGTTATCCAAACAGACTAAAAAGCTTCTTGCTTTCCTCTGTCTCTCACTGGCCACTATAAATTTCATCACTGGCTTGCTTTCCAGGCTAAGAAAGATTCTGCCTTAAGAGACTTTCTCCACCTCAGAAATACTGGTTATATTTAAAACACTCACTACAAACACCACAGCCTTCACTGCAACATAAACAAGCCACTTTGTGTGGACAGGTTCTTGACGCAAAAACTTTCAACTTCTGCAAAAAGCTCCTCTCATTATCAAACAATGTAGTTCAACAACACTACAACTGGATGGATAGCCATGAATGTACTCCTTAAGTAAGTAGCATAGCCTTCATCAAACCAGAAGGAAAATCCACATACTAAACTTTCCCAGCTGGATGGCTAAGATGTAATATTGGTTACTCAAGTCTACTTGTCTAAGAAGATGGGCCTATTTAACTAAGAATTCCATTTGCAAAAATATATTCAGTATACATATTAAATCTCTGTTTAACACACACACAGACACACACACACACACACACACACACACACACACACACACACACACACACACACACACAGAAAAGGACCCCCTACTTGTAAAATAGGCAACCTCAGTAATCACATGACACAGTCTCGCTGATTGAAATTGTCTGGAAGTCTGAAAAAAAATCATAATAGAAATGGATTCATCCATGCAATTTCCAACCACCAAAAGGACCATCAATAAATCAACAAACAACTGCTCAGCAAAAATTAAATCAATAAGAAATCTATAAACTCTCTAAGATCATACTACATACTGGAGTAAACATATAACTTCCCTCCAATCTAAAGCCATTTGACATTCAGACATTTTAATTTGTGCAGAAGTTATTCACAGACTAACCGTTTACTAAGCTATAATGCTGACCATCACTTTTGAAAACAAATTCCCACACTTTGTCAACAGCTCAAAGTGAAGAATGGATTACTTTTTTTTATTTATTATGTATTTATTTAAATTTGGAAAACATCTTTAAAACTGTTAAATTGATCACCCACCCAGAAACGCAGAAAGTTATTGTGATAAGTAAGCCACAGACTGCTGCAAGAAATCAGTCACAGTATACTATGCTTACGTCCGAACCAATGAAGCATACCTGTCAATTCCAAAAGAATTAAAGTAGCGTAATAAGAAAGTTATTTGCAAGGTTACATGGCAGTTTATATTGGAAATAAGTGGAGATATTAAAAACACTCTGTTTCTCATAATTATGCTGAAAAGTCTTCCAAGGTAAATACAACCTTCTGATTTAGCATGGAACCATACCTCTCAACCTTAGAGCAAGAATTCTGGACAAAGTGAAAAATAAAATTGGGACACAGGCCCAAAAATAGTTATGTATCACAGACACCATTGAAACAAGTGTAGCTGCAAACATTATACATCACGTATAATGTTTCTATCCCATTATTGTCAGTTAAACATTATATGGCTCATTCAATCCTGCCTTCTTTTGCAACAAAGAAAACCATACTTTGAAATGACAAATCCATTAAAAATAATAAAACACATTAGCTCCACATCCTGCAACTTCCTACCTGCAAACAACCACAGAGCTTTCACTGAAACTAGGTCTGCTTATTTCCACAGAATGACAGCTCTCCCTAATTAAGTCTAATGGTATACAATCTACCAGGATCTGGACTACTGAAATAAATTAAATTATGGCCTGTAAATTGCAAGTGCACTTTGTTTAATTAAACTACATTTCAAAGCCCACTTGCTGTATTTTTCAGTAACATCCCAATATCCATTTCCAGGTCACTTTTAGCATTGGCAGTGGTAGACTTAGCATCCTCCAGATCCCTACAGGACCACACTCATACTGCTAACATTGTCCATTAAATGTAAATATCCATCCACTGTAAATGACAAGAAGCTATGTCTTAAAAATCTATTTTTGGCATTCCTAGTACCCAGGTATCAGGTTTTGAAACAAAGAAACATATTCTCCACAGTTTGTAAGTCTCTGTCTTTAATAATCATCTACTATTGCAGTACTCCCAACACAAATACACACATACACACTAAAACCCCCAACATTTAAAAAAATGACATTGTGCCCACCTGATTTGCCAGTATTGATGATCCAACAAAGATATGCTTACTGTTGTCCAATCTACCACTGCTTAGAACCCACCAATGACAAGACAGTACTGGGTGATTTTTTTTGTTTGTCAAAAAAAACCAATAAACTTTATATGCTACAGTCCCACATTATTCAATCCATTACTGACCCATTAATCCTAGGCAGCTGTCTCATTCTTAATCCCTGGGACTGCATTAACTTGGATGACTACTTTTATTTCCTAAGCAAAAGACACAAATCAGAAGATTTGGCAAAAATCCAGACATTCTTCGAAAATCCATACAGTTGAGAGGTATGATTTCATATTCAATACAACACTCTCCCTGTCAGAAAAGCTGCAATTTAATGAAAGTGTACTTTTAATGTAGGATGCATTTGTGAGTTAACTTTTTTATATGTTAGCCTCTTTGTGCATGTGTGTCTCTCTGTGTCTCTGTCATGCACACATAAACACACACACACACACACACACACACACACACACACACACACACACACACACACACACACACACACACTTCTACTTTCACGCACACATTCTGCGTATATGCATGCACTCACTCACACCATACTTACCTATTAACACAGGTTAAGCGCTGTCTCTTTAACATGCAATGGCAGCAAATCCATAGACGAGTCCCTCTTCAGCAAGAACACACACACTGATTCTTTGACACGAAATAATGGAGCAAACACATAGACCCTTCTTTGGCGCAAAAAAATAAAAACTAGAAGGATGCTTTGGTGCATGCGCACACCGATGTTAGAGTTATAGGTCACGGCTGCAAAAAAACACAACAAAAAAGTGTTTTGGGGCATGCATACATCGATGTTGGAGTTAGAGATAGAGGGCCGCATGGCAGAGGTCTGAGGGCCGCATGCGGCCTGCGGGCCACAGGTTGGACACATCTAAACTTTAGCAATGGATAGGTGAATGGAATGCAAAGCTGAAGGCACATGAGATGAAAATAAATACAGATAAGACAGTGGCAATGTCAGCAAATTGGGGAAATTAGAAGAAGCTGAGAATTCAGATAGAAGGGAAGATATTGGAACAGGTTAATAGCTTCATCAATCTGGGAGGGGTTGTTGAGGAGAAGGGAAGTCGGAATGAAGAGGTCAGAGCTAGAATCAGATCAGAGGGGCTGCAGCCAACTGGCACTGAGTATCAGGGGTAATGTATGACAGATGAATGCCAAAGATGCTGAAAAGTAAGGTATACAAAACAGTGGTGTGACCAGTACTACTGGATAATACAGAAATCTGGGAAGTAAAGGCAGATCAAATGAGGAATCTCGAGATGATGGAAATGAAGTGCCTGAGAAGGGTGGCAGGATGCCCACTATGGGATAGATGAAAAAATGAGGACATAAGAGCAGAAGCCAAAGTGGCTCCAATTGCAGAAAAGATCAAAGAAAACAGATTATGGTGGTTTGAGCACCTGTGCAGAAAAGCGGATGACAATTTGGTGAATAAGATTTGGGACAGACAAGAAGGTAAGAAGAAATGAGTGTTTCCATCAAAGAGGTAGATGGATTGTGTGAGAGAAAATCTCTGACAATCAGGCATGAGTGTCGAAGAAGACAGGAGTGTGGCACTGAATTGAGAGAGAATGTGACATTTAACACAACACGCAGATCCCGTGTAGAGAATGGGAAAAGGGAGGTTGATGATGATGTGCTGCACAGTATGTCTGATGTGTTAGACTGTAGCTGTCACAAGTTAACTGGGAAAGGAAATCACAAGAACAAATCAAAATGGCTGCATCATGACTTATTTACTTGTACAGTATGTGTTCTCCCAGCACTAGTAGTCAGTGTAGAGGAGTAATGTGATGAGATGCTGACTCACTTGTTCCTCTTCTCCAGGAGTGGATTCCCTAAGTCTCCCTTTGTCTGCTCTGTATGGCGCTAAACTGGTCACATATCCAGACAGCATTCTCTGGTCATTCCTAAAAAGGGGCATGCAAGTTTAGCAGTTAACAAATTAATAACATCCAAAGTAAAATAATAAAAATAAATAAATAAATAAATAGAAGAAGCACAGGTGTCCCAAGTTATGAAGAAAAAGATACTACTTTGAGAAAGCACTGTTAGCGGAGGCAGATCAGACTTCTCCACTCCTGCAGCTATACTCTACAGTATACTAAAGAGCTTAGTCATATGATGCTGGCATTAACTTTGCGTCAAAGACAAGTCTCCATTCTATACATTATGTGTATTTCATTAATTTTCTAATACTGGAAAATAAAATAGTGGCTCTGCTATGAAAGCCATATGGGTAACTCAGCAAACATGACAAAAGATTATAATTCCCCTTAATTTTGTGCTAAACATCTGATCAGGATTGATCTGTGTGTTATGTGGGTGGAATTCAAATTAGTCTAAATAAATGAATCTGCACAAAAATGCATCAGTCCATGGGCATGACTAATATAAACCAGCCATGTGGACTGCCCTGGAGTGTATGCTGGAGTCAAAATAATGTGGTAACATGATTTACAGACAAGCCCTATCTCATTGTTTCAAAGGAGAGCCTTGAAGACTGAATGTGGTAATTTATTGATGAACACCATTTCAGTCTATGACAACAGCAGGTTCATAAGTTCATGGGTAAGTACTAGACTAGCTGCCCTTGTTGGCCATTTTAAGCTTTGCTAGTTTTACTTTTTGTGCTTAAAATAACCTTTCCCATTTTGTTATAGATTGGCCTTACCAATTCCATTGCCAATAATGATATATTACCCCTTATGAGATTAAATGGTGTCATACCATAGATAATTGGAAGGTACCCATGTATAGAATAAAGCATTTAGGAACTGCATCCGTCCATTAGTAGTACAGGTGCAGTCTTGGGGTAAATTCTCTGTTTACCATCCATAAGTCTAAGCTGAGCTTAAAAATAGACAAGGAACTTTGTTTTATGTGGATGGGGAGTCTGTTTCATAGCAGCAGTACCCTCTGCAAAATATCCCTGTCCCTCCAAACCATTCTGCTGATTTTGCACAAGAGGTTTAGATCCCTAAACGGAGTATTTCTGATGCCATTTAACTTGGTGATGTGCATTAAATCCATCAGTAATGGGTCAGAGGATGCCTTGTATGCCAGACACAGGTCACTACTTAGCAGTCTGTAGAACATCAAGTATAGTGAGAAGGCTTTCAGTTGGCCCATGTAGGACATGTTGCTCAGGCTTTGTATTCTTTTAATAAGGTATCTCTGTGGGCATTCCAATTGTTGCATGTGACTGGACAAATACATGCCAAAAAGGGTGTTATATTCAAATACTGGCCTAATGAAGGCCTGAGTAAAGGGGGACAATGGCATCCCCAGATCTAGACAAAGTCCCTTTGTTTATAAGCTGTGCAATATATAAGGACTTTCTTGCAACAATAGACATGTTGATCAAAGTTAGGTCACTGTCCACACAAGTTTCCAAATCCTGAGCAACTGAGTTAACTCTTAGGAGCATATTGTCAATGTAGTAGTTCTCTAGGGTAGACAGCTCCCCAAAGGATACAATAATGCATTATTTGGCATTTAGTTTCAGTCCATAACTTTGGCACCCATTATTTGGGAAAAACCTTCCTGAAGAATTGTTAAGTTATTTGGGGATTTGATGACTGCTTCTAGCTTGCAGTCATCTGCAAACTTGGTCAGCCACAGCCCTTTGGTATTGGGTTTTACTTCATAAAAATAGACACCAAACAAGAGAGGTCCTGGCACAGAACCTTGGGACTTCACTCATGACTGGCCTCTTTGTGGAGATAACTTCCCCTATTTTGATTATTTCAGAGACAGCTGGCAATCCAGCAGGTGACATAGGGCTTTATTCTCAGTTTATTTAGCTTTTCTACTATGTCTGAGTGGGGAATTGTGTCAAAAGCTTTGGCCAGGTCAAAGTATGCGGTGTGCACTGTTTTGCCTTCACCAATTGTTTTTTTTACCTTTTCAAAAAAATCCCCCAAGATGATTAAGCATGACCTGCCCTTGATGAATCCAAACTGAGACGGGTCCATTGTCTGAAGGCTCCCTATATTCTGACTGATTAATTCCATGATAGGTTTTTCCATGGCTTTTCATATGAGGCTGGTCAGACTTATGGGTCTGAAATTGCCTGGGTCTGTGGAAGGTCCTTCATTATGCAGGGGAATGACTGCAGCTGTTTGTCAAAGGAAAAATATACTTTAAAAATGACCAAAACACGGTATGTTCAGGTTAAGGCACTTTAATCTTGCAGCAAGGAGACAAAAACGTGCTATTACAGAGTTTGTCTAACTAGAAACAGGAAATACTTTCACTTTTATACATTCTCTAACTAGACATGGCCTACCAAGCTGGTGTAATAAATTACCAGTCTTTTCATCATCAGTGTTGACCATCAGTCCCATGAATTTCTGCTGATTTATCAATTTTCGTGAGAAACTTCCTGAGGAAAACAATGTGGCCTTGATTACCACCAGTTAGATACATGTTATGTTACCATTCAAGGTACTATGGCTAATTCAAGCACAAAGCTAACAGTTCATTTCTCTAATAATCCTTTGTCTACTTTATCTCTAAGCTTCTGCAGCTGCACATGTTCTCATGCTTCGAACAGAGCTAATTGTTTAAAATCATTACATTTACATTTACAGAATATAGTATTGTTCATTCATTCGTTCCTGACCTAGCAGATAAGCACCTGCTTCTCAAGTACATTTCCAAAAGGCATAAACATGAATATTGCTGTGCTAGCAATTACTAGGTCAGAGGGCATCTTGCAAGTTTCAGAAAGCATACTGCAGTTTTCAAAAAGCATCTTTTTCAGTCTCATATGAAACTCAATTTATATATAACACAGTGCATGTAAAATAGAATGAAAAACATATTAACTCTTCTGACTATTAATTAGCATTAAGCATACACACATTAATACATATTTTTCTAACATTTCCCTCCTGTTAATACTTTTTAATTCTATTTTCAAAAAAGAATAAACAGTTTGCTTCTTTTCCTAACCTCTTCCAATCGGGATTTGCGGTTAAGAAAGTCATTCAGTTTAAACTTTTATGAAAGTGTTTCACATTCTAGTAGCTCTTCAAATTCAGTACTTTGATACATAGCCTCAGATACTGATATGTCTATGAATTCTTTTATTAATTTCTTCATGCAGGGGATTCCACAACAGGAAAAAGTCTGTCAGAGGGTTTGGGCCTGGTTTGGTCATGGCCGACACTTGCTGAATTACCTCAAGATGATCGTTAATCTCATGCTGATGATCAGGAATAAATGCACAGCATTCTTCTTTGATTAAAGTGCACGTCCCACCCCTTGCCGCTAGGGTGAAGTCAAGAGCCATTCGGTTTTGGAGCACTACAGTTCTCATGGCATCCAGTTCATCAGTTATCAGTTCAAGAGCAGAGAAAGTCGCATTGCTCATTACTTTGAGAAGTTTAGACAGTTTTTGCAGCTCCCAAATTGATTTAACTGTGCTATATGCAGGTAATATGCCTGCCCACGATATGACAGCATCACTCAAGTCCATGTGCGCAAGTTTGGTTCCCACATTATGATGGTCTTTTCAGCCTGCTTCGATCTGTTCCACTGGATTCTCAGGTTTCTTAACAGTCTTTTTGGTTACATCTCGGGTATTTCGAATACTTCCCTGAGGTAAAACTGCAGTATGTTGTATGGCCGGGACCAGGTATCCCAAAAAACAACTGCCAGACCAATTCTCAGGTAACCATTTTTATGCTTTTTTACCACACACAAAATAACAGTCCTCTACTTTAGTTGTTACTTTGTTACGAAATTACTGCCCTGCATGAAACATTTTCCTATCTATTACGGATAACTGTTTGAAAAGTATAGGATTACGTTGTACCTGATCAAGAGTCTTATGCATAGATTTAAGAAATGAGTTATAATCTGTACTACAAGATCCACCTAAATCATTTGCTTTTGTATAATATTTATACTGTACAGTGACATTACACTTGCTCCATCCCACTTGGATGGTATCATTTTTGTAAAAACATACAATTCCTTTTTGTGTTACAGGCAAATACAGTGCTACCTTATCATATGCTTTAATAGCAACTGTGTCAAAAAACAGATTTTCCCAGGTCTCATTGACCCCCAGGGGGATAGCAGCCATCAATAAACCCCCGTATGCTGTTGGTATGGCCGTGCAGACCCAGCAGTTCGAAACATTAAAAGTCTCAGCATACACACGTGTAATTGCCTGATAAGTGTTAAAGTTCAGATGCCAGTCTATGTTTGGCCCATCACGTTTAATCAGTTCAACTTTTGTGGCTGGAAAAAGGAGTGGCCACAACAAAAAGAACAATGTGATCAGCATAGCTATCAAAATGATCATGCAAGTTTTCTGAGGTTGCTCAATGTCTCTATTCACTCTGTACCTGGCCATTATGTTCTCATTGTACAACAGTAACAAGGTTTTTGTCCAATTCAAAGTTCTTAACCAGTTTACAGTGCATCAAATGAATCCAGGAGGCTCGCTCCGCGATCTTGACTGCAGTGGGTGTTGACAGTAGTACCTGGTACGGCCCTTCCCACTTCAGAGAACTCCAATTATTTTTCTTCACAATCTTCACCCAGACCCAGGTGCCTGGGGCTACTGCTACTTCCAATTTCAGTTGCTCTTTATCTGAAACAGAATTTAACTGCAAAAGTTTGTTATTCAAAAATCGTCTCATATACCCTGCAAGTGAACTGTCAGCCTCTTGCTCTGCAGACATGAGAGGTTTCCACTGAGGTGTATAATATGCCCTCCCAAACAAAGTTTCAGAATGAGTCAATCCCTTTGCATTGGGAACAGTTCTCATGCTCAACAGTGCTAGAGGCAAACAGTGCACCCAGTTCTTTTGTGTCTCACTCATCAATTTCCGAAGCTTATTCTTTAACACCCCATTATGCCTCTCTACTAATCCTGCAGATTGGGGGTGGTATGCACAGTGATTTTTTAACGATATTCCGAAATAGCAACTAAGTTGTTGCACTGTTTGGTTCACGAAATGTGTACCTTTATCACTATAAATCTTTTCCGGTATGCCAAATCTGGGTATAATTTCTTTAACAAGGACCTTTGCAACAGTAGCTGCATCTGGATTTTTAGTTGGAAAAGCTTCCACCCATTTGGAAAACATATCTATAATGATAAGGCAATACTTTTTATTCTCACATTTATTCAGTTCTATAAAATCCATACAAATAGTATGAAACGGATATGGTGGTGTAGGGAAACTCCCTTGCTTAGGCTTCAATGCCCCTTGTGCATGATGCTTGTTACAAACATGGCATGCTGCACAAACATTTTTTGTATAGTTTGTAAATCCATACGTTGTAAACACTCGATTCTCTAACTGTGCCATCCCCCCTGTTGAGACATGGCTCTGCCCATGGCTCAACAAAGCTGCATATCTAAACAAGTTAGATGGCAGAATTGGTTTCTTTTCCTTGGAGATGTACAGTCCCTTTTGAAGAATTGCTCCTCGGTTTATCCACCTCTGTTTTTCTACATTTGTAGTAAGTGTCTGCATTGTTTTCAACAGTTCTAAATCTAAAATCTCAGAGGGTTGTAATTCCTCATTCAAAAGAAAAGCTTCTGAGGCTGAAGCTGCCTGTTTTGCAGCTTTATCAACCCGTGCATTACCTTTTGAAATTCTATCCTGTTGCTTGGTATGAGCTACGCATTTGCAAATAGCTACTTTTTGAGGTAACTGAATAGAGTCTAATAAATCTAAAATAAATTGCGCATGATTAATTGGTTTACCAGTAGATGTTATCATTCCTCTATTTTTCCACTGCTGCGCAAAAACATGTACAGTAGAAAAAGCATACTGACTGTCAGTAAAAATATTCACTTTCTTACCTTCTGCTAAGGTACACGCCCTTGTCAAGGCAATCAATTCTGCTGCTTGTGCAGATAAGTTGTGTGGTAAAGATTTTGCTTCTAAAGTCTTGGTATCAGAAATGACTGCATACCCCACTAGGGTCTGTCCTATAGGACCCCTCCTGCACGAGCCGTCCACATAGTATGTCACCTTGGCATCATCCAAGGGAACATCTGTAAGGTCTTGTCTAGGTAATGTCTTTTGCTTGATCTCCTGCAGGCAGCAGTGGGGTTTGCCATCTGCAGGGGTTGGGAGCAAGGTTGACGGATTCAAGGTTGTGCATCGTTCAATTGTCATATGAGGTTGGCTCAGCAGTATAGTCATACAGGAAAGATGTCTAGCAGGAGAAATGTATGCTACTTTTTCTTGCAGTAAAATAATGGCGACTGCATGAGGCACTCTCAATGTGAGAGGGTGGAACAACACTACTGAGGCCGAAGCCTGCACTGCCATTGCAGCTGCAACTACTGCTTGTACACAGTGGGGCAGGGATCGCGCCACTGGGTCTAACTGTGATGAATAGTAAGCTATGGGGTGTTGTTTGTCCCCGTGTTGCTGTGCCAACACTGATGTCATATAACCTTGCTTACAGTCTACAGTTTGGAAAAATCGCTTATGATAGTTTGGTAATCCTAAAACTAAGGATGATGCTATCAGTTGTTTTAACTTGCAGAAAGCTGCTTCTACTTCTGGTGTCCACTGTAATAAATCATGTGCTGCCATCGGCTTTTTAAATATCAAATTAGTCAGTGGAGCAGATTCCAAAGCATAATTTGGTATCCAACTCTGACAAAAGGTAGTGGTTCCCAGGAAGGACATAATTTCCTTCTTGGTAGTCGGTCTAGGTGCTTGTAATATTGCTATTTTTCTGTCTTCATCCAATATTCTGCCTTCTTTGGATATTACATATCCCAGGTATTTAACTTGTTTTCTCCAAAGTTGTAGTTTGTTTTTGTTCACCTTGTGTCCTTGAGTAGCTAAAAACTATAATAATGCTATGGTATCCTCCCTACATTCTTGCTGGGTGGGGGCTGCCAGCAGAATGTCATCTACATAAAGTAAAATCTGATGACCTTTCGGTGGGATAAATCCCGCCAGGTTGCTTGCCATTTCTTGTGCAAATATTGTTGGACTTTCACAATATCCCTGTGGTAATCTCGTATATGTATACTGTTTCCCCTGAAATGTAAATGCCAATGTTGGCTGTCGGGGTGTATCGGTATTGAGAAAAATGCATTGCTAATATCCACCACATAAAAATACTTTTGCTGAGACTTTAAATCATTCAACAGAGTGTGCGGATCTGGCACCATTGGTGCCCTAGGTATAACTGCATTATTTACAGCTTGTAAATCTTGGACCATACGCCATTCCCCGTTTGCTTTCCTGACAGGAAATAAGAGTGTATTACATGGTGAATCGGGAGATTCTATTAAGACTCCTTCCTTAAGTAAGGCTGCTATTATAGGTTTGATCCCTATCTCTGCATCCTTTCTCAAGGGATACTGTCTTTTCTGAATCTAAATGCTGACTTTAGCATAATAGTAACTGGTCCTGCTGTTCTTATAAGTCCTACATCTGATTTCTCTGTTGACCAGAGAGTCTCTGGTATGTTTCGCAAGGCTTTTTCCTCTTCCTCCAATAAGAGTAATACTCAGCTATTCTCACTAGCCTGTGAGTGCACAGCTGTGTGTGTCTGTGTTATCCAATTCAATTTCTGCTTCTGTACTCCTTGTTCGGAGAGTTCTAATTCTGTCTGTTTTTCCCACCTAGTGACTTTTTCTTCTAAGTCTGCCCATTTCAAACTTCTATTTTTGGTTAAGCTAACATGTGGCAATCAATTAGATTTGTAAAGTGCTAAAATTCCTGGGGCAATGAACAGCTTATTACACTGTTTCCTTTTGTGTCCCAGTACAAGTTTTGTAACACTAGCCTGTTTGCATGGTTTTGAAACAACTCCTGCTCATATTCTTTATCAGGTCCTGGTCTATTACAGTAATATAGAGTACAATGCAACAAATGTTGTTTGTCAATGTCAAAGGAGGGGGATTTACTGATGGCTACATTCATCAGTTCTTCGGTTACTGCCCCTGGACCAGTCGTATCCAAGTCCTGGCTGTACCATTAATATATCTCACCCTCCTGTTGCACTACAAAAGTATCTATTTGTCACTGTGCTTCCATACCCTGCATGGTTGGAACTACGGCTATGCCAAATATCTGCATTAAGTCTCTGCCCAAGAGATTTACTGGGCATTTCGCAGAAACAACAATTTTACTTTTCAGGGTCATTACTGAAACGGGGTCTGTTATTGCTATATCATGGGAGAGTGGCTCCCGGTACAGCTGTCCATTAGTTGCTTTCACTAGTATATAATCTGGTGATTCTGAATCTTCCGGTAATTTGGAAGGATGTATCAGGGTCCGTGAAGCCCCTGAGTCACACAAAAATTTGACTTCCCTCCCCTCTACTAGAAGTGTAATTTCCAGTTTTGTGTCTGCTAAGTAGAGCTCTAGGCTCAATAATGCTAGGTCTAAAATTTCATTTTCATCAACATCTACAAATTCATGTACATCCTCTACCCCTTCTGTCACATCCTCTACCCTTGCTATCACATTTGCATTTGTCTTTTCCTGTTTATTCTCATTCAGTGATTCCTGACTATCATATAGTCATTCCTCATCCTCCTTATTTTCCATAGTCACCTTTTTATTTAGCCTGCAATCCCTTGCTAAATGTCCTTTTTTCCCGCATTTAAAACATTCACCCCTTTTCTTTCTTTTTTCAAAATCTTCTGATTGTTTATCAGATTGTTTGTTTCCCTGGGTATTTTTCTTACCTTTTCTCCCAGTTTGTACTACAAAAACTTCTGACACATCTTCTGCTGAAAATACTTGAGTTTTCTTTTTCTTTTTACTATTAAAATGTCTTTCTGCATGTCTTGCATATTAAAGTAATGGCTGCAATCTACTTGTACGATGATCTACCATGTGCTTCGTAATAAAGCTGCTAATGGGAGTTATACTTCCTTTCAAGAATGCATTCTTTAGCTGCTGCTCATATGGGGAATCATGTGTCTGATTTTCTGGTATCTGCATTCTGCAGAGGTTATTAAAACATTCTAATAATCTAGCATAATATCTATCAACCGTTTCACCTTCTTGTTGAATGCACTGATTAATGCAAGTCCAATCAGCCCTAGGCTTCCATTTTTCAGAGATTCGGTCTGTCAGACCCTTTACTCTGCCATCTAATTCTGAATTAGTATGTGGGAGTGGTCTAAGCTCTGCATCACGGGGATTCCAGTCACCACTGATCATGTGCCAATCTGGACCTACAATTTGTCTAACTACTTTTTCTACTTCCTCTCCATTTAAATGGTAACTTAATCTCATACCCTGTAAATCTTCTAAAAATTTTCTAAAATTCACTTTGGATGGGGAATTCCCTCCGTGGCTTTCCAGACATCTTCCGGTGTCCACGGTCTATAAACTAAAAGAGTCGGATCCTGTCCTGCCTGTCCTGCCTGAGGATTTGGTACTTCTATGAGTGGACATATTTCTTCCTCACTCATAGCTTGTGATTTTCTATTTATTTCATATAATTCAATCTCCACTCTCATGTTGCGTGTTCGAGACCTTGTCTCAATAGGATCCCTGACAAACGGTTTTGATGCCATAGAAACAGCTGGGCATAGCGGAGGTGGATCAGCTTGTCCACTCACTTCATATTCTGGTAAGGGAAGCGGAGAGGGTGAAGGAGGGGCCGTCACTATTATCACGTTATTATCTTCTTTGTCTAAGAACATTGTTTTTGAATTTTTAATCTTTTGTTCCCTGCGATTTGCTTCCTCAAGCCACCTATGTGCCTGAGGAACTCCTAATTGTCATTGCTTTTTTAATTGACCTTTTGCATCTGTTTTAAGTTGCCTGACAAGTTTAATAAGTGCAAGTTTATCTAAATTACCATCAAATTTATACTTATCAACCCATTTTGTATAGTACTTAACATTGTCGGCACACTGTAATTGCATATATTTCGCGTCTTCAGTTAGGGGTGGGTCTCGGGAACTTTTCATGCACTGATTTCCCATGTTGCCTTAGCTAAGCTGTAAATTGTTACGTAACCCTTCTTATCACGTGGTACCACGGTTCTACACCTTTTCACAGTTTATCTAGAATAACTGTCTACCTATTCTATTTCCCTGATCTATGACAAGACAGTAACCTTTTTTGTCCCTGATCTGCACATGCAAATCTTCCTGACAAAAACAGTTCTGCAACTAGTCCCTGATCTTAAAACAGAAATAAGGTAAATTCCTCCTTACCTGACCCTCCGTGAGTTGATTCACCGCATCGTTGACTCATCCTCCAATCCCAGATCAGAAACAGTGGCTGGCCTCTTTCGAATGACAATTCAGTCGGAGGTCTTTCAAAACAGAAGAGCCGATTTGACCTCTTCGTACAGATGCATGCCACCGGGCCCAATTCTGACCTAGGCCTAGAGCGAGAGGTACTTCCCCTATTTTGATTATTTCAGAGACAGCTGGCAATCCAGCAGGTGACATAGGGCTTTATTCTCAGTTTATTTAGCTTTTCTACTATGTCTGAGTGGGGAATTGTGTCAAAAGCTTTGGCCAGGTCAAAGTATGCGGTGTGCACTGTTTTGCCTTCATCCATTGTTTTTTTGACCTTTTCAAAAAAATCCCCCAAGATGATTAAGCATGACCTGCCCTTGATGAATCCAAACTGAGACGGGTCCATTGTCTGAAGGCTCCCTATATTCTGACTGATTAATTCCATGATAGGTTTTTCCATGGCTTTTCATATGAGGCTGGTCAGACTTATGGGTCTGAAATTGCCTGGGTCTGTGGAAGGTCCTTCACTATGCAGGGGAATGACTGCAGCTGTTTGTCAAAGGAAAAATATACTTTAAAAATGACCAAAACATGGTATGTTCAGGTTAAGGCACTTTAATCTTGCAGCAAGGAGACAAAAACGTGCTATTACAGAGTTTGTCTAACTAGAAACAGGAAATACTTTCACTTTTATACATTCTCTAACTAGACATGGCCTACCAAGCTGATGTAATAAATTACCAGTCTTTTCATCATCATTGTTGACCATCAGTCCCATGAATTTCTGCTGATTTATCAATTTTCATGAGAAACTTCCTGAGGAAAACAATGTGGCCTTGATTACCACCAGTTAGATACATGTTATGTTACCATTCAAGGTACTATGGCTAATTCAAGCACAAAGCTAACAGTTCATTTCTCTAATAATCCTTTGTCTACTTTATCTCTAAGCTTCTGCAGCTGCACATGTTCTCATGCTTCGAACAGAGCTAATTGTTTAAAATCATTACATTTACAGAATATAGTATTGTTCATTCATTCATTCCTGACCTAGCAGATAAGCACCTGCTTCTCAAGTACATTTCCAAAAGGCATAAACATGAATATTGCTGTGCTAGCAATTACTAGGTCAGAGGGCATCTTGCAAGTTTCAGAAAGCATACTGCAGTTTTCAAAAAGCATCTTTTTCAGTCTCATATGAAACTCAATTTATATATAACACAGTGCATGTAAAATAGAATGAAAAATGTGTTAATTCTTCTGACTATTAATTAGCATTAAGCATACACACATTAATACATATTTTTCTAACACTGTTCTACATTCACTTGGTTCAAACCTGTATAGAGGCCGAGACTGAACAGTGTACTTAGGAGTGTGGCTAAATCATGCTTTGTGCTATTTAAAATACATCCAGGGGATATTATTAGGACCCATCAAAGTAGTATTTTTAGTTTCTGACACCTTTTAGGACTTTGACTTCTGTGATAGCTGGAGGTGAGCCAATTTCAGGTATAGCTTGAGGGACAGACACAGATGAGAGAGGGGTAAAGTTACAGCTAAGATCATTGGCCAACAGGTTAGCTTATCTTCAGCCTCAGTGTAGGTAACATCTTTCACAATCATATCAATGCATTACTGCATTGTGCTTTTGAGATGACAGACATGACTAAAAGTGCCTTGTGATTATCTTTGACTTGGGTAGCTATTTTAGCCTCAAACCTGACTTTGATGGATTTTATTTAGCTCTTGAGTGGTTTGTTTATTTCAGTGACAAGGACTTTAACATTCTGGGAATTAATCTTACTTTTGGTCAAAATTATTTTCCTTTTATGATGAAGCATATTGATATTATGGTTCTACCATGTGGGTTTGTTTATGGGGTTTGCTCTGCACTTGTTCCTATAGGGTACAGCTGCATCTATGCAGATGTTTACATTCTGGTATAGTGTAGTGGTGTACATTTTTGCATATTCAGTGGAATTAACTAGGTTTGGTGGGGATTTGAAGCTTGCTAATGTATCACTTTGGAGTAGGTAGTTTGCCTTAAAGAAATGTCTAAAGGTACCTTGGGTGGAAGTGATTTCTGGTTTCAGTTTTATTTCAAAGGAGACTGCTTCATGGTCAAACCTAAAAAGTGATGAAGATATGCAAGGGATGGTGCAGGATACCCCCATACTAGTAAGAACAAGATCCCAGATGTTGTTTCTCCTGCTGGGTACTCTTATTAATTGTTCCAGGCCATCTGTATTGACAAAGTCCAGCAATCTCTGTGCTTGTGCGCTAGTGGTGCTGTAAGTTTCCCAGTCTATAGTTGGATAGTTGGATCACCTAGGAAAATGGTATTGGGTTTAATACTGAGTGATTCTAGTTCCTGTGGATAGGTGTTGTATCTTTCTTGTGTCATAGAGGGAGTTCTATGCTTTGCTAATATATGGTAAAGGACATTTCGGATGTTTATTTGGACATGGAAATGCTGTAGACCATTATGCTGCTTTACCAGCCTTGATGTGAGTCTCTTCTGAATGTAGACTGATACACCTCCACCTTATTCCCCCTCCTGCAAAATAACTGGTTTAAACATATGGAAGGCATTATAGCCCTGCAAAGTCATCACTGTAGCAGGTAAGTACTGTGAGGTCGTTTGAATGTGTATACATATGTGTGCATGCGTGTGTGTGTCTGTGTGTGTGTGTGTGTGTGTGTGTGTGTGTGTGTATGTGTGTGTGTGTGTGTGTGTGTGTGTGTGTGTGTGTGTGTGTGTGTGTGTGTGTGTGTGTGTAAGGACATGACTGTGCTGTATCAGGTTTTGTGTGTGTGTGTGTGTGTGTGTGTGTATGTGTGTGTATACAAGACTATAAGTACCTGTGTAACAGCATTGTGTGGGTTGATAAGGAGAAGAAGAACACCTAACCACATTAGATGATCATTTCAGAGATATGCAAATGATTCAATAATAAGCTTTTGCTTCATGTGGCAGTTTGATATCTCTAAATGAGGTTTGGAACAGACCTTTTTGTCCTGGGACATCTTCAGTGAGGGACTAGACACATAGGTTAGCATGAATTAAAAAATAAGGGTAGGATAGGTTAAATGGGAGGGAGGGATATTTAGGAGGAAATGAGGTAAGAATAGGGAGGGGATTAAAGGGTTTTGTCGAATGTAATTGAGGTAGGAGTCACATTTTGTCGTGAACTTGCTACAGGGGATATGTAGGTTTATGTCCGAGATGACCTGTAGGTACTACGATGGTCAGGTAGGCCTTGGATTAATAGTGGATATGGAGGAAGTTGATAATGGGGGGAGTAACATTTATTTATTTATTTATTTTCTCTCGCTCTCCTCCATTTTATATTTCTTAATTTCTCTTACTTGTGTTGTTTGTCAGATGAGTAAAGTTGAGGAGGGAGAGGTGCGCAGGGCATATCAGTGGACACTATTGTGCAGGGCACTTATTAGTGAGGTTTGTTATTTTAGGAATATGTTTTAAATGATTGTAGCCATTTGTGCTTCATTGAGAGGTAGTGTTACCTCAGTCTCCAGGCACATTGTTTGAGTTTGCATCGGATTGTTGCAGCATCTTGGGGTGAGAAACTCTGTGACATCTGAAGGTAGGTGGCTGGTTGGGTTTTCTGTTGGGCCAGCTCTGACAGAGATATTAGCTGCACAATATTTTCATGGGTATTTTGAGTGACGAGTTATGCTTCAATATGTTAAATTTAGAGCTAACATACAGTTATACTAAATGTCAACAAAGTCACTATTTGCATTACGGAAGTGTATTTAATGGTGGACATAAAAGTAAAACTCATATGCGTCATGTATACTTTCCAGTGGATTTAATGCTCCGAGACTTGGAGACATTTGTAGTAATGGTTCATTCTCAACAAATCAGATAAAACTCACACTGAGCGCATCTTTTTGCGGGCTTTGGGTGGGCAGCATAGTGGTTGGCCTGTGGCAGTCCATCTTTGATTTAGCAAAATAGTTTGTATTTAGTTATAATGCAGCAAATACATAACATTGTGTTTAAAGTTTACTTAATGGTAGTGTACATGCGGTGTAGCGGTAATATAGTATGTTCGATCCACCTCTTGGTGATTGTACCTCCTTTTGAGTTGGAGGATTCTGTGCTGCATACTGAAGGGGTGAGGGTCTGATTTGCATTTTGGAAGGAGGTATGTTGACTCTTGGCTTTTGAAGTTATGCAGGAATGCTTGAACCATGCTGTGTGAGCTTCTGAGTGTGGAATTTGTTGGTGGGTGTTTCCCTTTTCAGCTAATATGTTGCACTTTGTCAGTGGTGGTGTTTAAATGTTTGGAACATAAGATTGAGAGCTGGGGGATGGAACTTTGTTGGCAATGAAGTGCTCCTTTGGGGCCAGTCTGTTGTGCCATGCTCTGAGGTATGTTCCTCAGCTGGGACCAGTGATGCCTTTTTGTGGACTCTGAGCGAGTTGTTTAACAGTTGGTGCTGGGCATGTGTGGTGTGGAACTAACAGTCAGTGCTGTGAGCTTTCTCCTCACATGGATACGCATGTAAGGAGACTTACTTCATTTTGGCTGCAGGTTCAGCAGTATGTATTTTGTCGGCAGCAAAAGTTGCTACTGTAAGTGGTGAATAAAACAAAAAAAAAGGAGAGGAGTCCAAACTAGATATATTGTCACAAGGGGGGCAGGATGCGAGCTTGAACATCATGTGGAAGGCCAGAGTGAGTGCTGATGGGGTGGTTGAAAAGGTTTGCTTGATGTATGGCTGTCGGCATGCATTTCGACAGGGTGTGGTGTATGGTTGGCTGCATACATTTGAGCAAGGTAACAGTGGGTAGGCAGGGTGTGAGTTAATTGGCGGGAGCTTACAGTTTGCTGCCCGTATGACAGTTTGTCTCTTCTAAAAAAAAAAAATAAAAAAATAAGTTCTGTGCTGTGCAGATTTGGTGGAGATGCCAGGTTTATACCGGTATTTTGGCCTGTCCTTCATGTATCTGTGGTTCTCTAGTAGAGTGGAGGTGGGTGACATAGAATTTTGGAGTTTCAAAATACATGGGATAATGCAGCATCTGATTTCATATTCGGGTTGGGCATTTGCAGTTGGAATACTCATGGCTAGTTAGGCAGTTGCATTATGATATCTTCTCATGTGGTGTGGGGAAGGTTGTTGTTGTTGTGTCTTTCGGCTTTTCCCGGTTAGGGGTCACCACAGTGGAACTCCGGTCCGCTAATGATTGGCAGTAGATTTTTACATGCCGAGTTGTCGGCCCTGATGCACAACCTTCAACGAAGGTATGCCCATTCACGCATGTCTCCACACAGAAGACGCTGTAGCTTTGAATCGAACAGGACAACATCTTACTGTGAGGCGACAATGCTACCGCAGCACCACCACCACCGCAGTATACTATTCAGTTTTATTTTAGATAACAAACAGTTAAATAGGTAGGGGGTTACTGGCCTACCTCTTGGCAGTATGGACTTTCTAGAGCATACAGATTCTGCCTCATGTTCGTGTTCGTTTCCATGGAAGTGTGGTTCTCTGGTAAATTACTGGCAAACCATTGCTATGGAGGTTGGAGGGTAATGACTGCATTTCAGTTGCGGACTTCAGGTCCTTCAGAGAATTCATGTTAGTGCTAACCCAGTATTCTGTCTATTTTCTACTTTGCAAGGGCAATATCACATGCTTCTCTAGTTTGGTGGGCCATGATCACACCTATGTCTATATTACTTGCTCTGACAGCTTCAGACGTATTTGCTCGTTCTAGTTGTAAGCTCAAGTGGTTGTGGGGCTGTTTTGGTTTGATATGGGGAATTGTGTCACTGGTGTTTTTCTGTGTTGGGGGGGCAGTGCGATGGCATGTTTCTGGTGCTGTCGGGATGGGGGAGTGGAGTCTCTTTGTCGGGAAACAGATTGGGGTGATGGTGGGTGGTTCTAACTGGGGGGGGTGTTCACGGGCTGCGAGCTCTACCAACTAACTGTAATATACCACGCAGTTTCAGTTTGCACCCAGCTAAAGCATTACTCTTAAAAACAAAACAAAACAAAAAAGAACAGATATGTCATGGTTGGGTGGACATTCGGCCTGTGTTTGCAGAAATTAGCTACACGGGGAAAGGATGAACGTTACAGAGATACTAGTTGTTTATTTGCTTAAAAGTCAACGACTAAGCCTATTCATAACTGGTCTCTGGGGGATTTTTGTGAACAGGGCTTCTCACTTTATTAGGTTATATGATTGAAATTTTCTTTTTCTTGGTAAGCTAATTTCTTTAGCCTTTTGAATGTTGCTATTTCCACAGTTTCCATTCCCAAAATATGGAACAATGACCCCTATTGAGATACCCGTGAGAAGTCTCTTTCAGATTTCATTCCCTTGGGAACATTCATGCTACAGTTAAGGGCTGGCACAATGTTACTCATAGGCACACGGTACAGGGTTTGATTCTGATCAATGGTTGCATGACTATCACTTTTCAAATTTTGGGAGAGCACAACTGTAAAGACTAATTTTCATGGAGCGTTTGGGTTTTGTTTCACATTGTTGGCTTTCCTGACACATTTTGTTTGTTTCCGGCAATTCATTGCCAAGTTATATAGTATTGCCATCAGAAGATAGTGAGGGGCTTGTGGGGTTTGGATTGCATCCTCTTCAGAGGACTCGTACTATATGATGGAGCCTTTCAGTTAGGATCTTAGGAAGTTACTAAGCTATTGGGCTGGAGGTCCTTACAAGCCTTGACAAGAATTTGACCCATGCTCTGAGAAGTCAGCACCCAATGCCCCTGTCCAGTAGGGACATGGGAGGAATCCCAGGGGTATATTTTTGTTTTTCATACAATTATCCAGGTTGCCCTTAAAATGCGTTAATGAGGTACTCTGCTTGAAGTGGCGCGGGAATCTATTCCACAGAGGGGATAGTTTCTGGGACTCAAACCTGTCCCCCAACAAGTCCTATCAATGTCACAGATCAGGTTGAAGTTGTGTGTGTGGGTTACTGAGGGGAAATTGACTTGTGGATATGCAACAGTCCCATCAAGGTAGGGGCCTGATATTGTTTTGGGGCATTGTGCTCAATAGTGGGTCTTATAAGGGAGGAATACAGGGATGTTATGGCTACCTTGGCTTGGATGAGATACCCTTACTAATGAGGTGGGCTGTGTAGAAAGCTTTCTGTACAATAGAGGCAATATGGTGGTCAGAGGTCAGTTTGCTATTGATCTGGGTGCCCAAGTCCCTCACGACTGACTGCATACTTAGGACCTTGTTGTTTATGTGTTAATTTGTGGGGAGGTCGCTCTTCTTTCCATCACTTGCTGACTGGTTGAGGGCAAGGCAAATATCATCAATAGAGTGTAGACAGAGTTCACTTTTCAATTACTCTTCGAATTGGAGTGCTGGGAGTTAGGGTGAGGAAGCACTGATTGAAAGCATTATGTATTTCATTCCTTGATTTAACATTAGCTAAGATGATAGATAGTAACCATGGTTTAATAGCTTATTTTCCCATGTATTATGGAGCCATTTTCTGTTTATTTTACATGGTTATCAGTTGTATCATTACCATGGGAGGTTTGGAGTAACTTTAAGGGGAACTTTGTTACGGTATCTAGAGTTTTATTGGGGTTTTCGCACTTTGTATTTGTGAGTGCATTTTAGGCAGTTGATGAAAGAGAGAGGCCCTTGGTGGGACATAATTTCTTTAAGAAGTTTTTGGTTTGTGTGTGGATTATTTACAGTATTTTCTTTTGCAGATTACACTGAGGTAGCAGATGGGGATGTGCAAAGTGAACAGTAGTGGTGGTTGGAAGGAATGTGGACTCAACAAGCAAAAGAGGATGCAGTAAGTAAGTATCGCCCAGTTGAGCAGTATGACAGGAAGTCACAGTTTTCCAGCTGTGCAGCTGAATATGGAGTTGTTTGTTTCTATTTTTCTTCCCTGCACTGGTAAGGTAATATCTCAGTTTCTGTTGATCATCTGCATGGAGCATCAGGCTTGAATCTCACACTACATTACTGGTACTTGTGGTCTTCATGGGATTGGGTCAGGAAGGTGTATAAGCAGGAGGAGCATACTATTTTACAAAAAGGGATGGGTATAATTATTGCATTAAGTATTTGCTTGCCTCTGAAGCAGGTATTGGGTGGTTAATTAGGCTAGGTATTTGTGAAAATACAGAGGGTGGGACGGGTCTTGCCAAAGGCTTCTTCCAGTAATGACTTGCTGGCTAGGTTTAAGGGCATGTATATGGTTATCTATATATGTATATATTGGAGTGATTATACCTATATAGGTTGGAGTAAGGTTTAAGTAAAGGTATTATGAGGTTCTCCTTTTGATGGCATCTTTTTGCTAATGCCGAGTTTCAGTTTTGAGTGGATAAGGATTACAATGGGAGGTGCTCTATGAAATAGGGAGCAAGACAGGTTGGTGAAGGTTAAAGAGCCTTGGTATGACGCAATTAGATGGGACAGGTTATTGATAGGGGTAGTGAAGTTAGTTTGGGAACAACTTTTTTTGGATGGGTGGGTAAGAAGTTTCAGGTAATTTTATTTTGGTAAGTATGTAGTTCGGCATATAAGACTTTGGTGGAATTCTGGGGTACGGTAACCTATTCACCTTACGGTGCTGGTAGAGGGCTTCTAAGTACTCTGGTAATTAGGAAATTGTATTTGTTTGTAAGGCTTGGTATTTGTGGGGTGATACATCTGTCCATCAATTTGATATTGGTACTTACTTACTAGGTTAAGGTTTAGAGGGAGTTTCTCAAGAGCCTTGTTGTTTATGCTTGAGTAATTTTGTATGTAGGGTTTTAGGGCATCAGTTTAGGATTTTACACTGTTTATAGGTTGTGGTTGTTCTTTTTTGGAATGAGTTATATATATTGTGGCAGACATCAGGGGTAAGATATTAGTAGGTTGCATTGTGTAAGTTAGGTTAGTGAGTGAGATGGAGGGTTTGATGGAAGGGTTTACCATTGAGTCACTGCAGTTTCAGGATAGACTGAGCTGGGTCGATTCACTATGTCCTGGATGGTAATGCCATGGACATTGTGTGACCTGCTGTCATTGGGCATTCGCTAGTTTGTTGATATATTGGGTTAGTTAGCTTTGCTTGGCTTGTGCTACTGTTGGTGATGTTGTTGGGGTCATACTGCTTCTGGCCATGATGATGGTTTAAGTGTCTTACTGTTTATATTGGAGAGATGATGTGATCACGCATTTGAGGAAATGGAATTTATAAGAGAATTTAAGAGGGGTATCACATTCATTGGACAGCGTTAATTTAAAAAAAAATGTGGTGGTACAATGGGGTTGTAAGGAGACACAGTGGTATGCCTTTGCCTCGGCATGGCTTCGGTGACAGGGAGCTTAGCAGTGGGTCCAGATGATGAGGTTATGGTTTGTTACCTTGGCATAAGTGAAGGGTTAGTGGTTGTTTTCAATTGTTAGGCAATTGTTTTTTTGTTAGTTATTTATAGGGTGAGGAAATAATGAATTGTGTCCAGTTTTGTTGGAGGGATAAGTACACTGAATGATGCTTGACATATTGCCTTTTTGGAGGTTAGTTTGCTGAAGTTAAATTGGAGAGAGGGGGAACAGCCTGGTTAGGCTGGTAGGCGGAGAAGAGGGGCAGGCTTGCCCTCTTCTGTTCCCCCTCTGGTGATGGATGTGCAATTCAATAAGTTTGGAAGGAAAGTGAGCGGTTGCTCTGATGGATAAGTTAATAAGCAAGCAGAGCTGCTTATTTGGATGGTGGTGTAAGTCAATAAATTGAAGGTGAGCAGAGTAACGCTGCCTTGTTAGTGCAAGGATAAGTGAGCGAGTGGGGGACGCTGCTTATCAAGGGTGAGCGGCACGCTGCCCTTATGGTTATTTTGTCTTCATGGATGTTATTATCACCTGCATCATGTTTTGGTTGAAATTTATAACTATTGGTTAATAATCATGTTTATGGACGTTTAATAAAGGTCGTCAAATGTCATTCGGTGTTGTGTGTTTATTGAAGTGGAACAGGTCAAATTGTGAGTTAGTTGCATAGCTGTACTAGACCAGGACTTGTGAAGTATTGCTGTCACTATATATTTATTTTATTTATTGCATTTGTTTTCCTGGGATAGTCCAACTAGGCAAAAACTAACTCTTTTAGAGGTGGCTCAGGGAGAAAAGCTCCGCAGGTATTGGCACAATAAATAAAACAATACAATTATGAAAGACATAACAAAACAATTTTCTATTGATAGTATGCAAACTTATAAATGTGAGTAGAAAATTTTAAAATTCATAGGAGCAGAAGTAAAAAAAAAAAATGAAGACAGTTTGAGCAGGCAAAGGTAACCGTTTAAAATGTTAAAACCTGCAAGACTGACTCCCAAAACATGGAGACTGACTGGCAAGAAAAAAGCAATTTACATATACCAAGTCAGAGATGGCCATTTCCCAGAATATTCCCTTTTTTCCAAGGTATGGCAGTCTCAGAGTTGGTATATATAAGTAGGGGGCGTGGAGGGCTTACCCCCATGCAAGAAAGAAGTTTAAAGGAAGAGTGATGTTCGAGACTCGCTCTTCTCCTGAGTTTTTGACCTTTTTTAATAATAGAGCCATTTGTCAGTTGTGTAATCTGTGTGAATACATACAGGCAACATCTGGACAGTTGAGATGTATGACATGTCTTAACTGGTCAACATTTTTCCTTCATGCACGATATCCTGTCTCATTCATGAGCATGAAAAATCCATGCTTTGAAAGAAATTGACCCTAGAGCCATTTGTCAGTTGTGAAATCTGTGTGAATACATACTGCCTATTTACAACATCTGTCAGTGGTCTAGCATTCATATATCAGAACGGTGTATAGTGTACTCATCTGCCCACATCTGGCTTTAATAAATTCAATTTGGAATATATGCTTTGGTTCAAGAACAACATTACTTGTTGTGAGTGTTGAATTAAAAATAAGCAAGCTGAAAATTGTCTTATGTTGTGAGGACGTTTTGTCATAGATTTATGTATTTAACTGAATTCTTTCATAAACCTTTCAGCCAGCCCAGTTGTGGCTAGACGGATCAGATATAAAATGCATGCCTTTGTGGTATGCATGTTAAGGGTGTTCATGCAAGATTTACCATCTGTGCAGCCATCCTGATGTGGCTGCATACCTGATGTACCTAAAACAATACACAATCAACAGTTGCTATGATCATCATACAGTGTTTATGTGTAGTGCCATTGTCAAAAACTCTTATTCAGATGTACTATCCTGGTACATCCTCCATCAAGGCATGGTGGTAGGTCCATCCTGGCATCAGTGTCTACCCCTTCTGTGGATAATCACAGAACCACTGTCCTTTTGCAGAGACATCAAGAATGCCTCTGGTTGTCTCAGCTTGTTGCTTCCAGGTATATTGGCAATGTTTAACTTCATAGCTGCTACATAATATGCCTTTGTCTTGGCATGGCATTCTGGTAGTATGCTGTTGACACTGATGTAAAGTGAGATTCCCCCTCCCCAAACAAACAAGCACACACACACACACACACACACACACACACATACTCAAACTGTACTTATGTTATGAATCACTGCCTGTCACATCACGTCATGTAAATTGTTTTCCCAAAAGGCAATGTCCATTTGTCACAAGTGTTTGTAGTAGGACATCTACCTTGTCAGACAGACATGCTGACATTTTTGAACACATGACAGAACTATAGACTGTACACTATTGGGTTTGGTATAATGACAGTTATAGATGAGATGTAACCTACTTATACCCTACTACAATCAAAGGCACAGCTGTGAGGTATGCCATTCAACAGTTACAGGAACAGATATGGGTATTTCCAACTATTTCTAACTAGTAAAACTGATGTGTCTTTGTGTCCAGCAATTGTATGTACTCATTCCATGCACAACTATATTTTTGTGTGAAGCTTTTCTTCTCAGGCCTGTGCTGAAAAGGGCCATTTAGCCCAGCTAGACTTTCCTGGTAAACAAAGACAACTAACTAACTAACTAACTAACTAACTAACTAACTAACTAACTAACTAACTAACTAACTAACTAACTCACACTCACTCACTCACTCACTCACTCACTCACTCACTCACTCACTTGCTCACTCACTAAATAAAATGAGTATAAATACTGCAGGCTTACATGCCAAGAAGTATGCATAGGATTTCGTAATCATCAATCCCTATTGCTGACAGTCAGGCACCTTTTTAACTGCCAATGATATGACCCTTCTGTACTATCTTGGGCGAATGTGTGCAGGCATAGGACTGCTGTAGCCACAGCCACAGGCCAACATATACATGAGACAGGCAATAAAAGTACAATTGCTCTGACAATCATATACAGGGAGAGCTTGTCCTGATTTTGTGGGCTACTTTGTTGCCTGTACTTTCTAAAAAAGTGAGACAAATGCAAGCACATATAGTTTTGTTGTATAAATTCTACTGGAAGAGTGCACCTCTTTAGAAAGCAGACAAAACTTGGGTTACTACACAGTTTCAGAGTCTTGTGTTCCTCCTCAGACTGCCTATAGAATCAAATAATGCTGCTGGTCATCTTAATAAACCTGTCTAAATGTGCACTATAACTTCCCAAATCTGTGTGACAGCCCAGGAAATGGCACCACATGTTTTGATGGATGAGGCATCAGCATACTCCTATTATTACAAAACATAGATACATTAGCTCAGGAGGCATGAATGGCACATCTTTGGCAAAACATGCAGCCTATTGCCTGTGTTGACCACTGACAACTCATGGATGTGAGTTCATGTTGTAGACCTGTGTGAGTCTGCTCAGTGATCTATATCTTGTGAAGCTATGCTGCAAAAATCATATTATAGAAATGATTCCTAGACCACCATCTTGTTCCATATTAAAGTGACACTACCAGCTTCTGCTAGTGCTTACCTAACAGTGCCTGTATGGTGCATGGAGAGATATGTAAAGATTTATTTCCATCATGGACATTTCTGGAAGTGTCTAGTGAGCCCCTATCTTGGCACATTTAAAAAAGTGTATGTGTGGTATGACCTTGCTGAAAAACTGCCCTCAGCCATGGATACTACCAGGAGAGAGGAATTGTGCAGGCATTATTTTGATGGCCTGCAACCCAGGAAACCTGAGGATTTCCATGCATGGGAAGCACAGTTTAGGAATGAGCACCTTGAATGGTATACAAGGTTTTCTTTTTCTTTGTCTTGCTTTTCATTTCTTTCTTTTTTTACATTTTCTCTTTCTTCCTGTTATAGATCCGGGACTCTTTTTGCTACTGGTAGGTAACTGGCAAGCTCATTTTAGGGCTCAGCTTAGATGATGGTACTGCATATGACATGCCTACAACATAGTGTGTAATTGTCCTCAGAGCCAGCCCTGTTCTAGGGTTGAGTCACATTGTACCATGACTGCACAGTGCCTGTTGTGCACCCATGTACATATGTGTCATATTCAGTATACATATCTTAACATTTATGCAGGTGTTATGCACTTACCTGCTGCCTCTCATCCAACTAATGGGAAATACTTATTTCTTGTTCCAGCATCTCACTTTATATTATGGTTCTCTGATGTGTCCTTTCTCTTTAAACAGGAGGAGAGCAGATCATGCCTTTTAAACTTGGTTGACTTTTTCGAAACAGTCACCAAAGCCATTGATGAGGGAAAGGCAGTCCATACAGCCTACCTCGATCTGGCTAAGGCCTTCGATACAATACCCCATTCGGGTATCATTGAAAAACTCATCAGCTTAAATGTCAACCCATACATCACAAGATGGGTTGCAAACTGGCTGAGTGACAGAACCCACAGGGTCAGAGCTGCTGGCGCCATGTCAGACTCAAAGCCTGTCACAAGTGGTGTCCCACAGGGCTCAGTCCTGGGCCCACTCTTGTTTGGCATCTACTTTTACGAAGTACAAGCAAACACAGGAGGGTTATGGCTGACAAAGTTTGCAGATGACTGCAAACTGGGCGCCATAGTAGAAAACACATCTGACACAGATATCCTTCAGAAGGGTCTCACAGAAACGGATAACTGGTGCCAGAGCCACGGCCTAAAGTTAAATGCCAAAAAATGCATAGTCATACCCTTCGGGATAAACAAGGTTACCCCTAGCTACCAAATAGGTGGCAATCCACTGAGCACAGAAGAAGTTATCAGGGACCTGGGGACCCAGGTTGATAGTAGTCTGTCATTCGACACCCATGTAGCTAAAGTAGTTAGGAAGACCTTCTACATTGCCCACCTTATCATGAAGGGATTCTCATCTAGATCAAGGGAGGTCATAGTCTCCCTTTACTCATCACTCATCAGACCAATGATTGAGTACAATGCCCCATTCGGAATGTATCTGACCCGACACTTGCAGCAGCTGGAGAGGCCACAAAGTTCCTCACCAAAAGGATAAAGGGTCTCAAAAATCTGTCCTATGCTGCCCAACTGAAAGAACTCCAGCTCTATTCAGTCGCTTACCGCTTGCTCAGAGGTGACCTTTGCCTAACATACAAGGCCATGTCAAACCCAGATTTGATGAATATGCTTCACCTCAAAAATCTAGATCCATCAGAGCCACAAGGGCGGGAGACTTAAACCTTGACACGGCTATTAATAGGACATGCTGGAGGGATAGATTCATCACCCAAAGACTCCCTATGCTGTGGAACAAAATCCCGGTACATGTGAGGCAGAACACCTCGCTGGCCTTGTTCAAGAGAAATCTTGACCAATGGATGGGAGATCGCAGATATACCCCAGGGATTACCTCAGTGTCACTGCTCGACAGAGGCACAGCAAAATAATGGGTATAGTTCCCCATACTAAAGGGGTGGCGTAAGCCACAAAACGATGGGCTAGGCTTGTAAATGCCCTCGGGCAGATAGCCTAGTATGAACCTATGAACCTATGAACCTAAATCATGTTGCCTTCTACAGATAGCAAGCAAGACTTTTTTTGTAGCCTGCCATGGTTAGTTCACATCACAAGGGCTGGCATGTTCATAGGTTCATAGGTAGGTACTAGGTTATTGCCCCTAGGGCCTATATAAGCCTAGCCAAAAAGGTACCCTGGCTTTCGCCACCCAAGAAAATGATTTTTCTGTGCCTCTGTCGAGCAGAGCTACAGAGGTGATCCCCGGGGTGAATTTTCTATTCCCTATCCAATCATCAAGATTTGTCTTGAAGAGTGCAAATGAGGAGCTTTGTTTGATATAGATAGGTAGTTTGTTCCAGAGTATGGGAAGTCTCTGGAACAGGAATCTATCCCTCCAGCATATTTTGTTTATTGTGGTGACAAGGTTTAGGTCCCTAGAGCGTGTAGCTCAGAGGGATTGGGATTTCTTTAAGTCGAGCATAGATTCATAGTCATAGATTAGTACTAAGCTAACTGCCCTTGCGAGCCATTGTAAGCCTAGCCAATTATCCCTTGTGAGACTCAAACCCTGCACCTTGTGTTTGTAAGGCAAACACCTTAACCATTAGGCCACCCTCTCAACCACGTCCAACAGCTCTGGGTTTGACATAGCTTTGTATATTAGGCAGAGATCGCCTCTGAGTAGGTGATATGTGACGGAGTAAAACTGATGTTTTTTGAGATGGTCTGCATAGGGCATCTGTTTGAGGCCGGTAATCCTCTCTGTGAGGTATTTCTGCCACCCTTCCAGTTGTTGTAGATGTCTTGTGAGGTACATACCAAAAAGGGGGTTGTACTCTATAATGGGTCTAATGAATGATGAATAGAGGGTAACAATGACCTCTTTTTCCTGGATGAGAAACCTTTTGTGATGAGGTGTGCCATGTAGAAGGATTTCCTGACTACTGTGGTGATGTGATTATCAAAGGAGAGACTACTATCCATATGTGTCCCAAGGTGTCTAATCACACTTTCAGTGTTAAGTAGACTTCCACCTATGTGGTAGCTCATGGGTACACAGTTTTTACCAAAGGGGATGACAATGCACTTTTTGGCATTAAGCTTGAGGCCATGGCTTTGACACCAAACATCTGTCTCAGTGAGGCCCTTTTGCAGGATGTCCACATTGTTAGGAGTTTTGATTATGGCTCGTAGTTTGCAGTCATCTGCAAATGTCTTTAGCCAAAGATCTTCTGTGTTAGCCTGTACCTCAGGGAAGTAGATACCAAACAGGAGAGGACCCAGGACTGAACCCTATGGTACTCCACTTGTCACTGGTCTGAAGTTGGATTTGGAGTTTGCTACTTTCACAGTGTGGGTTCTGTCAGTGATCCAGCTGGCAACCCATCATGTGACATAGGGATTTATACCTAGTTTAGTGAGTTTATCAATAATTCCAGAGTAGGGGATGGTATTAAAAGCCTTGGCGAGATCTATATAGGCTGTGTGAACCACCTTACCCTCATCTACAGCTTTGGTGACTGCTTCAAAGAAGTCTATCAGGTTTAGGAGACATGATCTGCCTTTTACAAACCTGAACTGGGTGGGGTCCAGAGTTTGGAGATTACCCTTGCCTTTGTTTATAAGTTCCATGATGATACATTCCATGTCCATGAAGACCAGGCTTGTTAGAATAATGGGGTGGTAGTTCCCGGGGTCCATAGTGGCTCCCCCTTTGTGGAGTGGGATAACCATCATTGTGCACCATTCAGTGGGCACAAAGCATGAGGTGAGGCTATGATTGACATGGTGCTTAGGTGGGGTGCCAGTTCATTCTGTAGTTCGGGTAGAACACAGCCTGGAATGTTGTCAGGTCCCATGATGCTGTATTCTTGGCTTTGGAGAGTGTGTTTTTTACCTATGCAGCCGTGATTACAGGAACTTTGCATTCTTCTGATATAGAGATGGGCTCTTTAGGGGGTGAGAGGGGGGTAAAGTTAGCACTGAACCTATCTGCCAGGATGTTGGCAATATCAGTTGGTTCTGTATATTTAGTGCCATTGTGCTGTAACTCAGAGCAGCTCTGAGTGTTGACATTGAGATTCTTGACATAGCTATAGAATGCTTTGTGGTTGTCTTTAGAATTAGTGGTGATTTTATTTTCATAACTAGCTTTGGAAGATGTTATGAGGGATCTCAGCTTCTTACTGAGGCTGACCAGGATGTTTGTTAAATTTATCAGTAAAACATCAGAATAGAATCACTTATGACTACCTTCCCATTTTATCTTTTCCTTGCTAGTCCAGGGGATTGATTTGCTCCACAGAAAGACAGACAGACACTCAGACAGATGGATCTACTTTCACATCCTGCCCCTGCTGACATTGTGGCTGAGGTGCATCAGGGTGATTAGGCTGTTAGTGTCTTAACAGATGGGGGTTCTGGGTCCTTACCATTAAGCAGACCACTTGCATTTCCTTAGGTGGCCCAACCACAACCAGGGGAGGTGGTAGAAGCTTTGATGGCGAGAGCAGTGGGCTGATATATGGCTCATGTGGACAGCCTCTTGGGGTGAAATACAAATTCAATTGATTGGCCAGCTTGTGCAATCAAGCCACCACGGGAGGTTTTGGCCCTTACCACTGGTCACCCTGATTCATCATGTGAGGATGGATTCTTGTAATAGTCCCAGGCTGATATGGGAGATGACATGTCAGATGCTTGTTTCCTATGAGTTCTCCAGCCATGTGTGCTCCCTCTCTCTTATGCAATTCCCCATACCTTGTATATTGGCCAGGCCTCACAATTACCATTTGTCTATTCTTTGTTTGTCTCTGTCCATCCAATATCTTCACTTCCTATTGTGTGCAAACTACCCCTGTTTGTCTGTGCTGTTCTGTGTTTTTCTTTCTGTCCCACACACCATCCCATCCCCTTTCTGCTTTCACTTTTACCCTTCCCCATCTTCCCTTCTCTCCAAAATACAATAAAATAAAATAGAACCCAATTCCTGCTATAAAAAATTGCTCCCATTTCCTCCACCCTGCACATTCCTATATATTATTCTTATGTACGACTCTGTTTTCTATTCCTCATTTTTCCTCACCTTTTATAAATTTAACATGCTCTCCATAGCTGTGCAGCTGCAAATACTGTATGGCTACTTAAATGTATGCAGTGCTTGGTGCCTTTCTCCTGAGGAATGTGATAACATGCACCAGCAATCTTGAGATATCTTGAGCTGAGTTAATGTTTTCCACTTTCTGGATTATCTCATGTGTTTATATTTGTAAAAGCACATTGCTTGGCTTTGGCTACTTACACAGTTTTGCTGCTTGTAAGAGTCCACTTACATAGTTGCTGTGTGGCTTATTTATGTACCCTAAAGCACATCTGGGTGTCCATAAGTGCTACATGTTTTAAAAAGGAAATTCTATACTTCTCCGTGTTGCCACAAACCACTGCCCTTCTTAGTTGTGCCAGCCTTGTACAGAAATGCAGTGTATGACCATGAATCCCAGCCAAAGATACACTATGTACTGAATACTATAGAACTTTTCCATTAAAAACTCCTCTATGATTAGCATAATTCCTTTCTAATAAGCATATAGTGTTGTGACATTTTACTGTTATGTTCCTTTTTGTAATATTGAGTGCACAATGTGTCCTAATACATAGACCTTATAAGAATTGCTGTAATACCTGATTGATAGTAAGTTCCTTCATTATACACTTTCTGCTGCACATAAATTCACTGTCCATACCTTGTTGCAGTATCTGTCCAATAATGTTTCCTCACCAGATGCATACTGTTTTACAATAAATATAAATTCACTGTATCCAGATCGTGGCAATGTATGACCTCTCTTGATAGTTTTACTTCATAATTACTCCTTTGGAAATGTTCACTTTCACAGTAACTTAAAACTTTAGTGTTTACCATGCTAATGCCACTCCCAGAATCATACTGCCTTTGTCATTTCTCAAAATATTGGTTCCAAAAGCCTCTTTGCTATGAGCAATTTTTTACATTTTTCCAAAAGCTTTTTTGTTATGAACAATTTTTTACATTTCCTGTCTTGGTCAGCATAAGATTTCATCTTTCCTCCTGCATCATACTGTCTTTTCTCCATTTTTACCTATTTTTTCTGATCTCATGAATATTGATTGCTCTGCACAGATAAATAACAGTCTTCATCCTCGTTTTGTTATGCTTTTGCCACAAGGTATACAGTGACACAGCAGGCATTATGGAGCTTTGATTTAACGCTGCCATGCTTATTACAGTGGTGTGCATGTATAGATGCAAATCCTGTATGACTATAACTGGCAGTTAGACAGAGGAATAAGGCTGAACTTCATCCTGCAGTTTAGAGATTGATTCCTTCAGCCTCTATCTGTCTAATCTGTGACTGAGCAATTCAGTTAACCAGTGTTCATGGGATGAGCTTGAAAACAGACAGTATGGATCCTTCTACCTAGATAAATAAATAAATGTGCCTGCAAACTCTTCATGGTACTAACATTACAATAAGTTCACTGACACTACTGCCACAGTTCCCCCAGCAGCACAGGATATCACAGATAAATGAAATGTGAAGCAAATCATTTAATGCCCACAGATGGACTGTTTCAGGCTATTGACCCTGTTGTTATTATACTATATTTGAACATTAGATGGCAGTACTGTAGCAAAGTCCAGAACATTCCCTTCCCCAAGGAAATAGGATCATAGGATCATAGAAAGCTACTAGGCTATTGGCCCTGAGGCCCTTATAAGCCTAGCCAAGAGTTTAGCCTATGTTTAGACAAATCAGAACCTGATGCCCCTGTCCAGCAGGGACATGGGTGGAATCCCAGGAGTATATTTTCTGTTTCCCATCCAGTCATCCAGCTTGCACTTAAAAAGGGGTAAAGAGGTACTCTGCTTAATGTGGAGAAGGAATCTATTCCATAGATGGGGGAGTCTCTGGGACACAAATCTGTCCCGCCAACAAGTCTTGTTGATATCACAGACCAGGTTGAGGCCACATGTGTGGGTTACTTGAGTAGAACTTGACTTGTGGATTTGCAGCAGTCCCATTGAGGTGGGGTCCGTGATTGCCTTGTATGCCAGACAGAGGTCACCTCTGAGGAGTCTGTATGAAACTGAGTAGAGGGATAGGGCTTTTAGCCTATCTGTGTATGGTAGATGTTTGAGGCCCTGGATTCTCCTGGTGAGGAATCTCTGTGGTCTCTCCTGCTGCTGCATTTGCTTTGCGAGATACATGCTGAAAGGAGCATTGTACTCAATAATGGGCCTTAAAAGGGAAGAATACGGGGATGTTATGACATCCTTGTCCATGGATGAGATACCCTTACTTATGGGGTGAGCCATGTAGAAGGCTTTCTGTACAATGGAAGCAAAATGGTGGTCAAAAGTCAGGTTGCTATCAACCTGGGTGCCCAAATCCCTCATGACTGATTGTGTGCTTAGGACATTGTTATTAATGTGATAATTTGTGGGGACATCACTCTCCCCAAAGGGGATGATGATGCATTTTCTGGTATGGATTGATGCATGACTGGGGAATAGTGTCAAAGGCTTTGGCCAGGTCAAGGTAGGCAGTATGCATTGTCTTCCCTTCATCCATGGCTTTGGTGACTGTCTCAAAAAATTTGACAAAATTTAGCAGACATGATCTCCCCTTGATAAAGCCAAACAGTGTGGGATCAAGTGTTTGGAGGTTGCCAATGTCCTTGTTAATGAGGTCCATGATAATCCATTCCATGGCCTTGCAGATCAGGCTAGTTAGGCTGATGGGTCTATAATTTCCTGGATCGGTGGATGGTCCACCTTTGTGTAAAGAGATTACAGTGGCTGTCCTCCACTCAGCTGGGATGAAGCCAGTACTCAGGCTTTGGTTGAATAGGGTGCCTAATAGTGCTGCAAGTTCCTGCCGGAGTTCACATAGGATGCAGCCTGGGATGTTATCAGGTTCCACAGAGGCTGTATTTTTTGCCTTTGATTGAGCAGTGATGACCTGTTCCATAGATATAAGGGGAAGGGGCTGGGAACTGGGGATGTCCTGATTTACTGATGTGGGGGGGGGACAGAGGGATAAAGTTTTCACTGAATCTGTCAGCCAGGAAGTTTATTATATCTACGGCATTTGTATACGTGGTGATCTTGATCACCAGTTCTGAACAGATCTGTGTGCTTCCTTTGTGGTTACAGACATATGTGAAGAAGTAGATGTGACCATTTGGACTCAATGTTTACTTTGGAGGATTTCACTAGTGCTCTTATTTGCTTGTTCAGGCTAAGGAGACATTACTGCCAATTGGGTACCTACTCCTTCTTGTTCTTGCACAGCAATGTTTTCCTGTTGTTATAGTTTATTTATTGCAGATGTCCACCAGACAGGTTTACTCTTCCTTGTGGAGGATGATTTAGAACTGTCGGGTATTCCTGATTCCATGCCTCTATATAAATGCTTGTATAGTGCTTTGGTGTAGTTTTGGATATTTAAGCATTCTTCTGGGTTACCATAGCTTGCTCCTTCTGAACTCTCAAAGATAAAACATTTTGTTGAACCAGAATCCACTGACATTCCAAATAGCTAGTATTAATTTGTTTAAAATTTGATGACAGTTTTAGTTGCATACACTTTGTGTTTTATAACTTCTAACAATAACATAAACTGAAGTTCGGATTGAAGAACAATAGGATTTAGCCAGAAAGAGGATATGTCTAATGAAGTAAGCAGAGATGGCAACATAGGGAGCAGGCTTCATCTACAGATCTACTTTAAGTCCAGTCTGCATCTTTTGCAGTATTGAGACTGTAGATGAATGATGGCTCCATCACACTTAATATATTATTGATTTATTTATTCATTATTATTATTTATTTATCTATGTTTACCAGGAGGTTCAGACTGGAGTTTATGCCATTTTCTGCATTTTCAGAGATTTGGGGGAGAAGCTCCATGTATTAGCTAAGTACATTTTAAAGACACAAAAATGACATTTTGCAAAATACATTGAGTTTACATGAATACACAATTACATGAATACATCTGTAACACATTATATAACATACAGTAGCCTATAAAATTAAGGAAGTACATTGTTTTTCATGAGTTAGTTGGTCATAGAGAAATTACACAGACAGTGGATGTATGATGTAGTGGAAGTACAGATAAGGGTAGCAAAGGCAGCAAGGGATTTAGCAGGAGGTAGAACATGAGAAGTAGTTATATGAAACATTAGGAAGATTGAGGCAGAATGCTTGGATAGACCTGTATTAAAGAAAATAGAGGCAAGCCTAGTCTGCATTTGAAAACAGAGGGAGTGTTGATGGCTACAGAATGTCACTTCAGTCAAATTGCAGTAACTAACATTTGTACATATGTGTAAATCCTAAACAGAAATACTCCAGTTTATGCAACTTGCAGCAGTACAGTTTCTCAGATATCTGAATCCAGATTGAGCCTGCAGTGCAGGAAAGTCGCAGTGCCATAAATTCTCCAAGAAAGGTGAACAACAACTTTTCACAGCATCTCGCTGTCTGCTGTGTTTCACCAGCTTCTCGAGGGACTCCGAAAAATTTCCAGCCATCTGCAACAACAGCCTGATCACCTGTTCTCTTGCTAAGTGGTAAGACCTTTTTCTGTGTCACATTTTTAGTATGCATGCTATTAGAATTCAAGCAGGTGTAAGCGAAGCTTTACTCTTAATGTAGCACAACAACCTGATAAAATATGGAATAAACTGCAATGCTGGTATACACAGCACATTAGCAAATGTAAAATCTTATTAGGGCAAGATGATAGTAAGGCATTATTCAAATGTATTACAATATTTGACTGGTATCTCAAAGAAAACCATGTGGGGTATGACAAATGTTTATTGTGTAAATCATATGAAATTGCTTTCTGTGTAAAATGTCATAAAAATACAGTGCATGCCATTATTCAAAGGTTAGACCATACAGACAAAAATTTTAATGGTAAAGAACCAGAAAAAGTTAATATGGTTACATTATCTTCAGATGTTGAACAGTTATGTCCTGTCACCAGATGTAAAAGTTTTATTTCAGAGTTACAACAACAGTCAAATCAGTTACTGACAGAACCTCCAGTATATCTTGTTACAAAAGAATTTAATAAACATCTAAAAGACAGACACAATAAGTTCAGAAAGTTTAGACAAGTTATACACACATTTTTTTCAAAACTGCATAGGAGTTTTAGATTCAGCAGAACAGGTTAATGAAAAATGTCAAAAAGACTGTGCAATATTACAGAAAACTCTTGAATAGCAGTTACAAGATAAAGAAAATAAATTAGCTGAACTGACAGAGACTGACTTCCTGCATACAACAGCTGAGCTTAAGAAAGCATTGCAAAAGTGCAGGAAACTACAACTGATCTGTACAAAAGAGACATATTTTATAATATGTTTGCATTGTGAAAATGGTTAAGCATACATAGCAGGATCTGATGTATGGACAAATCATTCCCAAATGTTTTACTTTCATTCAATCAAAGCAAGACATTTATCAGTACAACAATAAAGTGGAGCATATGACTGCCATTCTTATAGCATAGTCAAAAGGTAAACAAAACAGTTCTAGTACATAACAGTAAAGATCTGAAGTCACAAGACTGACATACATGTATTTTATTTTCACCTAAAGTACATCTGTTAAAATGCACAAGAGAAACATCAGACAACAGCAAATGTAAATAATGTAAGCATAAACATATTCTAGTTAAGCTAATATCTATTTTGATTTTTACAATTTTTTTTATAATTGTATAGTAACACCACACCAGACAGTTAAAGTCCTGAATTTTAAAAAGAAATAAAATCACAGATGGTGTTATTCAAGCATTCTTTGAAAAAGGAATGGCAGAGCAGTTAAATAAATAAAAAATACTGAAATTCAAGTTACAAAAATATGTAAGCTAATTGTAAAATAATGTCTATTTATGTAGTATAAATGCATAGTTATGCAAATCATAAATACTTATTATATTTCTAAGTGTTTTTGCAACTGCATTCTAATATCAAGCTGCAAGTGTATTAACAGATGATTAAAGGAAAAATGTTAAAAGGGTTAACTATGGTCTACAGAGTCTAAAATGTGAGCTCAGACCTTCCCAGACTGGATAAATAGTTGCAGGAAATATTGAGCAGATAAGATAAAAAACAAGACTGATTACCAGATAAGTGGCTTGAGTTTTTCTAACACATTATTGTTATTGAAACATAATTGTTAAATGTTGACATGCAACACTATTTGGTAATTATAATAAAACATCACAATTGTGCATATGTCACTGATAATCTGTTTGCAAGTAAATGTTAAAAGTAAAAACCCTCAGTTACATCAAGTACAGCCAGCAGAGGGGCTATAGTATACATACAGTTCAAATAAAGTATACAGGAGGGTACAAATAACTACTTGTAGTAGTAGACAGCAAAGGCAACAGAAAAAAAATATTCTGTCATTAAAAACAGCCACAGAAGTATCAAATCAGACAAAGGTCTATAGTTTGTTAGTAACATAATAAAGCAAATGTATAACCAAAGTGTTGGGCTGGCATACATTCTATTCTCACAGCATAAAGCAAATAAACAATATACTGCAGTACTACAGGGGGAGGGGTACTTTCTCACTTTTACACTGACTGTGTGAGCAGTATTGCAAAAGGGTCTAAAATAAAGCTACAGGAAGAAATAATATCTCATTCCTTCTTGACAATACTCTTTTTTTTGGGGGGGGGACAGGTATTAGTGCATTAGAAATACTGGTAAACAGATTAATCCTGACAGGATAAGATATTCTACAAGTTACTAATAGCTATTATGCTAATTTTATATTGTATTTTTAATATGTTTTTGGCAAGACAATGTTGGTATGCAAAAGCATGAATGTTTCTAATTGTTGGGTATGTAGTTGCCTCTGATGGCAATTCCACTAGATACTTCTAAAGAGACATAAGAATTTTCCAAGATTTTGCTTGATGTTAATGTTATAAAATTTGTAAGATCGGACTAAATGTACTTTACAGTCTTTGTATGTACAAACACAGATGAAATCAGTACAAATGAAATTAATGTCTAGCAATGAATATGTGTGGCGAACCCTGTTTAAAAAAATGGGCCCAAGGTACCTACTAGATTGAAATGCATGAGTAGCAAACAGTCTATGTAAATATATACTGTATAAGGACACATTGTAAAGTAACAAGTTCAAAAATAATTTGTCAAGTTGTAATGTTATTACTAGTTGTAGTTTTATCACTGGTTTTAGGACCACCATTTTATCAGTACCAGTACTGGTTACCCCAGTTAGAGGAAAATTATATTAAAATATTGTACTCATACAGCTAATGGACTAATATGTAAACAGCATTCTTTAGTTCATTTCACTGTCAATTGAAGTATGGGCAGTTCAGAAATATGACCACAGTGGATGCATGATGTAGTGAAAGTACAGATAAGGGTAGCAAAGGCAGCAAGGGATTTAGCAGGAGGTAGAACATAAGAAGTAGTTATATGAAACATTAGGAAGATTGAGGCAGAATGCTTGGATAGACCTGTATTAAAGAAAATAGAGGCAGTGATAGTTACATGGGAAAATTGACGTTCTGTAGAAGAGAGAGAGTAGGTAGAACATGGAATGGCAGCCTGTAGAAGAGTAGAGTAAATGACAGTTATATGAGATTATATAGTGAGATTTACTACTTTTATACTTTTACAGTGAGCTAATCGAAGGAAGGACACTCAGCAAACTCGGAGCTACAATATATAACATTAAGTATCCTGTTTTTTGTTTATTTTGTTCTTTATTTCTTTGTTGTTTATAGCACTTTGTGTACTGTGTATTTTTTCTAGCTAGTTTCACTGTGTGTGAGGTATTAACTGGAAATTGTCCACTCTTATTAAGCATCTGTTGGGTTGTTTGTTTATGATAACTTGTAGTTAAACTCTTTTTTTCTAGTGGCTCCTTTAGCTGTTTCATTTAAAGGCTCACTGCTGCTTTTCAGCTGTGAGTAACATTTCTGCAGTTTGTTCTAAGTAGTGGGGATATTTGTAGCATTTCCATATTCAGGCTTGTATTTGGGCCTAGTGTTTGTGGAGGCTGTGTGTCTGAGCACATAATTCAGGGACATCTTGTTTTAGCCAAAGCCATCAGGCATTTCAGTGAGAGAGAATTGTTTGAGGTCATTGGCTGACTGAGGTTTCCTGGACTACAGCTTAGACTAAGCACCTCATTGGTTCTTTTGAGATTTCTTTCTTAAAAGCTGTCTCAGGTTTCAACTTTCTGTTACCTAAGAAGCTCAGTTGTGAGTGTTCAGCCATTTTACAGTGAGCTAATCGAAGGAAGGACACTCAGCAAACTGCGAGCTAAAATATATAACATCAAGTATCCTGTTTTTGTTTATTTTGTTCTTTATTTCTTTGTTGTTTATAGCACTTTGTGTACTGTGTATTTTTTCTAGCTAGTTTCACTGTGTGTGAGGTATTAACTGGAAATTGTCCACTCTTATTAAGCATCTGTTGGGTTGTTTGTTTATGATAACTTGTTGCAGTTAAACTTTTTTTCTAGTGGCTCCTTTAGCTGTTTAAAACTTTCATTTAAAGGCTCACTGCTGCTTTTCAGCTGTGAGTAACATTTCTGCAGTTTGTTCTAAGTAGTGGGGATATTTGTAGCATTTCCATATTCAGGCTTGTATTTGGGCCTAGTGTTTGTGCAGGCTGTGTGTCTGAGCAAATAATTCATGGACATCTTGTTTTAGCCAAAGCCATCAGGCATTTCAGTGAGAGAATTGTTTGAGGTCATTGGCTGACTGAGGTCTCCTGGACTACAGCTTAGACTAAGCACCTCATTGGTTCTTTTGAGATTTCTTTCTTAAAAGCTGTCTCAGGTTTCAACTTTCTGTTACCTAAGAAGCTCAGTTGTGAGTGTTCAGCCATTTTACAGTGAGCTAATCGAAGGAAGGACACTCAGCAAACTCGAAGCTACAATATATAACATTAAGTATCCTGTTTTTTGTTTATTTTGTTCTTTATTTCTTTGTTGTTTATAGCACTTTGTGTACTGTGTATTTTTTTCTAGCTAGTTTCACTGTATGTGAGGTATTAACTGGAAATTGTCCACTCTTATTAAGCATCTGTTGGGTTGTTTGTTTATGATAACTTGTTGCAGTTAAACTCTTTTTTCTAGTGGCTCCTTTAGCTGTTTAAAACTTTCATTTAAAGGCTCACTGCTGCTTTTCAGCTGTGAGTAACATTTCTGCAGTTTGTTCTAAGTAGTGGGGATATTTGTAGCATTTCCATATTCAGGCTTGTATTTGGGCCTAGTGTTTGTGGAGGCTGTGTGTCTGAGCGCATAATTCAGGGACATCTTGTTTTAGCCAAAGCCATCAGGCATTTCAGTGAGAGAGAATTGTTTGATGTCATTGGCAGACTGAGGTATTCTGAAATACAACTTAGACTAAGCACATCATTGTTTGTTTTGAGATTTCTTTCTTAAAAGCTGTCTCAGGTTTCAACTTTCTGTTACCTAAGAAGCTCAGTTGTGAGTGTTCAGCCATTTTACAGTGAGCTAATCGAAGGAAGGACACTCAGCAAACTCGGAGCTATAATATATAACATTAAGTATCCTGTTTTTTGTTTATTTTGTTCTTTATTTCTTTGTTGTTTATAGCACTTTGTGTACTGTGTATTTTTTCTAGCTAGTTTCACTGTGTGTGAGGTATTAACTGGAAATTGTCCACTCTTATTAAGCATCTGTTGGGTTGTTTGTTTATGATAACTTGTTGCAGTTAAACTCTTTTTTTCTAGTGGCTCCTTTAGCTGTTTAAAACTTTCATTTAAAGGCTCACTGCTGCTTTTCAGCTGGGAGTAACATTTCTGCAGTTTGTTCTAAGTAGTGGGGATATTTGTAGCATTTATATAGTCAGGCTTGTATTTGGGCCTAGTGTTTGTGGAGGCTGTGTGTCTGAGCACATAATTCAGGGACATCTTATTTTAGCCAAAGCCATCAGGCATTTCAGTGAGAGAGAATTGTTTGAGGTCATTGGCTGACTGAGGTCTCCTGGACTACAGCTTAGACTAAGCACCTCATTGGTTCTTTTGAGATTTCTTTCTTAAAAGCTGTCTCAGGTTTCAACTTTCTGTTACCTAAGAAGCTCAGTTGTGAGTGTTCAGCCATTTTACAGTGAGCTAATCGAAGGAAGGACACTCAGCAAACTCGGAGCTACAATATATAACATTAAGTATCCTGTTTTTTGTTTATTTTGTTCTTTATTTCTTTGCTGTTTATAGCACTTTGTGTACTGTGTATTTTTCTAGCTAGTTTCACTGTGTGTGAGGTATTAACTGGAAATTGTCCACTCTTATTAAGCATCTGTTGGGTTGTTTGTTTATGATAACTTGTTGCAGTTAAACTCTTTTTTCTAGTGGCTCCTTTAGCTGTTTAAAACTTTCATTTAAAGGCTCACTGCTGCTTTTCAGCTGTGAGTAACTTTTCTGCAGTTTGTTCTAAGTAGTGGGGATATTTGTAGCATTTCCATATTCAGGCTTGTATTTGGGCCTAGTGTTTGTGGAGGCTGTGTGTCTGAGCACATAATTCAGGGACATCTTGTTTTAGCCAAAGCTATCAGGCATTTCAGTGAGAGAGAATTGTTTGAGGTCATTGGCTGACTGAGGTCTCCTGGACTACAGCTTAGACTAAGCACCTCATTGGTTCTTTTGAGATTTCTTTCTTAAAAGCTGTCTCAGGTTTCAACTTTCTGTTACCTAAGAAGCTCAGTTGTGAGTGTTCAGCCATTTTACAGTGAGCTAATCGAAAGAAGGACACTCAGCAAACTCGGAGCTACAATATATAACATTAAGTATCCTGTTTTTTGTTTATTTTGTTCTTTATTTCTTTGTTGTTTATAGCACTCTGTGTGCTGTGTATTTTTCTAGCTAGTTTCACTGTGTGTGAGGTATTAACTGGAAATTGTCCACTCTTATTAAGCATCTGTTGGGTTGTTTGTTTATGATAACTTGTTGCAGTTAAACTCTTTTTTCTAGTGGCTCCTTTAGCTGTTTAAAACTTTCATTTAAAGGCTCACTACTGCTTTTCAGCTGTGAGTAACATTTCTGCAGTTTGTTCTAAGTAGTGGGGATATTTGTAGCATTTCTATAGTCAGGCTTGTATTTGGGCCTAGTGTTTGTGGAGGCTGTGTGTCTGAGCACATAATTCAGGGACATCTTGTTTTAGCCAAAGCCATCAGGCATTTCAGTGAGAGAGAATTGTTTGAGGTCATTGGCTGACTGAGGTCTCCTGGACTACAGCTTAGACTAAGCACCTCATTGGTTCTTTTGAGATTTCTTTCTTAAAAGCTGTCTCAGGTTTCAACTTTCTGTTACCTAAGAGCTACGTGTAAGTGTTCAGCCATTTTACAGTGAGCTAATCGAAGGAAGGACACTCAGCAAACTCGGAGCTACAATATATAACATTAAGTATCCTGTTTTTTTGTTTATTTTGTTCTTTATTTCTTTGTTATTTATAGCACTGTGTGTGTGTGTTTTTTTTTTTTTTTAGTAGTGTGTGTGTATGTATTGTAAGGTCCAAATTTCTTATATTATTTAGCATCTGTTTGTTTGTTTTGTTTTGATAACTTTGTTGCAGTTTTTTTCTTTTTTTTTTTTTAGCTGCTCCTAACTTTGTTTTAAAATTTCTCACTGCACTTTTTGCTGCTTTTTAACATTTCTGCAGTTTTTTTCTTAGTGGGTGGTGAAGTAGTGATATTATTATTAGCATTTCCATATTCAGGCTTGTATTTGGGCCTAGTGTTTGTGGAGGCTGTGTGTCTGAGCACATAATTCAGGGACATCTTGTTTAGCTCATTGGTTCTTTTGAGATTTCTTTCTTAAAAGCTGTCTCAGGTTTCAACTTTCTGTTACCTAAGAATCTCAGTTGTGAGTGTTCAGCCATTTTACAGTGAGCTAATCGAAGGAAGGACACTCAGCAAACTCGGAGCTACAATATATAACATTAAGTATCCTGTTTTTTGTTTATTTTGTTCTTTATTTCTTTGTTGTTTATAGCACTCTGTGTACTGTGTATTTTTTCTAGCTAGTTTCACTGTGTGTGCGGTATTAACTGGAAATTGTCCACTCTTATTAAGTATCTGTTGGGTTGTTTGTTTATGATAACTTGTTGCAGTTAAACTCTTTTTTCTAGTGGCTCCTTTAGCTGTTTAAAACTTTCATTTAAAGGCTCACTGCTGCTTTTCAGCTGTGAGTAACATTTCTGCAGTTTGTTTCCCACCCTCCCTCCCTGTTGGTATAGTGTTTTTATAGTTGGTGGCTTTGCAGTTGCCGCCTAGTGTAAATTTGATCTGGGACCCTCCTCCCAGTCTAGTGTCATTACCTCATTCTACCCAGTACAGGGAGAGCATTTGAGAAGGCCAATCAGCTTAGTTTCTGCTACTCCTTTCTCTCTTTCCTTTCTCTCTTTCCAAAAAAAAAAAAAAATGTATCTGCTTTTACTGTATTTGTGTTTTTTCCTGCTTTATTTTGCTTTTGCGTCATCTTAAAAGTACTCAATTGTATTTATTACTGCTTGGTGTAACTCATTGTAAGCCTTTTAGTTTAAGCACCTGGGCTTCAGACCAGTTTTACATTAGGAAGGTTTGTGGTCTGCACTGTAGTGGCAGAACAGGTAGCTTACATCCTTCTAAGTTGGGAACTGCTGATTGAGGGCTCAGTGTCTGTTATTCTAAAAGTGTATTAATTCTGGTTTAAGCACTTGGGCTTGAGGCCAGTTATTTTACATTAAGAGGGTTTGTGTTCTGCACTCTTGTGGGAGGAGAGGCTGGACTCTGTCCTTCTGAGCTGGGAATTTCTGGTTAAAGCTTATAGTGCCTGCATATTTGAACTGCTTCTTACTGAAATTGGTACACCTCGTTTGCTGTAGCATAGACTAGATCCAGGCCTGCTGAATCTAGCTTTGTTTGTATAACTTGAGCACTAATCCAGGCATTCTTTAAAGTATTCAGTTGTATTTATTACTGCTGGTAGTAACTTGATTAAAGTGTAGCTATCGTTTCTAAGTCTTTTGGATTAAGCACTTGGGCTTCAGACCAGTTGTTTTACATTAGGAAGGTTTGTGGCCTGCACTGTGGTGGCAGGACAGGTAGCTTACATCCTTCTAAGTTGGGAACTGCTGATTGAGAGCTCAATGTCTGTTATTCTAAAAGTATATTAGTTCTGGTTTAAGCACTTGGGCTTCAGGCCAGTTATTTTACATTAAGAAGGATTGCGGTCTGCACTCTTGTGGGAGGAGAGGCTGGACTCTGCCCTTCTGAGCAGGGAATTTCTGGTTAGAGGCTTATAGTGCCTGCATATTCTAACTGTTTCTTACTGAAATTGGTACACCTTGTTTGCTGTAGCATAGACTAGATCCAGGCCTGCTGAATCTAGCTTTATTTGTATGCTTGTTGTTTATTTCCCTGAAACGCTAATTCCACCTAAAACGCGGCCTTTTAGCACTTCTGTGGATCCCTAGTGATATCTGCATTGCTTACTGTACTTATTTCCTTGTTTCACTTGAAAGAAAGTTACTGTTTGTCATTTTTGCATTTAAGTTACCTGTAACACATTGCATTTAAGTTACCTGGCACTTGCTCACTAAAGCAATTATATAAGTCAGCTCTAAAAAATTAAAAGCACTACACCCTCACAAACTCCCTTGAGTACCTTGTTCCCCATTGGCCCTTTTTTCAATTATAAAGGAATTCCCAATACTATTCTAGCATGTCCAAAGGTCAGTTGTCAATCTCCTCTCCGGTCCAGCTGGTGAATCTGGGAATCTTGAGGCAATGTTACAACTGCCTCATGTACACAGACAACCCTCTCCTCCTCCCAACAAATTCCAACACATGTGAGAGATGCAACCATATAGCCAAACTGGAGGCTAAGCTCTCTCAACTCAGTACTGGCGTAACCAGTCAGGAGGAGAAGGAAACCACACTCACTACAATTCCAGTCTCACATAGACCTTCCACGACAACAAACCAAACACATAAACACACAAAAACATACTCGGAGGCTCTAAATAAAAATCTGCCTAAGCAGCAGAGACCTCCAAAGCAGACACCCAAGCAACCGCTACCCCAAAACAAAACACGTGCAACACATAGCTCACAAAGCCAGTGTGCCGAACAGTCACAGCCCTTAAGGCTAAACAACACACCTGATACACTTGTAATAGGTGACTCTATCGTCAGGCACACTGACGTCCTGCTCACCAGGCTGAACAAGGAGAAGGTCACGGTGAGCTGCCTGTTGGGTGCTAGGATCCGCCACATAACACAAGCACTCAGGTCACTCCAAGGCAAGTACAAATATGACTCAGTCATTGTCCATGCTGGTGTGAATGACCTGAGACGTACCTCCCTGGACTACATGAAAAGAGACATAGAGGAGCTCTCTGAGCATGTCGCCCAGGCCGGTATGACCCTGACCTTGAGTAGCATCTTACCCTCACCAAGAATGATGCCACGATATGAAGACAAGATGATCAATTTCAACAATTGGCTTAAGTGTTGGTGTCATTCAAAGGGGATCCAATGCCTGTCAGCCTGGGATGACATGCTCGACAAGCCACAATGCTTCGCTAGGGACGGCTTCCACCTGTCACCCCTGGGCTTTCGGATATTGGCAAAGGCTCTTGCTACCCACATAGTGCCTTTTTTAGGCAAGGCTCAAAAGACAAACCCACCTCCATAGGTATCACAAGGGATAAGAAACTAAGAGTAATGCTACTCAACGCCAGAAGTCTAAACCTCAAGATGCACTTTCGAAACTCTCCTTAGCATGGAGAACATCGATATCTGTGCAGTAACAGAAACCTGGTTCAAGGCTCCTGAGAGCACCCCAGCACTAACAGGTTATACCTCATACCATGCTTTTCGGCCCCAAAACTTGGACCAAACCACAAAAGGAGGGGGAGTATCAATATTCGTCAAAGATACCCACACCTCCAGGTTGGTGGCACAGCACAAAGCATCAGAGACTATCCATGTGCAACTAACTGTGGGTAAAACTGCCTTCCAGTTTATAGCCTGCTACAGACCACCCTCCCAAACACAGGAACCCCACTTGGCTTTCCTGAGAATACTGGAAAATATGAAGGTCTCTCCAAACACCATTATATTGGGCGACTTCAACTACCCAAACATAGACTGGGAGCATTACTCTAGCTCCAACACCCTAGCCCAAAGGTTCCTAGAATTTATAAACTCAAATGCTATGGAACAACTTGTTACCACTCCCACAAGAGGGGAAAACATACTGGACCTGATCATCACCAACATGGGGACACTATGCTCCAGACCAGAAGTGTATCCCTCACTGGTAAGATCAGACCATAAACTAATCTCACTGGATATTCACATCCCGACCCCACCCCCTGCCCAGAAAACCACGGTGAAAAACTTCTCTAAAGCAAATTTCACACGCCTCAAAACCAAGGTGAAATCCTTCAAAGCCCCTGGGCCTGTGGAAAATACGGCCCAGACCGCAGAATCCTTTATAAACGCATTCTATGAACACCTTCAGGAATGCATGGATCATGCAATCCCAAATAAAACCAAGACCCAATCCTCCAAAGGCAGATGTCCTGTCTGGTGGACCCCAGCCATAAACAAACTATACAATAGAAGGAGGAAGCTACTATATGATAGAGCAAAATCCCAAAAAGGGAAGGCATCTCTGATCAGTATTAGCAAAAAACTACGGGCACTCATAAAATCGTCTAAGGCCAGCTTCAAGAGAAAAATTGCACAGGACACTAAGGATAATCACAAGGCTTTCTTTAGTTATGTTAGGAACCTGGGTGGGAATTCCCAGATATGCTCAGAATTAGTCCAAAATGACAAAAATACACCGAGCCCACAGACATTGCCAACATCCTAGCTGACAGGTTCAGTGCATACTTCTCCCCCTCTCCCCACCAAAAGGGCAAATATCTATCCCAACAGAGTGCTGCCCCTGACATCTCAGATGCTCAGGTAAGAGCCGCCTCTCCAAAGCAAAAACACAGCATCAGTGGGACCAGATGGTGACCCGGGCTGTGTCCTACATGAACTCCAAGAAGAGCTAAACCCAAACATAAAACTACTGTTCAATCTTAGCCTTACTACAGGATATGTACCCAAAGAGTGGCGTACAGCAACAGTGGTCCCTCTCCACAAAGGTGGTGCCTCAACGGATCCTGGAAACTATCGCCCCATAAGCCTGACTAGCTTGGTCTGCAAAGCTATGGAAAGGATCATCATGGACCTCATAAATAAAGATATTGGGGACCTACAGACACTGGATCCTACCCAGTTTGGCTTTGTTAAGGGCAGATCCTGCCTCTTAAACCTGGTCAATTTCTTTGAAACAGTCACCAAGGCCATTGACGAGGGGAAGGTGGTCCACACAGCCTACCTGGACCTCGCAAAAGCCTTCGATACAATACCCCACTGGCATTATAGATAAGCTCACCAGCTTAAATATAAACCCCTATGTCACTAGATGGGTTGCAAACTGGCTCAAGGACAGAACCCACATTGTTAGAATTGCTGGAGCCATGTCAGACTCCAAACCAGTTACAAGTGGCGTCCCACAAGGCTCAGTCCTGGGTCCTCTCTTGTTCGGTATATATTTCTCGGTGGTACAGGCCAACACAGAAGGACTGTGGCTGACCAAGTTCGCAGATGACTGCAAACTGTTTGCCATAATCAACTCTCCAGCCGACACAAGCATCCTCCAAAAGCGCCTCATAGAAACAGATAACTGGTGCCAGAGCCATGGCCTCAAGCTAAACGCCAAAAAGTGTATAGTCATCCCTTTGGCAAAAACAAAGTGCCCACAAATTACCACATAGGTGGTAATCCATTAAGTACAGAAGAAGTCATTAGGGACCTGGGGACCCAAGTTGATAGCAATCTCTCATTTGACAACCACGTGGCCAAAGTGGTTAGAAGAACATTTTATAAAGCCCACCTAATCATGAAGGGATTCACATCTAGATCAGGGGAGGTCATCGTACCTCTTTACTCATCCCTCATCAGGCCCATAATTGAGTACAATGCCCCTTTTGGGATGTACCTTACCAGACACCTGCAGCAACTGGAAAACCCCAAAAGTACCTCACCAAGAGGATCAAAGGGCTCAAACACATGCCATATGCTGCCCGGTTAAAGAAACTCCAGCTCTACTCAGTGGCATACCGCCTGCTCAGAGGCGATCTGTGCCTGACGTATAAAGCCATGTCCAACCCGGAATTAATGGACATGCTGCACCTCAGAAAATCCAAATCCCATCGAGCTACGCTCGAGAGACTTGAACCTCAGCACTGAAATAAATAGGACATGCTGGAGGGACAGATTCATAACCCAGAGGCTCCCTTCACTCTGGAATAAAATCCCAGTCCAGGTTAGGCAGAGTCCCACATTGACTCTCTTCAAGAGGAATCTTGATGAGTGGATGGGAGATCATAGGTTTACCCCGGCTATCACTTCTGTGTCACTGTTAGACAGAGGCACAGTATACTAACCTCAAAAAAAGGCATAGCAAAATTAATTTAAAATGGGTGGCGAAAGCCAAACACACTCTGGCTAGGCTTATAAATGCCCTAGGGCAGGTAGCCTAGTATGAACCTATGAACCTATGAACCTATGAACAATTATTTTTTTTCCAGTTTTTCCAGCTGTTTCATGCCATGAGCAATGCCAAAACTCCACAAGATAATATAAACAACATGTAGCCACCCAAATAAAGCAGATCAATGAATTATTATTAGAACCCACTCACTCTAGTCCACATATTTTCTTTTTGAATTAGGGCTGTGACCCAAAGGTTAACTCAGGCATAAGCTAACAAAATTGCTCACTTCTCAGCTTAACTATAGTACCAAAATGAAGTCTGAGAGCTGTCAGAATACCCTCACATCCCCCTACTTTGCAAACAACACACTGGCTAGGAACATTTTATTTAGTTTTAAGATAAATAATTAACTGAATGAGAACCAAATTTTATGCCAGACTTCATAATTTGACAGCTTTTGTGATAATTAGTTTATAGGCATTAATTTAAATGTGAAATACAGATCCATTTTGAAACACTCAATAACTTTTCTTTCAAGTTTCAGTTATCAATGTTTCTTCTGGAAATTTTTGATACCCTATAAAATTATTGAAGTTTTACCCAGTTTCATGTAATTGTTCAAGAACAGATAAGCTATAAGCATCTTAAAATAATTAAAAAATTGCATCTTTATTGAACAGTATTTGAGTACCTATCACTCTAGCCCACAAAAGAAACTACTCTCTTAAACTTAAAGCTACACATAGTTCAGAAAACATATTGCTACCAGCACTATATGAACAGTACTGAGGTGTGAACTGGTGCACTTGTGGTATAATATGATTCATAGACAGAATAAATCCAATATCTCATTAGCAACTCATTATCATGTCTGAACTGAAACTGAGTATAAGCAATTACAAGTAACCATGCTAGCATTTCCCCTATTAACCTAGGCAGCACAGCTGCAGAGAAATCTACAAGCACAGACTCATATAAAAACATAGTGGCACTCATGACCACTCACACATGTACAAACACACACGAGTGCACACACACACACACACACACACACACACACACACACACACACACACACACACACACACACACACACACACGGTCATGCGCATGCACACATATACCCTTCTGATGTAAAATAGTTCCCCTGCCAAATATTTCAAACTTGGTGTTGGAGGAATTATTTTACATCCAAAAATAAAAGATATGCAAGTATTTAAAACCAACACATGTACATGAACACACACACATATACACATACCACACACACTCTTTCATGCATATGCACACATATACCTATTGTACCTTTTTGATGTAAAATAGCTCTTCTGTCAGATTTTTCAAACTGTATTTAAACTAGCTAAGTCTATGTTAGAGTATGTTCAACAAGGTATTAAGGTTGAAAGTAATTCTGCTACAAATATGCAGCATAAATAAGGTATAAAATAAAGCTTGCTTAAATGTAAAAATAGAGTTTAGCAATATGTGATTAACATCCATACTAAATGACTGTGGGTTGAAAAATAAGGAATTTGCTTAATGGACATGTCTTCCTACAGAATCAGCGAGAATGTATACATTTCACACTGTTAACAGAAAGCTGACCTCTTACAGACTTAGCAAAAATGTAAAAAACAGGATATATGAACTTCACATTGTCAGTAAGAAAGTTAACCTGTTTTTTAAAAAAATGGACAACAGGAAACACTCTGTGTTTCTATCATATGACACTGTTAAGCAAGGAAGTTTGAATGGATGTGCTTTCATCAAGTCAGCATTTGCACAGGATGTTTCCTTAAAAGACTTTACCAGCATTATTTCTCTATAGGATGAAAACATATTTTTCTGCAAACACCAGCAAACAGATGTGATCATACAAAGACCAAAATAGAATACCAAGGAGAAAAACAGGATGTAAAAACACTATAAAAAGACTATAGCAAATGAAATTGTTAGGAGAAGTATTTTGTACAGGAAATGTATCATTTATGCCGAATGAGAAGTAAAAAGTGGTACAGTGTAACTAAAGCTGCAAAAGTAGTACATGTGGTTTGTTATAAAAAGTTATTTATTAATTATTGCTTTTAAAGTGAGAGAGTTTGGTGCTACATCAGTGTATATTCTGCAAGTTTCTGTGGGCAACAGACTGTGATAACTAGACTTTGATTTCAGCAGAATCCAACCAGCAAGACTTTAGCATCTTAAGAAGACTTTGGATCCATCACAGTAAACAACACCTTGATAATTAATTTTCAATGGGGAGCCTAGTCTGCATTCGAAAACAGAGGGAGTGGTGATGCCTGCAGAAGGTCACTTCAGTCAAATTGCAGTAACTAACATTTGTACATATGTGTAAATCCTAAACAGAAATACTCCAGTTTATGCAGCTTGCAGCAGTAGTTTCTAAGAAGTCTGAATCCAGATTGAGCCTGAAAGTCACAGTGCCATAAATTCTCCAAGAAAGGTGAACAACTTTTCACAATATCTCACTGCCTGCTGTGTTTTACCAGCTTCTCGAGTGACTCCAAAAAATTTCCAGCCATCTGCAACAGCAGCCTGATCACCTGTTCTCTTGCTAAGTGGTAAGACCCTTTTCCGTGTCACATTTTTAGTATGGATGCTATTAGACAAAATTCAAGCAGGTGTAAACCAAGCTTTACTCTTAATGTAGCAGCACAACCTGATAAAATATGGAGTAAACTGCAATGTTGGTATACACAGCACATTAGCAAATGTAAAACCTTATTAGGGCAAGTTGATAGTAAGGCATTATGCAAATGTATTACAATATTTGACTGGTATCTCAAAGAAAACCATGTGGGGTATGACAAATGTTTATTGTGTAAATCATATGAAATTGCTTTCTGTGTAAAATGTCATAAAAATACAGTGCATGCCATTATTCAAAAGTTAGACTGCACAGACAAAACATTTTAATGGTAAAGAACCAGAAAAAGTTAATATGCTTACATTATATTCAGATGTTGAACAGTTATGTCCTGTCACCGGATGTAAAAGGTTTATTTCAGAGTTACAAAAACAGTCAAATCAGTTACTGACAGAACCTCCAGTATATCTTGTTACAAAATAAATTAATAAATATCTAAAAGACAGACACAATGAGTTCAGAAAGTTTAGACAAGTTATACACACATTTTCAAAACTGCATAGGAGTTTTAGAATCAGCAGAACAGGTTAATGAAAAATGTCAAAAAGACTGTGCAACATTACAGAAAACCCGTGAACTGCAGTTACAAGATAAAGAAAATAAATTAGCTGAACTGACAGAGACTGACTTCCTGCATACAACAGCTGAGCTTAAGAAAGCATTGCAAAAGAGCAGGAAACTACAACTGATCTGTGCAAAAGAGACATATTTTATAATATATAAACCAAATCCAGCAATGAGTGATGGAGTGTAGCAGATCAAATAAACCGGACCAATCCAAAAATAATTCAAAGCTTTAATCCACAGTATTGTAAACCACAGATACAATACACTATAAGTTGCAGTTGATAAGCGCTTTCACCCAAGAATGAGCTTCATCAGATCAAATCACTGCTACCCATGATCCCCTTATATATTATACAATGCCCTATCAAATAATTCAATCAAATAATCAATATCAATTAACATATTACAATTCATAAAACACAAGTAATTTAAAAAATAATAAAACCAAACTATAAAACCATAGCATAGCGTCTTATACAATTTCATATATAACTTAAGTATACATCATAATAACACACTTACAATAGCTAAAAACATTTCTATTAAAATAACAAAAATGAAATAGAATGTATAAAAACATATATACATAAATATTGCATTTGTTATATGATGTAAAACTGTAGTGTATATAGATTGTAAAAGCAGACTCCTTACATAACAAACAAATCCAGATAGAATATGACCCTGTTTTATCTGAGTTTAACATTAATATTTCTCCTTTTCTTCAGGGCCGGTTTTATAAAGGCTCTCTCATTCAAACCTGAGCCCCTATCAGCTCTTAATCTCATAATCCACTTACTTTCTCTATCCTCAGTGTGGTTCCTAATGTCTCCACCCCTGTTACTTGGTTGTATTTGTTCTAAGGCCCTGAATAGAAAATGATGTTCATTGCCTAACTCAACTACATGTTTAGCTAATGCATTATGTGTATTACCTTTTTTCATGTGGTATATATGTTCACGTATTCTATCTTTGAACTGGCGATTGGTCTTTCCAACATAGAATGCATTGCATGTCTGGCATACTGCCAGATACACAATATTCATGCTCGTGCACGTGGCTCCTACCTGAGTCTTAAACTGCACATGAGAGTCTGGATGTAAAAACACTATATCATTATCAATATATATACATTGATTACAATGTCCACATGCCTTAGTGGAACTAGAACCTAAATGTCGTCCATCCTTCTTAGAATAGCATAGTAGCCTTCTAAGGTTCAATTTATTCCTGAATAAAAAACGTGGTTCTTCCCCTACCACTTGCCTAATTCCATCATCTGTACATAATATTGACCAATGCTTACTAATTATATTTTTAAGATCCATACAATCATTAGTATATGGTAATGAAAACTTGACCTCTTTCTTTATGAGTTGTAGATTCTCATCTCTCTCTGGTCTCGGTCCATAATATGGTGCCGCTTTACCTTGCCTAAGTTCACCTATGTCACTTAACTGATTGTTAATCTCTTTAGCACTGTATCCATGCTCTACCAATCTATCTTTCAAATCATTGATCCCTGTTTCAAAACCTATGTTGGTAGCATTAAGTCTGGATATACGCATACCTTGTCCTCTAATGATGTTCTTGAATATGTGGTGTGGGTGCATACTGTATCGTGATAATATGGTATTGTGGTGACAGGGTTTCCGATAAACCCCAGTATTCACTAAACCATTATCCAGTTTTTCAATAAATAAATCCAAAAAGTCTATCCTATGGGTAGAGTAACTCATTGTAAACACCAAATAATTAGTTAGACTATTAATCATCTCAAAAAATTCCATCAATGTATTTGCACCCCCTCTCCACAGAATAAAAACATCATCTACAAAGCGTCTGTAGAATATTACAGATTGTTTATATTCCTCAGTTTCAAATAGGACCTCATTCTCCCAATGGGCTAAAAACATGTTCGCATAGCTGTTTGCGCATGGCGTACCCATGGCAACCCCAGCTTGTTGTTGATATAATAACTCATTGAACATGAAAACATTATTGCCCAACACTATATCCATAAATTGGGTTATTAAATCTATCAAGACTGGTGTATATGTGCTATGTTTAGATAGATATTCTCTGATATATATAACACCTATATCATTGGGTAGCACAGTGAATAGTGATTGAATATCAAATGTAACCAATACTAACTCATCAATATCTACTATCTTACTCACACAATCATATAATTCGAGCAAAAATTGCTTAGAATCCCTGAGTATGGTAGAATTGTTATCCAACACAGGCCGTAAATGCTTCTCAATATATACAGAGATGTGTTCAGTGACCCATCCCTGTCCAGATACTACTGGTCTCATGGGTGGGTCACTGACACTCTTATGTATTTTGGGAAAACCCTGTATCAAGGGAACTAAGGGGTTCGTGATTCTGAAATAATCAAATAGTTCCTTATCAATGGTGCCACCATTAAACATATCTAATAGGATATTCCCGACTTCTGAAATAATTTTATTTGCTATATTTCCATCAATTCTTAAATAAAACTTATCACTCAATAGGTTCAACATGGCTGTATGATAAAATATAGTATCCATGATGACAACCTGTCCCCCCATGTCCGCTGGTCTTATGACTATTGTTTCATTCATCTGTAAATTGCCTAAGCTTTCCCTCTCCTTTCTATTAAGGTTATCCTTTCTCTTCCTGTGTACATTGTTACTGAAGTATGTATACAACTCATCTTCTGTTAATTTTAAATAAGCCTCCACAAGTGGATGATGTATCGGTGTAAAACTACTTAGCTTCTTAAACACCGATGATGTTTCCCTTCCAACTCTAGTGTTGTCACCATTGTTCTGAAATAACAATTTCAACATTAAGTTACGACAGAACATTCTCGCATCCAATATCATATCAGCTAGATTGCTATGTCCACTGGGGATGAAACTAAGTCCTTTGTTCAATAAATTTACTTCATGGTTTGTTAACTCATAACTAGAGATATTACAAACCAACGAGTTGTTACCATAAGTACTGTCAGTACTTGTGGGTGTATCTATTGGATTCACTGTCCTAGTTTGCTCCTCCACATTTTCTTTATAGTGTGTTGTGGTTGGAGCTCCTCTGAAACCTTCCTTTTCTGTCGCCCTCTGCTTAGGGACCGCCCCCTCTTCATCCAGGGTCATATTCTATCTGGATTTGTTTGTTATGTAAGGAGTCTGCTTTTACAATCTATATACACTACAGTTTTACATCATATAACAAATGCAATATTTATGTATATATGTTTTTATACATTCTATTTCATTTTTGTTATTTTAATAGAAATGTTTTTAGCTATTGTAAATGTGTTATTATGATGTATACTTAAGTTATATATGAAATTGTATAAGACGCTATGCTATGGTTTTATAGTTTGTTTTTATTATTTTTTAAATTACTTGTGTTTTATGAATTGTAATATGTTAATTGATATTGATTATTTGATTGAATTATTTGATAGGGCATTGTATAATATATAAGGGGATCATGGGTAGCAGTGATTTGATCTGATGAAGCTCATTCTTGGGTGAAAGCGCTTATCAACTGCAACTTATAGTGTATTGTATCTGTGGTTTACAATACTGTGGATTAAAGCTTTGAATTATTTTTGGATTGGTCCGGTTTATTTGATCTGCTACACTCTGTCACTCATTGCTGGATTTGGTTTACATTTTACATATTTACGAGTGATTTGGAGTGTTTTTCTAAGTAAGGCAGTTTTTGGTACGTATATTTTATAATATGTTTGTGTTTTGAAAATGGTTAAGCATGCATAGAAGGATCTGATGTATGGACAAATCATTCCCAAATATTTTACTTTCATTCAGTTAAAGTAAGACATTTATCAGTACAACAGTAAAGTAGAGCATACGACTGCCATTCTCATAGCATAGTCAAAAGGTAAACAAAACAGTTCTAGTGCATAACAGTAAAGATCTGAAGTCACAAGACTGACATACATGTATTTTATTTTCATCTAAAGTACATCTGTTAAAATGCACAAGGGAAATGTCAGACAACAGCAAACATAAATAATGTAAATATAAACATGTGCTAGTTAAGCTAATATCTATTTTGTTTTTTTTACAATTTTTTATAATTGTATAGTAACACCACACCAAACAGCTAAAGGCCTGAATTTTAAAAAGAAATAAAATCACAGATGGTATTAGTCAAGCAGTCTTTGAAAAATGAATGACAGGACAGGTAAATAAATAAATACTGAAATTCAAGTTACAAAAATATGTAAGCTAATTGTAAAATAATGTCTATTTGTGTAGTATAAATGCATAGTTCATAGGTTCATAAGTTCATAGGTTCATACTAGGCTATCTGCCCTGGGGCAATTATAAGCCTAGCCCGATTCTGTATGGCTTACGCCACCCCTTGATTTGAGTATACTGTGCCCTTTTTAATGTTTAGTTTACTGTGCCTCTGTCTAATAGTGACATGGGAGTAATCCCTGGGACAAACCTACGATCCCCCATCCACTTATCGAGATTCTTCTTGAAGAGATTCAGTGAGGTGCTCTGCCTCACATGAACTGGAATTCTATTCCAGAGCGAAGGGAGCCTCTGGGTTATGAACCTGTCCCTCCAGCAAGTTCTATTTATTTCTGTGCTGAGGTTCAAGTCCCTCGAGCGTGTGGCTCTAAGGGATTTAGATTTACTGAGGTGGAGCATGTCCATTAATTCTGGATTTGACATAGCTTTGTATGTCAGGCATAGATTGCCTCGGAATAGGCGGTATGCAACTGAGTAGAGCTGGAGTTTTTAACCGAGCAGCATATGGCATCTGTTTGAGACCCTTGATCCTCTTGGTGAGATACTTTTGGGGTCTTTCTAATTGCTGCAGGTGTTGGGTAAGGTACATCCCAAAGGGCATTGTATTCTATGATGGGCCTGATGAGGGATGAATAAAGGGCATGATTACCTCTCTTGATCTAGATGTGAAACCCTTCGTGATGAGGTGGGCTATGTAGAAGGTCTTTCTAACCACTTTGGCAATGTGGTTTTCAAAGGAGAGATTGCTATCAACTTGGGTCCCCAGGTCCCTAATAACTTTCTCTGTACTTAATGGGTTTCCGCCTATGTGGTAACTTGTGGGCACATTGTTTTTGCCAAAGGGTATGACTATACATTTTTTGGCATTTAGCTTTAAACCATGGGGCTGGCACCAGTTATCTGTCTCTGTGAGACCTTTTTGAAGGATGTTTGTGTCAGCTGGAGAGTTGATTATGGTGCCCAGTTTGCAGTCGTCTGCGAACTTGGTGAGCCATAGTCCTCCCACGTTTGCATGTACCTCGGAAAAGTATATACCGAACAAGAGTGGTCCCAGGACAGAACCCTGTGGGATGCCACTTGTGACCGGTTTCGAGTCTGACATGGCTCCAGCAACTCTCACTCTGTGGGTTCTGTCTTTGAGCCAGTTTGTGACCCATCTTGTGACCCATCTTGTGACATAGGGGTTTATATTTAAGCTGGATAGCTTATCTATGATGCCCGAGTGGGGTATTGTGTCAAATGCCTTTGCAAGGTCCAGATAGGCTGTGTGGACTACCTTCCCTTCATCTATGGCTTTGGTGACTGTTTCAAAGAAGTCAACCAGGTTCAAAAGGCAGGATCTGCCCTTGACAAAGCCGAACTGGGTAGGATCTAGTGTCTGTAGGTCCCCAATGTCTTTGTTTATGAGCTCCATGATGATCCTCTCCATAGCCTTGCAGACTAAGCTAGTCAGGCTTATGGGGCGATAGTTTCCAGGGTCCAGAGAGGCTCCACCTTTGTGGAGTGGGACCATTGTTGCTGTACGCCATTCTGTGGGCACATATCCTGTAGTGAGGCTGAGATTGTATAGCTGTTTTATTTGAGGGATTAGTTCCTCTTGTAGTTCATGTAGGACGCAACCTGGGACGCCATCTGGTCCCATGGAAGCAGTGTTTTTTGCTTTGGAGAGGGCAGCCTTCACCTGAGCATCTGAGATGTTTGGGAGGCAGCCCTCTGCCGGGATAGATACTTGCTCTTTTGGGGGGGAGGGGGGGAGTTTGCACTGAACCTGTCTGCCAGGATATTGGCGATGTCTGTGAGTTCAGTGTATTTTTTGTCGTTTAGAATCAACACAGAACAAGTCTGGGAGTTGCATCCCAGGTTTCTAATGTAACTGAAAAAAGCCTTATGATTGTCTTTGGTGTCCTGTGCAATTTTTCTCTCGAAGCTGGCCTTGGAGGATTTTATGAGGGATTGTAATTTTTTGCTAGTACTGATCAGAGATGCCTTCCCTATTAGGGATTTTGCTCTATCATGTAGTAGCTTCCTCCTTCTGTTGTACAGTTTATTTATGGCAGGGGTCCACCAGACTGGACGCCTGCCTTTGGATGATTGGGTCTTGGTTTTGTTTGGGATAGCATGATCCATGCATTCCTGGAGATGTCCGTAGAATGCATTTATATAGGATTCTGCAGTTTGGGCTGTAGTTTCCACTGGCCCTGGGGCCTTGAAGGATTCCACTTTGGTTTTGAGAAGTGAGAAGTTCGCTTTTGAGAAGTTTTTCACTGTGGTTTTCTGGGCTGGGGGTGGGGTCAGGATGTGGACATCCAGTGAAATTAATTTATGGTCTGATCTTACCAATGAGGGATATACTTCTGGTGTGGAGCATAGAGTCCCCATGTTGGTAATGATCAGGTCTAGTATGTTGTCCCCTCTTGTGGGAGTGGTGACTAGTTGTTCCATAGCATTTGAGTTTATAATTTCCAAGAATCTTTGGGCTAAGGTGCTGGGGCTTGAGTAGTGCTCCCAGTCAATGTTTGGGTAGTTGGAGTCGCCCAATACAATGGTGTTCGGAGAGATCTTCATGTTCTCCAATGTTTTCAGGAAAGCCGAATGGGATTCCTGACTTTGAGAGGGTGGTCTGTAGGATGCTATAAACTGAAAAGCAGTCTTGCCCACTGTTAGTTGCACATGGATGGTCTCCAATACTTCGTGCAATGCCACTAACCTGGAGGTGTGGATATCCTTGATAAATATGGAAACTCCCCCTCCTTTTGTGGTTCGGTCCGGGTTTTGGGGCCGAAAAGCATGATACGAGGTATAGCCTGGTAGTGCTGGGGTGCTCTCTGGAGCCTTGAACCAGGTTTCTGTTACTGCACAGATATCGATGTTCTCCATACTGAGGAGAGCTTCGAGTGCATGCATCTTGAGGTTAAGACTCCTGGCGTTTAGCAGCATTACCCTTAGTTTCTTGTTCCTTGTGCTGTCTATGGGGGTGGGTTTGACTTTTGAGCATTGCCTAAAAAAGGCACTATGGGGGTGGCAAGAGCCTTTGCCAATATCCAAAAGCCCAGTGGTGACAGGTGCAAGCCGTCCCTAGCGAAGCAACGTGGCTTGTTGAGCATGTCATCCCAGGCTGACAGACACTGGATCCCCTTTGAATGACACCAACATTTTAGCCAATTGTTAAAGTCGATCATTTTGTCTTTGTACTGTGGCATCATTCTAGGTGAGGGTAAGATGCTGCTCAAGGTCAGGGTCATACCAGCCTGGGCTACATGATCAGAGAGCTCCTCTATGTCTCTTTTCATGTAGTCCAGGGAGGTACGTCTCAGGTCATTCACACCAGCATGTACAATGTCTGAGTCATATTTGTATTTGCTTTGGAGTGACCTGAGTGCTTGCGTTATGTGTCGGATCCTAGCACCCGACAGGCAGCTCACCGTGACCTTCTCTTTATTCAGCCTGGTGAGCGGGACGTCAGTGTGTCTGACAATAGTCACCTATAACAAGAGTATTAGGTGTGTTATTCAGCCTTAAGGGCTGTGGCTGCTTGGCACACTGACTTTGTGGGTTATGTGTTGTGTGTGTTTTGTTTTGAGATAGCGTTTGCTTGGATGTCTGCTTTGGAGGTCTCTGTTGCTTAGGTAGATATCTATTTAGAGCCTCCGAGTATGTTTTTGTGTATTTATGTGTTTGGTTCGCTGATGTGGTGGGACTATGTGATACTGGAATTGTGTTGTGTGAGGTTACCTTCTCCTCCTGACTGGTTACACCAGTTTTGAGATGAGAGAGCTCAGCCTCCAGTTTGGCTAAATAGTTGCATCTCTCACATATATTTGAACCTGTTTGGAGGAGGAGAGGGTTGTCCGTGTACATGAGACAGTTGTAACATTGCCTCAAAATTCCCAGATTCACCAGCTGGACTGGAGAGGAAACCATTGACTGACCTTTGGACATGCTAGAGTAACAGGGAAACTGAATTTAAGATGGACCAATAGAGGACAGGGTAATCGTAGAGAGTATAAGAGTAAGTAGTGCTTATGGTTTAATAGTGCTAACTTGTAGGATTACTTAATTGGACCAGTGAAGGGCCTTAGAATGAGAATACGGTGTTTAAATTGAGAGATAGAGCAGTTCTAAGGGAAAAAGTGAAGAGCAGACTTTGTGGAGCCAGGAATAGTTTAAACCCAATTAGGCGGCGCTGCCCGTTGTTGCGCTTATGCTCAAAACACGCAAAACTGCTAAAAGAGGGTTTTAAGAGAGGAAGATGAAGGAGTTTTGGAATTGACCCAAAATGGCCAATAAAACTACAGTTTCAAGTCAGTAACCACTCCAACAGGGGCAGGCAGGCCGCTCAATGTTTTTCACTGCCACTGATCAACAGAGAGACTTTCCTTTAGCCCAAGCAAAAAATGGCCTCACAGAAACTTACAAACAGTTCAAGAACAGCAAGCCTGTAACTGAACTTTTTTAAATCTCAGAAAAGTGGGAAAAAATCAAGATTTTTTTTTTTGTTTGTTTTTTCAGAGATAGCAGAGGTTAACAAGTATCAACAAGTTATAACAGTGCAGTAAATGACCCCACACAAGAGTGCAAGGCCAAAGACAGATAAAATGTAAGTTTTGAGAAAAAAAAAGATTTTAAAAATAAGTGCAAACAGGAAATTCAGTAAACAGCTCTAGGTTGTGCTCTAAATACAGTTACTAATGCAGAAATCAAATTTAACAAGCCAGAAAATGTTAAAAATAGGCTGCTATGCAGAAAAACTTAGCAAATAAACAGAGGAAAAATAAAAGTCTCAAAAGTGGCTCCTTTCTTCTCTCAGCGTTTTCTCCTTTTGGTGGGTGCTTCACCAACAGCCAACAAGCCTGAAAAGACACCAAAACCATGAGGCAACCAGGTTTTAAGAGAGGAAGATGAAGGAGTTTTGGAATTGACCCAAAATGGCCAATAAAACTACAGTTTCAAGTCAGTAACCACTCCCACAGGGGCAGGCAGGCTGCTCAATGTTTTTCACTGCCACTTATCAACAGAGAGACTTTCCTTTAGCCCAAGCAAAAAATTGCCTCACAGAAACTTACAAACAGTTCAAGAACAGCAAGCCTGTAACTGAACTTTTAAATCTCAGAAAAGTGGGAAAAAAGCAAGGTTTTTTTGTTTTTTGTTTTTTCAGAGATAGCAGAAGTTAACAAGTATCAACAAGTTATAACAGTGCAGTAAATGACCCCACACAAGAGTGCAAGGCCAAAGACAGATAAAATGCAAGTTGTGAGAAAAAAACGATTTTAAAAATAAGTGCAAACAGGAAATTCAGTAAACAGCTCTAGGTTGTGCTCTAAATACAGTTACTAATGCAGAAATCAAATTTAACAAGCCAGAAAATCTCAAAATAGGCGGCTATGCAGAAAAACTTAGCAAATAAACAGAGGAAAAATACTTAAAGTCTCAAAAGTGGCTCCTTTCTTCTCTCAGCATTTTCTCCTCTTGGTGGGTGCTTCACCAACAGCCAACAAGCCTGAAAAGATGCCAAAACCACGAGGCAACCAGGTTTTAAGAGAGGAAGATGAAGGAGTTTTGGAATTGACCCAAAATGGCCAATAAATCTACAGTTTCAAGTCAGTAACCACTCCCACAGGGGCAGGCAGGCTGCTCAATGTTTTTCACTGCCACTGATCAACAGAGAGACTTTCTTTTAGCCCAAGCAAAAAATGGCCTCACAGAAACTTACAAACAGTTCAAGAACAGCAAGCCTGTAACTGAACTTTTTTAAAACACAGAAAAGTGGGAAAAAAGCAAGATTTTTGTTTTTTGTTTTTCAGAGATAGCAGAGGTTAACAAGTATCAACAAGTTATAACAGTGCAGTAAATGACCCCACACAAGAGTGCTAGGCCAAAGACAGATAAAATGCAAGTTTTGAGAAAAAAACGATTTTAAAAATAAGTGCAAACAGGAAATTCAGTAAACAGCTCTAGGTTGTGCTCTAAATACAGTTACTAATGCAGAAATCAAATTTAACAAGGCAGAAAATGCTCAAAATAGGTGGCTATGCAGAAAAACTTAGCAAATAAACAGAGGAAAAATACTTAAAGTCTCAAAAGTGGCTCCTTTCTTCTCTCAGCATTTTCTCCTCTTGGTGGGTGCTTCACCAACAGCCAACAAACCTGAAAAGATGCCCAAACCACGAGGCAACCAGGTTTTAAGAGAGGAAGATGAAGGAGTTTTGGAATTGACCCAAAATGGCCAATAAAACTACAGAAAAGTGGGAAAAAAGCAAGATTTTTTTTGTTTTTTGTTTTTTCAGAGATAGGAGAGGTTAACAAGTATCAACAAGTTATAACAGTGCAGTAAATGACCCCACACAAGAGTGCTAGGCCAAAGACAGATAAAATGCAAGTTTTGAGAAAAAAACGATTTTAAAAATAAGTGCAAACAGGAAATTCAGTAAACAGCTCTAGGTTGTGCTCTAAATACAGTTACTAATGCAGAAATCAAATTTAACAAGCCAGAAAATGCTCAAAATAGGCGGCTATGCAGTAAAACTTAGCAAATAAACAGAGGAAAAATACTTAAAGTCTCAAAAGTGGCTCCTTTCTTCTCTCAGCGTTTTCTCCTCTTGGTGGGTGCTTCACCAACAGCCAACAAGCCTGAAAAGATGCCAAAACCACGAGGCAACCAGGTTTTAAGAGAGGAAGATGAAGGAGTTTTGGAATTGACCCAAAATGACCAATAAAACTACAGTTTCAAGTCAGTAACCACTCCCACAGGGGCAGGCAGGCTGCTCAATGTTTTTCACTGCCACTGATCAACAGAGATACTTTCTTTTAGCCCAAGCAAAAAATGGCCTCACAGAAACTTACAAACAGTTCAAGAACAGCAAGCCTGTAACTGAACTTTTTTAAATCTCAGAAAAGTGGGAAAAAGCAAGATTTTTTTTTTGTTTTTCAGAGATAGCAGAGGTTAACAAGTATCAACAAGTTATAACAGTGCAGTAAATGACCCCACACAAGAGTGCTAGGCCAAAAACAGATAAAATGCAAGTTTTGAGAAAAAAACGATTTTAAAAATAAGTGCAAACAGGAAATTCAGTAAACAGCTCTAGGTTGTGCTCTAAATACAGTTACTAATGCAGAAATCAAATTTAACAAGGCAGAACATGCTCAAAATAGGTGGCTATGCAGAAAAACTTAGCAAATAAACAGAGGAAAAATACTTAAAGTCTCAAAAGTGGCTCCTTTCTTCTCTCAGCATTTTCTCCTCTTGGTGGGTGCTTCACCAACAGCCAACAAACCTGAAAAAATGCCAAAACCACGAGGCAACCAGGTTTTAAGAGAGGAAGATGAAGGAGTTTTGGAATTGACCCAAAATGGCCAATAAAACTACAGAGAAGTGGGAAAAAAGCAAGATTTTTTTGTTTTTTGTTTTTTTCAGAGATAGGAGAGGTTAACAAGTATCAACAAGTTATAACAGTGCAGTAAATGACCCCACACAAGAGTGCTAGGCCAAAGACAGATAAAATGCAAGTTATGAGAAAAAAACGATTTTAAAAATAAGTGCAAACAGGAAATTCAGTAAACAGCTCTAGGTTGTGCTCTAAATACAGTTACTAATGCAGAAATCAAATTTAACAAGCCAGAAAATGCTCAAAATAGGCAGCTATGCAGTAAAACTTAGCAAATAAACAGAAGAAAAATACTTAAAGTCTCAAAAGTGGCTCCTTTCTTCTCTCAGCATTTTCTCCTCTTGGTGGGTGCTTCACCAACAGCCAACAAGCCTGAAAAGATGCCAAAACCACGCGGCAACCAGGTTTTAAGAGAGGAAGATGAAGGAGTTTTGGAATTGACCCAAAATGGCCAATAAAACTACAGTTTCAAGTCAGTAACCACTCCCACAGGGGCAGGCAGGCTGCTCAATGTTTTTCACTGCCACTGATCAACAGAGAGACTTTCCTTTAGCCCAAGCAAAAAATGGCCTCACAGAAACTTACAAACAGTTCAAGAACAGCAAGCCTGTAACTGAACTTTTTTAAATCTCAGAAAAGTGGGAAAAAAGCAAGATTTTTTGTTTTTTTGTTTTCTCAGAGACAGCAGAGGTTAACAAGTATCAACAAGTTATAACAGTGCAGTAAATGACCCCACGCAAGAGTGCTAGGCCAAAGACAGTTAAAATGCAAGTTTTGAGAAAAAAACGATTTTAAAAATAAGTGCAAACAGGAAATTCAGTAAACAGCTCTAAGTTGTGCTCTAAATACAGTTACTAATGCAGAAATCAAATTTAACAAGCCAGAAAATGCTCAAAATAGGCGGCTATGCAGAAAAACTTAGCAGATAAACAGAGGAAAAATACTTAAAGTCTCAAAAGTGGCTCCTTTCTTCTCTCAGCATTTTCTCCTCTTGGTGGGTGCTTCACCAACAGCCAACAAGCCTGAAAAGATGCCAAAACCACGAGGCAACCAGGTTTTAAGAGAGGAAGATGAAGGAGTTTTGGAATTGATCCAGTTTCAAGTCACTAACCACTCCCACAGGGGCAGGCAGGCTGCTCAATGTTTTTCACTGCCACTGATCAACAGAGAGACTTTTATGCAAATCATAAATATTTATTATATTTCTAAGTGTTTTTACAACTGCATTCTAATATCAAGCTGCAAGTGTATTAACAGATGATTAAAGGAAAATTGTTAAAAGGGTTAACTATGGTCTGCAGAGTCTAAAATGTGAGCTCAGACCTTCCCAGACTGGATAAATAGTTGCAGGAAATATCGAGCAGATAAGGTAAAAAACAAGACTGATTACCAAGTAAGTGGCTTGAGTTTTTCTAACACATTATTGTTATTGAAACATTATTGTTAAATGTTCACATGCAACACTATTTGGTAATAATAATAAAACATCACAATTGTGTATACATGTCACTGATAATCTGTTTGCAAGTAATTGTTAAAAGTAAAAACCATCAGTTACATCAAGTACAGCCAGCAGATGGGCTATAGTATACATGCAGTTCAAATAAAGTATACAGGAGGTACAAATAACTACTTGTAGTAGACAGCAAAGGCAACAGAAAAAAAATATTCTGTCATTAAAAACAGCCAAAAAAGTATCAAATCAGACAAAGGTCCATAGTTTGTTAGTAACATAATAAAGCAAATGTATAACCAAAGTGTTGGGCTGGCATACATTCTATTCTCACAGCATAAAGCAAATAAACAATACTGCAGTACTACAGGGGGAGGGGTACTTTCTCACTTTTACACTGACTGTGTGAGCAGTATTGCAAAAGGGTCTAAAGTAAAGCTACAGGAAGAAATAATATCTCATTCCTTCTTGACAATACTCTTCTTATTTGGGGGGACAGGTATTAGTGCATTAGAAATACTGGTAAACAGATTAAACCTGACAGGATAAGATATTTTACAAGTTGCTAATAGCTATTATGCTAATTATTATTGTATTTTTAATATGTTTTTGGCAAGACAATGTTGGTATGCAAAAAACATGAATGTTTCTAATTGTTGGGTATGTAGTTGCCTCTGGTGGCAATTCCACTAGATACTTCTAAAGAGACATAAGAATTTTCCAAGATTTTGCTTGATGTTAATGTTACTAAATTTGTAAGATTAGACTAAATGTACTTACAGTCTTTGTATGTACAAACACAGAAGAATTTAGTACAAATGAAATTAATGACTAGCAATGAATATGTGTGGAGAACCCTTTTTAAAAAATGGGCCCAAGATAGCTGCTAGATTGAAATGCATAAGTAGCAAACAGTCTATGTAAATATATACTGTATAAGGACACATTGTAAAGTAACAAGTTCAAAAGTAATTTGTCAAGTTGTAATTTTATTACTAGTTGTAGTTTTATCACTGGTTTTAGGACCACCATTTTATCAGTACCAGTATTGGTTACCCCAGTTAGAGGAAAATTATATTAAAATATTGTACTCATACAGCTAATAGACTAATATGTAAACAGCATTCTTTAGTTCATTTCACTGTCAATTAAAGTATGGGCAGTTCAGAAGTATGACCACAATGTTATGGTTAAAATGACATTTGCAGTAGCACATAGTTCTTGTCTCTTGTAGATATGAGTCTATCTCTAATCTTTTGGTATAAAATGATTAATAAAAGTAAGCAGTTAATTCAACAGCTGAAAAGAGTTAATGGAACAGTTCTCTGAGACAAATTAAATTCTGTGATTACAAAAGAATAAATTAATCAAGTTAGAAAATAAAACTAAAGCAGACACAGCTTATAACTGATGAAATATTTTCACAGAATGGTCTGCAAAAGAAAAATTTGTTAGATACATTCAGTTTGGGTAGTAATACTTAATATCATTGTATTAACAATGTAAAACTGCATTTTGACTTGTATCAAAAGAAGACTAAAGGTTTTGTTTCTTAATGTGTTTTCTGTATAATATGACAAAAGATGCATATAATATAAATTGTTTAAAAAAATAAAAAGAGAGAATTGTTAGAGTGTATTTAACAGTGAATAAAAGGTTGAAAGTAATTCTGCTACAAATATGCAAAATAAATAAGGTATAAAATAAAGCTTGCTTAAATGTAGAAATAGAGTTTAGCAATATGTGAATAGCATCCATACTAAATGACTGTGGCTTGAAAAATAAGGAATTTGCTTAATGGACATGTTTTCCTACAAAATTAGCAAGAATGCATGCATTTTACACTGTCAGCAAGAAAGATGACCTCTTACAGACTTAGCAAAAATGTAAAAAACAGGATGTATGCATTTCACATTGTCATTAAGAAAGCTAACCTGCTTCCTTAAAGAATGGACAACAGGAAAAACAATCTGTATGGGCTCTATCATATGACACTGTTAACAAAGGAAGTTTGAATGGACATGCATTTATCAAGTCAGCATTTGCACAATATGGTTCATTAAAAGACAATATCAGCATTATTTCTCTATAGGATGAAAACATATTTTTCTGCAAACACCAGCAAACAGATGTTTTCATACAAAGACCAAAATAGAATACCAAGGAGAAAAACAGGATGTAAATCAACTATACAGAGACTATAGCAAATTAAATTGTTGGGAGAGGTGTTTTGTACAGGAAAGTTATCTTTTATGCTGATTGCAAAATAAAGTGGTATAGTGTAACTAAAGCTGCAAAAGTAGTACGTGTGGTTTGTTATAAAAAGTTATTTATTAATTACTACTTTTAAAGTAACTAACTAAAAACAGAACTATATTATGAAACAAACAAGTCTTAATATAATCCTCACTTCATTGATAAATTATATCCAAAACTTCAGCTTGGCCAGCTAAAAACTTGGTTATATTCAACTGGACGTATAAGAGAATTTAAGTACCTTTTTCTGCACTTTTTTTTTAAAAATACAGTATTTAAATTGATTTAAACTGTGTATGAAGGAGTGTTGAAGGAATTTTTATCTGAAGTTATTCTGCTCTTCAGTAACTTGAACTAAAGCTAGTGTTGGCTGAATTTTGTTATTTGCTAGTAATTACAGGTGTGGGGGTAGCCACATTCTTTGACTTCCTGTCCTTGCATATTTAAACTGGTGCATGTGAAATAATTCCTGCTTTAAAACTTCAGCTTGGCCAGCTAAAAACTTGGTTATATTCAACTGGACGTATAAGAGAATTTAAGTACCTTTTTCTGCACTTTTTTTTAAAATACAGTATTTAAATTGATTTAAACTGTGTATGAAGGAGTGTTGAAGGAATTTTTATCTGAAGTTATTCTGCTCTTCAGTAACTTGAACTAAAGCTAGTGTTGGCTGAATTTTGTTATTTGCTAGTAATTACAGGTGTGGGGTAGCCACATTCTTTGACTTCCTGTCCTTGCATATTTAAACTGGTGCATGTGAAATAATTCCTGCTTTAAAACTTCAGCTTGGCCAGCTAAAAACTTGGTTATATTCAACTGGACGTATAAGAGAATTTAAGTACCTTTTTCTGCACTTTTTTTAAAAATACAGTATTTAAATTGATTTAAACTGTGTATGAAGGAGTGTTGAAGGAATTTTTATCTGAAGTTATTCTGCTCTTCAGTAACTTGAACTAAAGCTAGTGTTGGCTGAATTTTGTTATTTGCTAGTAATTACAGGTGTCGGGGTAGCCACATTCTTTGACTTCCTGTCCTTGCATATTTAAACTGGTGCATGTGAAATAATTCCTGCTTTAAAACTTCAGCTTGGCCAGCTAAAAACTTGGTTATATTCAACTGGACGTATAAGAGAATTTAAGTACCTTTTTCTGCACTTTTTTTTAAAAATACAGTATTTAAATTGATTTAAACTGTGTATGAAGGAGTGTTGAAGGAATTTTTATCTGAAGTTATTCTGCTCTTCAGTAACTTGAACTAAAGCTAGTGTTGGCTGAATTTTGTTATTTGCTAGTAATTACAGGTGTGGGGTAGCCACATTCTTTGACTTCCTGTCCTTGCATATTTAAACTGGTGCATGTGAAATAATTCCTGCTTTAAAACTTCAGCTTGGCCAGCTAAAAACTTGGTTATATTCAACTGGACGTATAAGAGAATTTAAGTACCTTTTTCTGCACTTTTTTTAAAAATACAGTATTTAAATTGATTTAAACTGTGTATGAAGGAGTGTTGAAGGAATTTTTATCTGAAGTTATTCTGCTCTTCAGTAACTTGAACTAAAGCTAGTGTTGGCTGAATTTTGTTATTTGCTAGTAATTACAGGTGTGGGGGTAGCCACATTCTTTGACTTCCTGTCCTTGCATATTTAAACTGGTGCATGTGAAATAATTCCTGCTTTAAAACTTCAGCTTGGCCAGCTAAAAACTTGGTTATATTCAACTGGACGTATAAGAGAATTTAAGTACCTTTTCTGCACTTTTTTTTTAAAAAATACAGTATTTAAATTGATTTAAACTGTGTATGAAGGAGTGTTGAAGGAATTTTTATCTGAAGTTATTCTGCTCTTCAGTAACTTGAACTAAAGCTAGTGTTGGCTGAATTTTGTTATTTGCTAGTAATTACAGGTGTGGGGGTAGCCACATTCTTTGACTTCCTGTCCTTGCATATTTAAACTGGTGCATGTGAAATAATTCCTGCTTTAAAACTTCAGCTTGGCCAGCTAAAAACTTGGTTATATTCAACTGGACGTATAAGAGAATTTAAGTACCTTTTTCTGCACTTTTTTTTTAAAAAATACAGTATTTAAATTGATTTAAACTGTGTATGAAGGAGTGTTGAAGGAATTTTTATCTGAAGTTATTCTGCTCTTCAGTAACTTGAACTAAAGCTAGTGTTGGCTGAATTTTGTTATTTGCTAGTAATTACAGGTGTGGGGGTAGCCACATTCTTTGACTTCCTGTCCTTGCATATTTAAACTGGTGCATGTGAAATAATTCCTGCTTTAAAACTTCAGCTTGGCCAGCTAAAAACTTGGTTATATTCAACTGGACGTATAAGAGAATTTAAGTACCTTTTTCTGCACTTTTTTTTAAAAAATACAGTATTTAAATTGATTTAAACTGTGTATGAAGGAGTGTTGAAGGAATTTTTATCTGAAGTTATTCTGCTCTTCAGTAACTTGAACTAAAGCTAGTGTTGGCTGAATTTTGTTATTTGCTAGTAATTACAGGTGTGGGGTAGCCACATTCTTTGACTTCCTGTCCTTGCATATTTAAACTGGTGCATGTGAAATAATTCCTGCTTTAAAACTTCAGCTTGGCCAGCTAAAAACTTGGTTATATTCAACTGGACGTATAAGAGAATTTAAGTACCTTTTTCTGCACTTTTTTTAAAAATACAGTATTTAAATTGATTTAAACTGTGTATGAAGGAGTGTTGAAGGAATTTTTATCTGAAGTTATTCTGCTCTTCAGTAACTTGAACTAAAGCTAGTGTTGGCTGAATTTTGTTATTTGCTAGTAATTACAGGTGTGGGGTAGCCACATTCTTTGACTTCCTGTCCTTGCATATTTAAACTGGTGCATGTGAAATAATTCCTGCTTTAAAACTTCAGCTTGGCCAGCTAAAACTTGGTTATATTCAACTGGACGTATAAGAGAATTTAAGTACCTTTTTCTGCACTTTTTTTTAAAAAATACAGTATTTAAATTGATTTAAACTGTGTATGAAGGAGTGTTGAAGGAATTTTTATCTGAAGTTATTCTGCTCTTCAGTAACTTGAACTAAAGCTAGTGTTGGCTGAATTTTGTTATTTGCTAGTAATTACAGGTGTGGGGGTAGCCACATTCTTTGACTTCCTGTCCTTGCATATTTAAACTGGTGCATGTGAAATAATTCCTGCTTTAAAACTTCAGCTTGGCCAGCTAAAAACTTGGTTATATTCAACTGGACGTATAAGAGAATTTAAGTACCTTTTTCTGCACTTTTTTTAAAAATACAGTATTTAAATTGATTTAAACTGTGTATGAAGGAGTGTTGAAGGAATTTTTATCTGAAGTTATTCTGCTCTTCAGTAACTTGAACTAAAGCTAGTGTTGGCTGAATTTTGTTATTTGCTAGTAATTACAGGTGTGGGGGTAGCCACATTCTTTGACTTCCTGTCCTTGCATATTTAAACTGGTGCATGTGAAATAATTCCTGCTTTAAAACTTCAGCTTGGCCAGCTAAAAACTTGGTTATATTCAACTGGACGTATAAGAGAATTTAAGTACCTTTTTCTGCACTTTTTTTTTAAAAATACAGTATTTAAATTGATTTAAACTGTGTATGAAGGAGTGTTGAAGGAATTTTTATCTGAAGTTATTCTGCTCTTCAGTAACTTGAACTAAAGCTAGTGTTGGCTGAATTTTGTTATTTGCTAGTAATTACAGGTGTGGGGTAGCCACATTCTTTGACTTCCTGTCCTTGCATATTTAAACTGGTGCATGTGAAATAATTCCTGCTTTAAAACTTCAGCTTGGCCAGCTAAAAACTTGGTTATATTCAACTGGACGTATAAGAGAATTTAAGTACCTTTTTCTGCACTTTTTTTTTTAAAAATACAGTATTTAAATTGATTTAAACTGTGTATGAAGGAGTGTTGAAGGAATTTTTATCTGAAGTTATTCTGCTCTTCAGTAACTTGAACTAAAGCTAGTGTTGGCTGAATTTTGTTATTTGCTAGTAATTACAGGTGTGGGGTAGCCACATTCTTTGACTTCCTGTCCTTGCATATTTAAACTGGTGCATGTGAAATAATTCCTGCTTTAAAACTTCAGCTTGGCCAGCTAAAAACTTGGTTATATTCAACTGGACGTATAAGAGAATTTAAGTACCTTTTTCTGCACTTTTTTTTTAAAAATACAGTATTTAAATTGATTTAAACTGTGTATGAAGGAGTGTTGAAGGAATTTTTATCTGAAGTTATTCTGCTCTTCAGTAACTTGAACTAAAGCTAGTGTTGGCTGAATTTTGTTATTTGCTAGTAATTACAGGTGTGGGGGTAGCCACATTCTTTGACTTCCTGTCCTTGCATATTTAAACTGGTGCATGTGAAATAATTCCTGCTTTAAAACTTCAGCTTGGCCAGCTAAAACTTGGTTATATTCAACTGGACGTATAAGAGAATTTAAGTACCTTTTTCTGCACTTTTTTTAAAAATACAGTATTTAAATTGATTTAAACTGTGTATGAAGGAGTGTTGAAGGAATTTTTATCTGAAGTTATTCTGCTCTTCAGTAACTTGAACTAAAGCTAGTGTTGGCTGAATTTTGTTATTTGCTAGTAATTACAGGTGTGGGGGTAGCCACATTCTTTGACTTCCTGTCCTTGCATATTTAAACTGGTGCATGTGAAATAATTCCTGCTTTAAAACTTCAGCTTGGCCAGCTAAAAACTTGGTTATATTCAACTGGACGTATAAGAGAATTTAAGTACCTTTTTCTGCACTTTTTTTTAAAAATACAGTATTTAAATTGATTTAAACTGTGTATGAAGGAGTGTTGAAGGAATTTTTATCTGAAGTTATTCTGCTCTTCAGTAACTTGAACTAAAGCTAGTGTTGGCTGAATTTTGTTATTTGCTAGTAATTACAGGTGTGGGGGTAGCCACATTCTTTGACTTCCTGTCCTTGCATATTTAAACTGGTGCATGTGAAATAATTCCTGCTTTAAAACTTCAGCTTGGCCAGCTAAAACTTGGTTATATTCAACTGGACGTATAAGAGAATTTAAGTACCTTTTTCTGCACTTTTTTTTTAAAAATACAGTATTTAAATTGATTTAAACTGTGTATGAAGGAGTGTTGAAGGAATTTTTATCTGAAGTTATTCTGCTCTTCAGTAACTTGAACTAAAGCTAGTGTTGGCTGAATTTTGTTATTTGCTAGTAATTACAGGTGTGGGGGTAGCCACATTCTTTGACTTCCTGTCCTTGCATATTTAAACTGGTGCATGTGAAATAATTCCTGCTTTAAAACTTCAGCTTGGCCAGCTAAAAACTTGGTTATATTCAACTGGACGTATAAGAGAATTTAAGTACCTTTTTCTGCACTTTTTTTTTAAAAAATACAGTATTTAAATTGATTTAAACTGTGTATGAAGGAGTGTTGAAGGAATTTTTATCTGAAGTTATTCTGCTCTTCAGTAACTTGAACTAAAGCTAGTGTTGGCTGAATTTTGTTATTTGCTAGTAATTACAGGTGTGGGGGTAGCCACATTCTTTGACTTCCTGTCCTTGCATATTTAAACTGGTGCATGTGAAATAATTCCTGCTTTAAAACTTCAGCTTGGCCAGCTAAAAACTTGGTTATATTCAACTGGACGTATAAGAGAATTTAAGTACCTTTTTCTGCACTTTTTTTAAAAATACAGTATTTAAATTGATTTAAACTGTGTATGAAGGAGTGTTGAAGGAATTTTTATCTGAAGTTATTCTGCTCTTCAGTAACTTGAACTAAAGCTAGTGTTGGCTGAATTTTGTTATTTGCTAGTAATTACAGGTGTGGGGGTAGCCACATTCTTTGACTTCCTGTCCTTGCATATTTAAACTGGTGCATGTGAAATAATTCCTGCTTTAAAACTTCAGCTTGGCCAGCTAAAAACTTGGTTATATTCAACTGGACGTATAAGAGAATTTAAGTACCTTTTTCTGCACATTTTTTTTTAAAAATACAGTATTTAAATTGATTTAAACTGTGTATGAAGGAGTGTTGAAGGAATTTTTATCTGAAGTTATTCTGCTCTTCAGTAACTTGAACTAAAAGCTAGTGTTGGCTGAATTTTGTTATTTGCTAGTAATTACAGGTGTGGGGGTAGCCACATTCTTTGACTTCCTGTCCTTGCATATTTAAACTGGTGCATGTGAAATAATTCCTGCTTTAAAACTTCAGCTTGGCCAGCTAAAAACTTGGTTATATTCAACTGGACGTATAAGAGAATTTAAGTACCTTTTTCTGCACAATTTTTTTAAAAAATACAGTATTTAAATTGATTTAAACTGTGTATGAAGGAGTGTTGAAGGAATTTTTATCTGAAGTTATTCTGCTCTTCAGTTATTCCCACCCACCGCCCTGTTTTGTTTTGGTGTTAATCTTAGTGGCATTGAAACTGCCCGCCTCAGCCTGCCTCTGGGCCCATCTCATTTGCTCACTCAACTGAGTGCAGTGAGATCATATTCTGATTTCAGGCACTCCTACTGTGTACAAAGAGAGCATCTGGGAAATAGAAAAAAAAAAATTAGCTTATTTCCTGCCTTTCTTGTTAAGTGGTACAGACTATTTGTAGGCTTCTGAGCCCCAAGCCCTTCTGTGTTTGAGGGAAGCCTTCTAGCTTGTTTATTTCTTATAACTAGCCAGTTTTCTAGTTTCAGCACTCAAATCTGTTTCTTTGATCTCAGCACTTGTTCAGAAAAAAAAAAAAAAAAAAAAAAATTTCATCTGCTTTTACTGTACTTGTGTTTTTACCTACTTCTTTTAACTTTTGCATCATCTTAAAATACTCAATTGTATTTATTACTGCTTGGTGTAACTCATTCTAAGCCTTTTGGTTTAAACACTTGGGCTTCGGACCAGTTAGTTGTTTTGCACTGAGAGGGTTTGTGGTCTGCACTGTTGTGGCAGAACAGGTAGCTTACATCCTTCTAGGTTGAGAACTGCTGATTGAGGGCTCAGTGTCTGTTATTCTAAAAGTGTATTAATTCTGGTTTAAGCACTTGGGCTTTCAAGCCAGTTATTTTACATTAAGAGGGTTCGTGGTCTGCACTCTTGTGGGAGGAGAGGCTGGACTCTGCCCTTCTGAGCTGGGAATTTCTGGTTAAAGGCTTATAGTGCATGCATATCTGAACTGTTCCTTACTGAAGTTGGTGCGCCTTGTTTGCTGTGGCATAGACTGGATTCGGGCCTGCTGGATCTAGCTTTGTTTGTGTAATTTGAGCACTAATCCAGACATTCTCTAAAGTATTCAATGGTATTTATTACTGCTTGGTTGTAACTTGATTAAAGTGTAGCTATCATTCAAGTCTTTTGGATTAAGCACTTGGGCTTCAGAACAGTTGTTTTACATTAGGAAGGTTTGTGGCAAGCACTGTGGTGGCAGGACAGGTAGCTTTCATCCTTCTAAGTTGGGAACTGCTGATTGAGAGCCCAGTGTCCAAGTGTATTAGTTCTGGTTTAGGCACTTGGGCTTCAGGCCAGTTATTTTACATTAAGAAGGTTCGTGGTCTGCACTCTTGTGGGAGAAGAGGCTGGACTCTGCCCTTCTGAGCTGGGAATTTTCTGGTTAAAGGTTTATAGTGCCTGAATATTTGAACTGTATCTTAATGAAATTGGTTCACCTTGTTTGCTCTAGCATAGACTAGATCCAGGCCTACTGAATCTAGCTTTGTTTATATGTTTGTTGTTTGTTTGTTATTTCCCTGGAAGCTAATTCCACCTAATACGCAACTTCTCAGCGCTTCTGTGGATCACTAGTGATATCTGCATTGCTTACTGTACTTATTTCCTTGTTTCACTTGAAAGAAAGTTACTGTTTGTCGTTTTTGCATTTAGTTACTTGTAACACATTGCACTTAAGTTACCTGGCACTTGCTCACTAAAGCAATTATATAAGTCAGCACTAAAAATTAAAAGCACTACACCCTCACTCCCCACTGGCCCTTGTTTTCAATTAAGGATTTCCCAATATTATTCTAGCATGTCCAAAGGTCAGTTGTCAATCTCCTCTCCGGTCCAGCTGGTGAATCTGGGAATCTTGAGGCAATGTTATAACTGCCTCATGTACACAGACAACCCTCTCCTCCTCCCACATAACACAAATACTTGCGAGAGATGCAGCTATTTAGCCAAACTGGAGGCTGAGCTCTTTCAACTCAGGACTGGCAAGACCAGACAGGAGGAGAAGGCAACTACACACACCACAAAACCAGCCTCACATAATGCTACCACTCCACTGAATCAAACACATAAACACACAAAGACATACTCGGAGGCTCTGAGTAAAATTTACCTAAACAGCAGAGGCCTCCAAAGCAGACACCCAAACAACTGCTACCTCAAGACACCCCACAAGCAACACATAAACCACAAAAGCAGTGTGCAAAGCAGTCACAGCCCGTAAGGCCAAATACAACACCAAACATACTTGTCATAGGTGACTCCATAGTCAGACACACTGACGTCCCACTCACCAGGCTGAACAAGGAGAGGGTCACAGTAAGCTGCCTATCGGGTGCTAGAATCCGCCACATAACACAAGCACTCGGGTCACTCCATGGCAAGTACAAATATGACACAGTCATTGTCCATGCTGGTGTGAACGACCTGAGACGTACCTCCCTGGACTACATGAAAAGAGACATAGAGGAGCTCTCTGATTATGTAGCCCAGGCAGGTATGACCCTAACCCTGAGCAGTATCCTTCCTTCACCAAGAATGATGCCACAATATAGAGACAAGATGATCAGCTTTAACAATTGGCTTAATGTCTGGTGTCATTCAAAGGGGATCCAGTGTCTGTCTGCCTGGGATGACATGCTTGACAAGCCACGCTGCCAAGGGACGGCTTGCACCTGTCACCCCTGGGATTTCGGATATTGGCTAAGGCTCTTGCCACCCCCATAGTGCCTTTTTTAGGCAAGGCTCAAATTCTAAACCTACCACCCTAAACAAAAATGGGAAGAAACTGAGGGTAATGCTGCTCAATGCCAGAAGTCTAAATCTCAAAATGCACACACTCGAGGCCCTTCTCAGTATGGAGAACATCGATGTCTGTGCTGTAACTGAAACCTGGTTCAAGGCTCCTGAGAGCACCCCGGCACTATTAGGTTTTACCTCATATCATGCGTTCCGGCCCCAAAACCCGGACCACACCACAAAAGGAGGGGGTGTATCCATATTCATAAAGGATACTCACACCTCCAGGTTGGTGGCAACGCATGAAGCTCGGAAACCATCCAGGTGCAACTAACCATAGGCAAAACTGCTCTACAAATTGTAGCATGCTACAGGCCACCCTCTCAAACTCAGGAACCCCACACAGCCTTCCTGAAGACACTGGAGGGTATAAATGTATCTCCAAACACCATCATATTGGGTGACTTCAACTACCCGAATATAGACTGGGAACATTACTCAAGCCCTAACTTTCTAGCCCAACGGTTCCTGGAGTTCATAAATTCAAATGCCATGGAACAGCTAGTCACTGTTCCCACGAGAGGAGAAAATATACTAGATCTCATTGTCACAAACATGGGGACAAAATGCTCCACACGAAGTATATCCCTCATTGGTGAGATCTGATCATAAACTAATCTCACTGGAAATCCACATCCCGCCCCCACCCCAAGCAAAAAGACCATAGTGAAGAACTTCTCTAAAGCAAACTTCACACTACTCAAGACTGGTGTGGTATCCTTCAAGGCCCCTGAGCCAGAGGAAACCACAACCCAAGCTCGGAAGCCCTTACAAATGCCTTCTATGAACACCTCCAGGACTGCATGGATCAGGCAATCCCAAATAAAACCAAGACTCTTTCCACAAAGGGCAAACGTCCAGTCTGGTGGACCCCAGCCATTAACAAACTTTACAATAAGAGGAGAAAGCTATTACATGATAGAACAAAATCCATAAAAGGGAAGTCACCCTGATCATTATTCGTAAAAAATACGAGCACTCATAAAATCAACTAAGGCCAATTTTGAGAGAAAAATTGCCATGGATTCAAAGGACAATCATAAGGCCTTTTTCAGCTATGTTAGGAACCTGGGTGGAAACTCCCAGATATGCTCAGAATTAGTCCAAAATGATACAAAATCACTGAACCCACAGACATTGCCAACATACTGGCAGACAGGTTCAGTGCAAACTTCACCCCTCTCCCCTAAAGGAGAGATAACTATCCCAGCCGAGTGTAGCCTCCCGGACATCTCAAATGCGCAGGTGAAAGCTGCTCTCTCTAAAGCTAAAAACACAGCATCAATGGGACCGGATGGTGTCCCCGGCTGTGTGCTACACGAGCTAAATGAGGAATTAAACCCGCACATAAGGCAGCTGTTTAATCTCAGCCTTACCACAGGATACGTGCCCAAGGAGTGGCGTCACGGCAACTGTGGTCCCACTCCACAAAGGCGGTGCCTCTACGGACCCTGGTAATTACCGCCCCATAAGCTTAACAAGTCTAGTCTGCAAAGCTATGGAGAGGATCATAATGGAGCTCATAAACAAAGATATAGGGGACTTGCAGACATTGGACCCGACCCAGTTTGGCTTTGTCAAGGGAAGATCATGCCTTTTGAACTTGGTTGACTTCTTGAAACAGTCACCAAGGCCATTGATGAGGAAAGGCAGTCCATACAACCTACCTTGACCTTGCAAAGGCTTTCGACACAATACCCCACTCGGGTATTGTAGAAAAACTTACCAGCTTAAATGTAAACCCATATGTCACAAGATGGGTTGCAAACTGGCTTAAGGACAGAACCCACAGGGTTAGAGTTGCTGGCGCTGTGTCAGACTCCAAGCCGGTCACAAGTGGTGTCCCACAGGGCTCGGTCCTTGGCCCCTATTGTTTGGCATCTACTTCTCAGAAGTACAGGCCAACATGGGAGGACTTTGGCTGACAAAGTTTGCAGACGACTGCAAACTGGGCGCCATAGTGGAAAGTGCATCGGACACGGATATCCTTCAGAAGGGACTCACGGAAACAGATAGCTGGTGCCAGAGCCATGGCCTGAAGTTAAACGCCAAAAATGTATAGTCATACCCTTCGGGAAAAACAAGGTAACCCCAAGCTACCATATAGGTGGCAATCCACTAAGCACAGAAGAGGTTATCAGGGACCTGGGGACCCAGGTTGACAGTGGCCTTTCTTTTGACACTCACATTGCTAAAGTGGTTAGAAAGACCTTCTACATTGCCCACCTGATCATGAAGGGATTCACATCCAGATCTAGTGAGGTCATTGTTCCCCTGTACTCTTCACTTATCAGACCAATGATCGAGTACAATGCCCCATTCGGGATGTATCTCACCCGACATCTTCAGCAATTGGAGAGACCCCAAAAGTTCCTCACCAAAAGGATAAAGGGACTCCAAAATCTGTCATATGCTGCCAGATTGAAGAAACTCCAGCTCTATTCAGTTGCATACCGTCTGCTCAGAGGTGACATGTGCCTGACATACAAGGCCATGTCCAACCCGGAATTAATGGACATGCTCCACCTCAAAAAATCCAAATCCACCAAAACCACTAGAGCAAGCGACTTAAACCTTAGCACGGATATAAATAGGACATGCTGGAGGAATAGATTTATCACTCAGAGACTCCCTATGCTGTGGAATAAAATCCCGGTCCATGTGAGGCAGAGCACCTCGCTGACTCTGTTCAAGAGAAATCTAGACCTGTGGATGGGAGATCGTAGGTTTACCCCAGGAATCATCTCTGTGTCACTGCTGGACAGAGGCACAACAAACTAATGGGCACAGTATTTTTTCATATAAGGGGTGGTGTAAGCCACAATAATTTGGGCTAGGCTTATAAATGCCTTAGGGCAGATAGCCTAGTATAAACCTATGAACCTATGAACCTATGAACAATCAAAAAGCCAACTGAAAATTACAGCAGAAAACAGCCACCATTATAATACTGCAGTCAGAAAACACAATCTACCTAAAGTTCTATTCAGAAGCAACTTAGGTAACCTAATGAAGTAAAAGAGTAAAGACTTCAATAGCAACCTTTAAAACCAAGCTGGATGACTGGGTGAGTGATCTCAAATTTAAATTGGGGGTATGTGGAGAAACTCTACTTAATGGAAGGCATTCTTTGTCATCAGTATTAGTTCAAGTGTCTGAGCTTCAAGATGCTCTACTTGGCCATAATCTTATTAAGAACCTATACATTTATTTGTACTTTGTTGAACTGGTTATTCCCACTTTGCTGGTAGCCTCTTTACTGGGAAGCCCCAAGGTGGTAGTTATACTAGTAGGAGAAATGTGGCAGGGACATTTGGGAGCTTCCCCCACTTGCCATTGTTGTGAGTGGGCCCCATTTTTCAGGAGCACTTCCTATTTCTGTTCTAGGTGCAGAGGCAAGCCCAAAGAAACAGGAAGCAGATGAAGATTGAAGGAGATGATGGAGAGGTGACAGAAATGAAGGAGAAAGCACATTTTGGTCAGGAGGGTTGTGGTATGATTTACTTAAAGACATGGTGATGCATGAGACACAGACTGAAGGAGATTTTTCCTGGGGGACATTATGGAGAAAATACAAAAGGATGATGCATATACAATCTTGACGAATAGTGGTGAGATGGAAAAGAAAAAAATATGCAAAGAAAAGTAAAAGAAGGCAGAAGAGGAGTAACAGAAAAGAAGGCAGAAGAAAATGACAAGTTTAAGTACATGGTAAGGACTCAAAGTAAAGAAGCAAAGAAATGGACAGCTATGAAGTTTGGAACAATTTAATAGCTCATTTGCATGTAAAAGCATAATGAGCATTTATTCTTATTAACAAAGAGACATTTTGTGACATTATATTTGAGACTGTTCTTCAATGGAACATTTTCTTGGAGAAAGTTTAAAAAAAAGAGTGTAACCTTGGAAACTTTATGTGATAAAAGCATTTAACAGGGAAACAAAAAAGAAAATTAATGGATACTTTTGAACAGAGATAGAAAGTTTTTGAAAGGACATTTTAAAACTTTCTGTAAAGAAGTACTGGAAATTGCAAAAGTTTATGACAAAAAGGGTTTATGAACTGGTGGCTGGGATTGTAATATTGTGTTAAAAATAGAAAGAGAAAGAAAGTATACATATACCAAGTATAATAAATGTGGAGGGGAATAAGGTTATCGTCAAGTAATGGGGATGACCAAAAACATGTTTTTTTCTTTTTCTTTTCTTTTTTTTGTAGAAAAGGACATTTGATAAGTAACAATGACAAAAGAAAATGTTATATTTGTGGGGAAACAGGACATGATGCAAAGACTGTGAATTAAAATGTTATAAATGTAACACAATTGGACATTTATGGATGGATTGCAAAAGTGAAAATAAAAGTGAAGAAAAAGGAAAAAGAAAGAGAAGAAAATGAACAAAGAAATGACATTTTAGAAGTGGGAGAAATAGAAGAAAAATTAGATAAGAAAAGTAATAAAGTGGACATAGAAGAAGGTTCTGAAATAAGTGATGAAGAAGACATAAATTGGGAGGTAGTAAACAAAAAAGTGTTATATTGGTAAAAGCGTAAAAGAAAGGAAAAGAAAATTTAAAGGGATAAGTACAAAAGAAAAAAATGGATGAAAAAATATATACAGCTAATAATTGGGGCTGGTATAATGGTTAAGGCATTTAACTCACAAACACAAAGTACAGTGTTTGATTCTCACCTTTGGGGGGGATCAGCTAGGCTTAGAATGACCTATTAAGAAAGTTAGCCTATTAATTAGCTTTGAACTTAAACCACGAATCTAAGGAAAAGGGAAAATGAATATTTTACACTGTTCTCTGTAAATGTGAATAGTATTAAGAATATAATATTAAGAATAGGGATTTTGGAGTGGTGTAATACATGTGATGTAGATGCAATTATACTAGAAGACACACAGTTTTTAACAAATGGAAGATTACAAACAGAGAAATTATGATGGGGGGATAATCTAGAATTTGGGAAATGACAGATGTTCTGGAACAGCTGCATTGTATAGAAATACAGTAAAAAAAGACAACCACAATAGCATAGAACAGATTAGAAAAACCAAACAACAAAAGTTCCACAAAGCTGCATGAAAGAAGTTACAGAAACTGTCTTACGATTTCACACTTTCATTCTTTTAATCAACACTCAAAACCTCATCAGAATCTAAAACCTAAACTTCCATCTACAGTTTAAAAATGTTGACTTAAAGATCACATGTTCACTAGTGTCCAATCACCAACTTAGCTACAAAGATACAATTTTAAGATACAATGTAGGACAATACAGAACAATATAATAATGTTAAATATCTTAGTGAAACTAAGCACACATTTCAATGATAGTTGAATGATTGAAACCTGTTTTTATAGTATCTGCACTAGTAAAAATCACTTTATATTAACAGTCTCATTTAAGCCTCAATGTTTGTCATATCTTAATCTGATTTGCCACTGGGACTCTCAACTGTAAAGACATTATATGCAACTTTAGCAAAAATGGGAAGATTAACAACTGTAAATTTAAAACTGAAAGAACAAGCATATATAATTATAACATTGTATACTTATATTAATTGTAAAGAAAGGAAAAGCTTATTTCATCAAATGTTAGACTATGTGGTGATAAATATGAATATTATAATAACAGGAGACTTTAACTGTGATTTAAGAGGCAAGCGTAAAATAAAGCAAATTATATAAGAAAAATGTTAAAAGTTGTAAGAGTGGTAAGTTAAAACTTTGGGACATAAATTCATGGACTTACAAAATGGGTATATATAGAACTGAAATAGATTATTTTATGATTATTTTATAGTATCAGAAGGTTTAGTTACAACAGGTAGTTGAAACAAGATTTTCTGATCATCTTGCAATATAGCTAGAGATAAAGGGAAACATGGAATATATAAAAATAGGCAAAGAAATAAAAAGGATACATGGGAAAGCATGGAATGAAGAAGGAAAGAGATTAGTAATATGGTTGTGGAAAGATCATATTACTATGAGAACATTTTATAAAAAATAGTCTGGTGGTTGATATTTAAGGAAAAATATAAAAAATGTTTTTTTACAGTGGCAATAAGATATGAAAAAAGTAGAAAAATATAAAAGAACATATAACAGTGTATTGGAAAATTTATAATATAATAATAGAAAGTAATTTAACAAGTAAAAATAACTTTATGAAAGAAATCAAGAAAAAATACAAAAATTGTTATATAAGCAAATATATTTTTACAAGGAAAAACAGAAGTATTGAATAACTTAAGTAGGCTGTTAAAGGAAGATGGTAGTGTAAAGAGTGAAATAAAAAATGTAAAAGAAGAAATAGAAATAACTTAGGAGAAGATTATGAACAGTGTAGTACAATATGTACAAAAATGTTTAAAGAAAAAAGAAGGTAGTTACAAAGACACATAAAGTAAAAGGAAAAGAGAATAAAGAGGTAGAAAATTAGATTTATTTAAAGGAGCTAGATAATGTATTAGGACAAGTAAATGTAGACTAGACTGCAGGACCAGATGGAATATGGTATGAACTGTATAAAAATTTAAGAGACTGCCAAAAAATATTTTTAAAAGATTTTGAATGAATGGTTAAATGAAGGTTTTATGTATAAAGAATTATGTAGGGTAATACTTAAATTCATATGGAAGAAGGAAGAGAGAAGACAATTAAAAAACTGGAGACAGATTTGTATTGAATTATAATGATTATAAGATCTTTATGAAAATAATATAATAGAGATTTGAAACTAAAATGGAAAATATTATGAAAGATAGTATATATAGTATAAAGGGGAAGATTGGAAAGAATTATTAATGATAGTTGGAAAAATTGTGGATGATATTATGAATAGAAAAAAAAGACATGAAAATCATGACAGGAGACCTTAATAAGGCATTTTCTATAGGTGGACATGAAATCTTATGGTTAATAATAAAGAATATAATATAAGTGAGAAAGTTAGGAAATTATGTATATCAGCATATAGCAATAATAAAGTATAAATACTTGTAATTGGCTGGTTAAGCCAAAAGGTACATATGAAGAGTGATGTAAGACAGGGATAGCCAACAAGTTGTGTACTCTTTGCATTAGTTGTAAATGTGATAGTATGTGAAATAAATCACATAATGAAGGAGGCAGGGTATATAACACTTGAAGGGTTAAGAAGTCCAGTTCTGTTAACATATGCAGATAACATTATAATAATTGCAAAAATAAAATTTGTATAGAAGAAGTAATAGTTTGCACAAACGGTTGTTTAGAGATAATTGGGATGGCTTTAAATACAGAGAAAATAAAGCTTTAAGTGATATAGTAAAGAGAGGGGGTATGTAGTTTACAATAAATTAAATTTCTGTTTTATAAAAAAAAAAACATTTGGGAATAAAGCTTTAAGTAGACTGCAATGGGGAAAACAATAGAAGAAATAAAACAATCCTGTCTTTTCTGGAGAACATACAAATTATTATTCCAAAAAAGATTATTTAATAAATTCAGTACTGATGGAAAAATAGCATACTTAGCAAGTATATGTATGTTGCCAACAGCATTTGAAAAGGAATTATTATTATATTTTACTTATATGGGGATCTAGATTAAACTGAACAAAAAGGGAGTTTTGTATATAAATAAAGAGGAAGGAGGTTTAGGGTTAATTAACTCATTGGTATATGCTCGTTCATTAAATTTGTATAATGTGTTAAAGTAGATAAATGACAATATATGAGAGACTAGTTGTAAAATTGTATCAATGTATGTATGACAAATTTCAGGATATGGTAAAAAAGAGTAAAACAGAAAAAGAGTGCATACATGATATAAAAGTATGATATAAGAATATAATGATAACATACTAATATGTAAGACCAATGGAAAATGTAGCAGATGAAAAAATTAAAGCAATAAAAATAAGAATCAAATGGTGTAATCAGAAAGTAGAATGTCAAGATATTTTGTGGAGGTGGGCAACAGATAAATCACCAGTAAATGGAAATATGCCATATAAAAAGAAAAGTGATAGAATATATTTACATTATCAGAAAGAAGAAAAAACTAATGAACAAGTATTTTTGAAATGTAAAAGAGTATAAAAGTTATAGGAAAACTATGCAAAGAATATATTTTCAAAAATATAAAAGAAGTGGATAAAATAAATGTATTTATTTGTTCATTTGACGTTTGTTGACCAGGAGTGCCCAACTGAGCAAAAAACCTTTTTCAGTGGAGGTCCGAGGAGAAAAGCTCCACAATAGCATTAATAACAGACAAACTATAACAAAAAGTACATATGAGTGAATAAAATACAGTAAAACAGTATATGTTTGCTTGAAGCAGTAGTAAGCCTATGTATTCTCTATGATATGAGTAGAGTGAGGAGAAACAGTGCCCATGATATTTTGACACTAGCTGTATCACAGAACAGTTGCTTAAAACAGAGGATCAGTAATTTAGAATTTACAAAATATCAATATAAAGTCACAAAAAACAATTAACAGTAAAGAGAGTTATTTACAAGTTATTCAGCAGAGAGTCAGCATCAGACAGTTGAAGAACAGTTGACAATGGACAACATCAGTACAGTGTAGGTTAGCAATGTCAGTGTTGTTTGAGTTTGGCTAGGAGTTACAATTACAAGTCGAGATATTGAGTAGGTATTGTTTGAGGGCCTTTTTGAATTCATGTGTAATTGTTATTTTTCTGATGTCAAGGGGAAGTTTGTTCCGGTTTTGTGCAGGTGAGTAGCTATGTAAGTTTTGGCCAATATTATGTTTGGGCTTATACATTTCCAGGTGTTGTTGGTTACAGCTAATGAGAGTTCTGGCTGGAGTATAGAGGGTGACCAGAGAGGAGATGCCAGGGCAGGCAGTGGGTTTGTAGAGAATGGAATGAATGATAGATAGTTCATAGGTTCATAGGTTCATAGGTTCATACTAGGCTATCTGCCCGAGGGCATTTACAAGCCTAGCCCATAGTTTTGTGGCTTACGCCACCCCTTTAGTATGGGGAACTATACCCATTATTTTGCTGTGCCTCTGTTGAGCAGTGACACTGAGGTAATCCCTGGGGTATATCTGCGATCTCCCATCCATTGGTCAAGATTTCTCTTGAACAAGGCCAGCGAGGTGCTCTGCCTCACATATACCGGGATTTTATTCCACAGCATAGGGAGTCTTTGGGTGATGAATCTATCCCTCCAGCACGTCCTATTAATAGCCGTGTCGAGGTTTAAGTCTCCCGCCCTTGTGGCTCTGACGGATCTAGATTTTTGAGGTGAAGCATATTCATCAAATCTGGGTTTGACATGGCCTTGTATGTTAGGCAAAGGTCACCTCTGAGCAAGCGGTAGCGACTGAATAGAGCTGGAGTTCTTTCAGTCGGGCAGCATAGGACAGATGTTTGAGACCCTTTATCCTTTTGGTGAGGAACTTTGTGGCCTCTCCAGCTGCTGCAAGTGTCGGGTCAGATACATTCGAATGGGGCATTGTACTCAATCATTGGTCTGATGAGTGATGAGTATAGGGAGACTATGACCTCCCTTGATCTAGATGAGAATCCTTCATGATAAGGTGGGCAATGTAGAAGGTCTTCCTAACTACTTTAGCTACATGGGTGTCGAATGACAGACTACTATCAACCTGGGTCCCCAGGTCCCTGATAACTTCTTCTGTACTCAGTGGATTGCCACCTATTTGGTAGCTAGGGGTAACCTTGTTTTTCCCGAAGGGTATGACTATGCATTTTTGGCATTTAACTTTAGGCCATGGCTCTGGCACCAGTTATCCATTTCTGTGAGACCCTTCTGAAGGATATCTGTGTCAGATGTGTTTTCTACTATGGCCCAGTTTGCAGTCATCTGCAAACTTTGTCAGCCATAACCCTCCTGTGTTTGCTTGTACTTGGAAAAGTAGATGCCAAACAAGAGTGGGCCCAGGACTGAGCCCTGTGGTACACCACTTGTGACAGGCTTTGAGTCTGACATGGCGCCAGCAACTCTGACCCTGTGGGTTCTGTCACTCAGCCAGTTTGCAACCCATCTTGTGATGTATGGGTTAACATTTAAGCTGATGAGTTTTTCAATGATACCCGAGTGGGGTATTGTATCAAAGGCCTTCGCCAGATCGAGGTAGGCTGTATGGACTGCCTTTCCCTCATCAATGGCTTTGGTGACTGTTTGAAAAAGTCAACCAAGTTTAGAAGGCATGATCTGCCTTTGACAAAGCCAAACTGGGATGGATCCAAAGTCTGCAAATTCCCTATGTCTTTATTTATGAGGTCCATTATGATCCTCTCCATGGCTTTGCAGATAAGGCTTGTCAAGCTAATGGGCCGGAAATTTACAGGGACGGTGGAGGCACGGCCTTTGTGAAGTGGGACGAGAGTTGCAGTGGGCCGCTGCCTGGGTACGTATCCACAGGTAAGACTATGATTAAACAGCTGTCCTAGCTGTGGGTTTAATTCCTCGTTGAGTTCGTGGAGCACACAGCCGGGGACACCATCAGGTCCCATGGATGCTGGGTTTTGTGCTTTGGAAAGAGCAGTTCTCACTTGGGCGTTGGTGATGTTTCGGGGGCTGCAATCGCTTGGTATAGATATCTCTTCTTTTGGGGGGGGGGAGGAGTTTGCACTGAACCTGTCAGCCAGTATGTTGGCAATGTCTGTAGGATCAGTAATCTTCACATCATTTTGAACTAGTTCTGAGCATATCTGGGAGTTTCCTCCCAGGTTTCTAACATAGCTAAAGAAGGCCTTATGATTGTCTTTTGAGTCTTTAGCTATTTTTCTCTCAAAATTTGCTTTGGATGATTTTATGAGAGCTCTTAGTTTTTTACTTATAGTGATCAAGGGTGTCTTACCTTTTAAGGATTTTGCTCTATCTTGTAGTAGCTTCCTCCTTTTGTTGTAGAGTTTGTTTATGGCTGGGGTCCACCAGAGTGGGCGCTTGCCTTTGGTACAAAGAGTCTTTGTTTTGCTTGGGATTGCCTTATCCATGCAGTCCTGCAGGTGCTGGTAGAAGGCATTTGTAAGTGATTCAGCGGCTTGAGTACTGTTTTCCGTCGGCTCGGGGGTCTTAAAGGAGACCACACTAGTCTTTAGAAGTGTGAAGTCGGCTTTCGAGAAGTTCTTTACTGTGGTCTTTTTTATTTCAGGTGGGGGTGGGATGAGGACCTCCAGCGAGATTAGTTTGTGATCTGATCTCACCAGTGAGGGGTATACTTCCGGTGTTGAACATTGTGCTCCCATGTTCGTGATGATGAGATCAAGTATGTTTTCTCCTCTTGTGGGGATGGTGACTAGTTGTTCCATGGCATTTGAGTTTATGAATTCCAGGAACATTTGGGCTAGGGTGTTTGGGCTTGAGTAGTGTTCCCAGTCTATATTAGGGTAATTGAAGTCACCTAGTATGATGGTGTTTGGTGATACATTTATCCCCTCTAGTGTTTTCAGGAAGGCCATGTGAGGTTCCTGAGTTTGTGAGGGTGGCCTGTAACATGCTACAATTTGCAGAGCAGTCTTGCCTATGGTTAATTGCACCTGGATGGTCTCCGATGCATCGTGCGTTGCCACCAGTCTTGAGGTGTGGGTGTCTTTGATGAATATGGATACCCCCCCTCCTTTCTTGGTATTGTCCGGATTTTGGGGCCGGAACGCATGATAAGAGGTAAAACCTGATAGAACTTAAACAGTTGAGAGAGTTGAAGTTGATGGGGGAACTTAAGCCAGTTTAAGGTGGACACTGAAAGACAGTGATGCAAGTTTGGGGGCTGATTAGCAGCAAACCATGCAATTTTATTATATGTGCTTTCCAGTTTGGCTCATAGAAAGGGCTGCAGCTTAGTAAGGATTTGTGAGCCATAGAGGAGATGGGGAGAAGGTAAGCGTGGGCTTATTAGTTCCTAGAGTCTTTAGTAAGGAACTTTTTATTTCTGTAGAGTAGTCCTAGTTTTTGGTCAGTTTTCTTAATGCAATTATAGACATGGAGGTCAATTTTAAGTTGGTCATCTATGATGGCCCCTAGGAGTTTTGTTTGGGGTTCAACATTGATTGTAGTGTTGTTAGATGAAGTGATAAAGAAGGTAGATTTGTGGAGGGAGAGAGATTTGAGGAGGAAGAGAAGTTTGGTCTGCTTTGCACTGAGAATAAGTTGGTTGTTAGTCAGCCATTTTTTTGATGGTGTTAAAGAACTTTTGGGTGAAGGTGTGCAGATCTGAAGAAGGTGAAGCATTGGTTTTACCGAAAGCGCTAAGAGTAAATTGTTTTTCTATCATTACCATCTCTGCTTGGTTTTTATTGGTTTCTTTTACGCTGTTTAAGTTCTAAGTTTGTTTTAGTTATTTGTTGGTTCGTGTAACATCTAAAATGTGTCTAACTCATAAATTACGCTAAAAACATACATCATAAATATACTTCCTTGACAAACACCTAAATTGTTAAAAATACTTAATTGAAGGAATAAATAATACATGTAATATTGCTACATTATATAATATATACAAAATTTATAAAGCTTAAGATATGATTTGTGAGTTAGGTTGGTGAGGTTAGTGGAGTTAACATTTGATATTACATTACTTATAGTATCAATAAAGTAGGTGTTAAGTAAGGTGGCTGTTTCAAGGGGAATGTTGTCTGGACAGGGGTTAGGAGCATTGGAGTTCCCTGGGTGGTGGATTTGATTGATAGTGTTTCAGAATTGGGCCTGGGTGGTGGATTTGATTGATAGTGTTTCAGAATTGTTTGAGGTTGTTTTTGTAAGATGTTTGTGGCTTTAGGCAAAAACATTTCTTGTCAAGGTAGACTTGTTTTTTTTAGAGAGGTTATGAAGTTCTTTGTAGGTTTGGAGCTGGGTGGGGGATTTGGTGTTTGTCCAGAGTTTCCAGGCTTTGTACCTTTTATGCATGAGTGTTTGTGAGGCCTGGGATAGCCAAGGGGTGTAGTGGGATTTTACTCTTACTTTTCAGAGGGGAGCGAGTGAGTTGATTATGTTAAGAAATATGGTATTAAAGTTGAGTACAGCTTAATTTAGGGGAAGGTGAGCTAGGAAAGACCAGTTAATAATGGAAACTATGTTACTGAAAACTTCAGGGAGAAAGTTTGAAAGGCTTCGGCATTCATTTATTTTTTTGATGTCTTTGGAGTTGGGAGGAGTGTCTCTGGACACAAATTGGGGAATGATCACTGATCGAGTTAGGTAATATTTCTGGGTGGTGGTAGAGGTCAGGATTGGAGACTAGTGTCCAGTCAATGATACAGGATGAGTTGGGTGGCTTGCTAAGGTGTGTGGACATAGTGATAAGTTGAGTAAAGCCATGTAGGTTGATGAAAAAGCAGGGGATATTTGGAGGCTAGAGATAGCCAATTAATGTTAACATTGCCTTGGAGAATAGTTTCATTAGTTATGTTATAGGAAAGCCATGTAAGAGTTTGTTCTAATAAGGTAATGTTGTCACCAGGGGATATGCAGTTTGCAGCAATTGTTATGGTTTTATGGTCATTGAGCTTAAAATTTGCTGTTAGGAGTTCAAATGGGCAAAAGAATGGGGTGGATTTGGTATAGAGGACAGATTTAGGTGGTCAGCATACAGAATGGCAATGCCTTTACCTTTTTTATTAGCATTGTCTAGGTAAAGGATGTTATATCCAGGGGGGGGGGGGTTCTACATCAGTGATATGAGGTTTGATCCAGGTTTCAGTTAAAGTAATTATGTCAGGAGAGTAGCAGGCCATTCAAGCATGAAATTCACTTATTTTGCTCATGATGCTATGAATACTGAGAGAGAAAAGAGTTAGGTGCTTACTGGGAGGGTTTGGATAGGGGCTGTGTACTAATATTGGTATTGGAGGGGTTAGAGATTGGTCCAGGGTTAGGGTGAATGTCACCAGTGTGGAGAAGGGAATTGTAGGGATAGAAGAGAGTTTGGGTTGCTAGGTGATAGAAGTGATGTTTATGCTTAGAGTTTGGGAGGTTTCAGGTAAGAGGGGATGTTTTGATCTTATGGAGGAGCCAGTTGGAGGGAGAAAGAGGGAGAGTGATATGGGGAAGTAGTGTAAGGTTTGGTTATCAGTGGTGGTGTATGTGGAGGTTGGTGGAAAGTGCAGAGGTTTAATTTGTAGGTGACAGGAGGAGAGGTAGGATAGTAGAAGTAGAAGATTGCAGAAGTAGGTAAGAAGCATATTGAAGATTAGAGAGGAAGTATGAGAGGAGGGTGTTATATTGAGTGAGTAAAGAGGAAATATGGGGTAGAGAAGTAGAGTTGTGAAGGTGATTTAATTGGAGGGAGGAGATTAGGTATGTAAGGTAATGAAGGTTGGTGGGGAGATGGGAGAAGATATTAAGAAGAGAGAGTGTAGTGTGAAGAGGGAGAGGTGGAAAGGATAAGTGGTGGAAGATAAATAGGAGTAATGAGGTGTAGGATAGGGGTGTGGTGGTAGAGTGTGTAGGAGTACAGTGGTGGGGAAGAGTAAGAGATAGAGAGCAGTTGAATGGAAGAGAAGGGAAGATAAGTATAGATTGCGCATCTATATCACATTATCAAAAGTTTACTTAATCGAATCAGTAAAGGTCGAACTTTAGTGATTGATTAAGTAAAACATCGAATAACATAAAAAAAAACAAATTAAAAAAAAAAAACTAAATGGCATAGGCAGGGGGGCAATCCACCCTGCACCCCCCAAACCCCCTACTTAAATATACCAACTCCGAGACCGCACTACATTGAGGTAAACGGAAATCTCCTCTTATGGAGATTTCCGTTTACTTGCACAATGTTCTTTACTTTCGATATTGTTGTGCCGACAATATCAGACTCGATATTGTCAGCTTATGACAACATGAAGTAGACCCTAGATTGCAGTTAGAGTGTAGGGAAGAAGAGTGATAGGCTGAGCTAAGTGGGAAGAGTGGTGATGGGGATTTAGTTTGGGAGGGGGGTGAAGGATTGGTGGATAGTTGTGGGGGGAAAAGGGGAGAGTGTCATTCATTTCAGAAGGTAGGAATGGGAGGTGCTTGGGTGGGTGTGGAATTTTGATTAACTATAAATGTAATACATTTGGGGGTTAAATATGGATAGTTAAAAATATGTTAAAATGATAGATAAAACATTATTTTATGCTATATGGGTTATATGGAATTAAAGTACAGATGAAATGATATTTACTGGTAAATGGATTTTAGCAACAATATTAAATGAGATCAGATGATGGTTATGAAAAAAGGAGTGGAGGTCTAATAGGGATGAAAATCTAGTATGATTATAAAGGAAATAATGAATATGTATAAATAGATTTGCATATCTATATATGTGTACATTTGTAAATATTTGTAAATATGTAAATATGTTGTAAATAAGAGTTGTTTTTGTATATAAATAAAGGACCTGTACTGTTTTCAATAGCTGCTGTGGGATCTTTCACATCTACAAGAGCTGCTACCAATTTAAGCAGATGGGACCTTGGTTCAACATCACAACTGAAGTTCAGCACACTCAGAAGTACAGTGCCACACTTATTTTACACTGCAATGCCAGTAATCTATCTACCTGCTGTGTGAATAGAACCCACACCCTTCTGCATCAAATACAAGTGTGCTACCTGTTGGGCACTGAAACTACTCTAACATAAAACACAAACAAAATGAATCGATTTCTCTCATGTCACCATGGTGATGAAATAGGACTGATGTGCAGAGCTGTGAGAGTGAATGAAATCCATAACAAAATGCTGAAGGCTCTGGATATTGTAAGGCCATCAGGGTTAACACACCTTTTTCAGTGTTGTCCAATAAGCTGGGGCAGTACCTCTGGATTGGCAAACTGTGGTAGTTGTCCTCATTTTCAAAAAACAGTTCATAGGAAGATGTTTCCTGTTATAAAAGGATTACAATCTGGAGTCTTCCTGGGAAAATACACCCCAAGTTGTTGGAAACTACACTTCATGCAACTGTCAAACCTCTAATTCAGGAAGATCAATAGAGATTCCATTCTTGCTATGGAGTACTGGAGTAATGTTTTGTCCTATCACATAGAGTGGAAGAGATAATGGGGATCACTAATATCTGCTGTGTTTTTGGACCTAGATCATGCAAGTGGTCATGGCCATGTACCCTGGAATGTCTTGTGGGAAATGCTACTACAGCATAGGGCCCCATGGCCACTGTTGCATGCCATTTGGGCCTTGCATTTGAGGAATGAGATTTGTGAATGCATTCTCCACTTCAAATTGAATATATTCAAGCTGCATATAGCATTATACACAAAGTGGTATTGTGTCTGTCTCACTGCTTATGATTTTCAGGAGCAGGATACCAAGATTTATAATTTAATTTGATATAATTTAATTTAGTCTTTATTGACCAGAATTGTCTCGCTAGGTTAGTAGCCTCTTTTCAGGGAAGACACAAGGTGGTATTTCTTCTACTATGGTAAATTTGCCTAGGGCTTTGTGTAACAGTCCCTACTCATTACCACACTCACAGTCTGTAAGTCTGACAAGTGCATGCATTCATTCCATTCCCAGTGCAGTGGCAGCTTGGAGAATGAAGCTCTATGGCAACTAGTGAGATGGCAATGGAGGCAAATGCCAGTTCAGGGGGAAGTTTGAGAATGAATTGGAGAGAATTTTGGAAAGGAAGAAATGGCAGAAGGAGGAATATTCAGAGGAGTTATTCCAGAGGGAGTTGTTTAATACTTTGAGGGGAAATGAGTGTCCATAAACAGGAGTTATGGTTATAACCTACCAGTCAGAATGGTTGCAGGATAATTTATTGGTAGACTTCATGGAGGAAAACAAATCAGAGAAAAGAGAAGACATCATGGGGAGAATTTATGGAAAAGATCCAAAAAGAGGAGGTGGAAGAGATGAACAGGAAAATGTTTAGAGAAGCAGTGAAGAAGAAAAATGATAAAACAAAGGCAGAAATATCAGGAAGAAAGAAGTATGTTGTAAGTATACAAAATAAAAAAGAGAAGGAGATGGACAGGTATGAAATATGTGACATAGTGATTGTGCCTTTAGGAATAAAGCCACAAGAGGTAAGAGCTTTTATTTTGACAAAAAAGGAGACATACTGTGACAAATTCTTTGAGTCTACTACAAGACTAGACTTTTTTGGGAGGACATGATAAAAAAGATATATAGCCACAGAATAAGTATACTGTTAAGACTTTTTATCATAAAACACAAAAGAAAGTGGATATACATAGGTTCATAGGTTGGTACTAGGCTATCGGCCCTAGGGCCTATACAAGCCTAGCCATAACAATTCCCTGGCTATTTCTTCCCACACTATTTACTTCCCTAGACCCCTGTCTAGCAGGGTAACTGATGTGATCCCCGGAGTGAATTTCCTTTCTCCCATCCAATCATCAGGGTTCCTTTTGAAGAGGGCCAAAGAGGCGCTCTGCTTGACATGTATGGGCAGTCTATTCCCGAGTCTGGGGAGTCTCCGGGTCAGGAACCTATCCCTCCAGCATGTTTTGTTTATTGTGATGACAAGGTTTAGATCCCTGGAGCATGTGGCTCTGAGGGATTGGGATTTCTTTAAGTGTAGCATGTCCAAAAGCTCCGGGTTTGACATGGCGTTGTATGTTAAGCAGAGATCACCTCGGAGTAGACGATATGTGACAGAGTATAGCTGCAGTTTTTTAAGGCAGTCAGCATAGGGCATCTGCTTTTGGCCTGTGATTCTTTTAGTGAGGTATTTCTGTGGCCTTTCCAGTTGTTGCACATGTCTTGAGAGGTACGTACCAAATGGGGCATTGTATTCTATAATGGGTCTAATGAGGGATGAGTACAGTGGGACAATGACCTCCTTTTTTCTGGATGAAAAGCCTTTAGTGATGAGGTGTGCCACATAGAAGGATTTCCTGACTGTTGTGGTGATGTGGTTATTGAAGGTGAGACCACTGTCCACCTGTGTCCCTAAGTCTCTTATCACACTTTTAGTGTTTAGTGTACTGCCACCTATGTGGTAATTCACGGGTACATGTTTATTCCCAAAGGGGATAACTATACATTTCTTGGCATTGAGCTTGAGCCCATGGCTCTGGTACCAAGCATCTGTTTCTGTAAGGCCCTTTTGTAGAGTATCCACATCATTTGGGGATTCAATAATGGCTCCCAGTTTGCAATCATCTGCAAACTTTGTTGAGTCCCTTAGTGTTGGCCTGTACTTCAGAGAAGTAGATGCCAAACAAGAGAGGTCACAGGACTGAACCCTGAGGTACTCCACTTGTCACTTGTCTGGAGCTGGATTTGGAGTCAGCTACTTTTACAGTGTGGGTTCTGTCAGTAAGCCAGTTGGCAACCCGAGTGACGTAGGGATTAATGTCCAGCTTAGTACGTTTATCTATGATTCCAGAGTGGGGGATGGTGTCAAAGGCCTTGGTGAGGTCCAGATAGGCTGTGTGGACTGCCTTACCCTCGTCAACGGCTCTGGAGACTGGTTTGAAGAAGTCAATCAGGTTCAGGAGACAGGATCGGCCCTTCACAAACCCAAACTGGGTGGGATCCAGTGTTTTAAGGTTGCCAATGTCTTTGTTTATAAGTTCCATTATAATACTTTCCATGACCTTGCAGATCAGCCTCGTCAGACTGATGGGGCGGTAGTTCCTGGGATCCAAGGTGGATCCCCCCTTGTGGAGTGGGATAACTGTAGCTGTGCACCACTCAGTGAGCATGAAGCCTGAGGTGAGGGTATGATTAAACATGACACTTAGGTGAGGTGCCAGTTCATTTTGTAGTTCCTGTAGTACACAGCCCGGGATGTCATCTGGTCCCATGGATGCTGTATTCTTAGCTTTGGAGAGTGCGTTTTTTTACCTGTGTGGCAATTATTACCAGACTTTGGCAATCTTCTGGTATTGAGATGGGCCATTTAGGGGGTGAGAGGGGGGTGAAGTTGGCACTGAATCGATCTGCCAGGATATTGGCAATATCCTTGGGATCAGTATATTTAATGCCATTCTGTTGTAGCTCAGAGCAGATCTGAGCATTGCCATTTAGATTCTTGACATAGTTATAGAATGCCTTATGGTTGTCTTTGGAATCTTTGGCAATTTTATTTTTGTAGCTTGTTTGGAGGATTTTATGAGGGATCTCAGCTTCTTGCTGAGGCTGGTAAGGGAGTTTTTTGCATCCTGGGATTTTCCTCTTTTCTGCAACAGTTTCTTCCTTTTGTTGTAAAGTTTGTTTATGGCAGGGGACCACCAGATTGGCTTCCTTTTTTTGGAGGAGAGCATCTTGGTTCTATTTGGGATGGCAGATTCATGCATGAGTGGATGTGCTCATACAGTGCCTTACATACACTTTCAAACAGAGACTGGCAGAGAAAATGTTAAAAACATTTATTAAAGACCTTTTGTAAAGAGGCTTAAAGTATTGCAAAAATACTGGATAACAGAGGATTATGAACTGGGCATTGGGATTCTAATGTTACACTGACAATAAAAAATGATAGAAGCATACATATTCCAAGTATGATTAATGTTGAAGAAAATACAGTTGTAAAATATTGGGGACAAATGAAAATATGTTTTTTTTTCTGGAAAAGAAGGACATTTTGTGGGTAATTGTGATAAAAAAAGAAATGTTTTATATGTGGGGGATATGGACATGATGCATCTATGGGCAGTTTGTAAAGAATAACAAAAAAAGAAATGTGTATAAGAAAATGTAATTGAAAATGAAAGGCGTAAGGAACTAAAACCATAACAGGAGGAAAATGATGAATATGTAAAAAAGTTAAATAATGATACACAAGCCTTAGGGAAAAAGAAAGCAAACTAGAAACTGAGTCAGAAGTTAGTGATGAGGGGGATATTGATAGCAAGATAGTTAAAAAGAAAAACTCTATTGGAAAAATAGTGAAGGATAAAAAAAGAAAATCCCAAAGATTAGGGTTAAAAGTGAAAAAGAAAGGAAATGGACAAAAATATATAATTTCATATAGACTAAGATGAAAAGGAGAAGCAAATAATCTTTGAATTTTAGCAGTTAATGTGAATAGTATAAAAAGGTTTAGTAATAAGAATTGGGATATTAGAGTGGTGTAATAAATGTGAAGTACAGTAGAGAGTTGGTACTTTGAGGGGCTCATAAATGAAGAGAATGAGAGGGAGAGAAGGTTGGATGATGTGCGGATAGTGAATCATGAAGTGCAGTGGATTAGCAAGGAGAAAGTAAGGATAGCTATGAAGAGGATGAAGAACAGAAAGGCTATTGGTCCAGATGACATACCTGTGGAAGCATAGAGGTATTTAGTTGAAATGGCAGTGGAGTTTTTAACCAGATTGTTTAATGAAATCTTGGAAAGTGACAGAATGCCTGAGGAATGGAAAAAAAGTATTTTGGTACTGATTTTTTAAGAATAAGGGTGATGTGCAGAGCTGTAGTAACTACAGAGGGATTAAACTGATCAGTCACAGCATGAAGTTATGGGAAAGAGTAGTGGAAGCTAGGTTAAGAAGGGAGGTGATGATTGGTGATCAGCAGTATGGTTTCATGCCAGGAAAGAGCACTACAGATGCAATGTTTGCTTTGAGAGTGCTGATGGAGAAGTACAGAGAAGGTCAGAAGGAGTTGCATTGTGTCTTTGTGGATTTAGAGAAAGCATATGACAGGGTGCCTAGAGAGGAGTTGTGGTATTGTATGAGGAAGTCGAGAGTGTCAGAGAAGTATGTAAGAGTGGTACAGGATATGTACGAGGGTCGTATGACAGGTGGAAGGTCTGCGGTGGGAGTGACGGATGCGTTTAAGGTGGAGGTGGGATTACATAAAGGATCAGCTCTGAGCCCTTTCTTATTTGCAATGGTGATGGACAGGTTGACAGATGAGATCAGACAAGAGTCCCCATGGACTATGATGCTTGTAGATGACATTGTGATCTGTAGTGAGAGCAGAGAACAGGTGAAGGAGACCCTGGAGAGGTGGAAATATGCTCTAGAGAGAAGCGGAATGAAGGTCAGCAGGACTAAGACAGAATATATGTGTGTGAATGAGAGGGAGGATAGAGGAATGGTGAGGATGCAGGGAGTAGAGGTGGTGAAGGTGGATGAGTTTAAATACTTGGGATCAACAGTTCAGAGTAATGGTGAGTGTGGAAGAGAGGTGAAGAAGAGAGTACAGGCAGGATGGAGTGGGTGGAGAAGAGTGTCAGGAGTGATTTGTGACAGACGAGTACCAGTAAGAGTGAAAGGGAAGGTCTACAAGATGGTAGTGAGACCAGCTATATTATATGGGTTGGAGACAGTGGCATTGACAAAAAGGCAGGAGTCAGAGCTTGACGTGGCAGAGTTGAAGATGTTAAGATTTGCACTGGGTGTGACGAGGATGGACAGGATTAGGAATAAATATATTAGAGGGTCAGCCCAGGTTGGAAGGTTTGGAGACAAAGCCAGAGAGGCAAGATTACATTGGTTTGGACATGTGCTGAGGAGGGATGCAGAGTATATTGGGGAAAAAGATGCTAAGGATGAAGCTGCTAGGTAACAGGAAAAGAGGAAGGTCTAAGATAAGGTTTTTGGATGTGGTGAGAGAGGACATGCAGGTGGTTGGTGTGACAGAGCAAGATGCAGAGGACAGGAAGAAATGGAAACAGTTGATCTGGTGTGGTGACCCCTAATGGGAGCAGCCGAAAGAAGAAGAAGAAGAAGAAGAAGAAGAAGAAAAAGTAGAGAGTCGATTATCCAAATTAATTGGGACTGAGGATAGTTCAGAAAATCAGACTGTTTGGATAATCAACCATATAAGTATATGTGTACACAATTCCATTATTTTCTGTAATCGAATGCAAAGTAACATTTTAGAGCTGCCATAAAAAAAATGATATTAGCATTTTAGAAGTTTGAACCTAAACTTAGAACTGATGCCACATCTTGACACAGAACAAATCATATGATTATAGGTTCATAGGTTCATAGGTAGGTACTAGGCTATCTGCCCAATGGCATTTATAAGCCTAGCCAGAATGTGTTGGCTTTTGCCACCCCCTTAGATTAGTTCCCTGTGCCTCTGTCCAACAGAGCCACTGAAGTGATCCCCGAGGTAAATTTTCAGTTTCCCATCCACTCGTCAAGATTTCTTTTGAAGAGTGTTAGCAAGGAGCTCTGCCTGATGTAGACTGGGATCTTGTTCCAAAGCATGGGAAGGCTCTGAGACAGGAATCTATCCCTCCAGCATGTCCTATTTATTGTTGTGGTGAGCTTTAGATCCCTAGAGCGTGTGGCTCATGGGGATAAGGTTTTCTTTAGGTGGAGCATGTCCAACAACTCTGGGTTGGACATGGCCTTGTATGTCAGGCAGAGATAACCTCTGAGTAGGCGGTATGCAGCCGAGTACAGCTGTAATTTCTTCAGTCGAGCAGCATAGGGCATCTGTTTGAGGCCAGTGATTCTCTTGGTCAGGTACTTCTCTGGTCTTTCCAGCTGTTGCAGGTGTCTTGTAAGGTACATCCCAAATGGGGCGTTGTACTCTATGATGGGTCTGATGAGTGATGAGTAGAGGGGTACAATGACCTCTTTTGATCTGGATGCGAACCCTTTTGTGAATAGGTGGGCCATGTAGAAGGATTTTCTAACCACTTTGGCAATGTGATTATCAAAGTTGAGATTACTATCTACTAGGGTCCCCAGATCCCTTATTACATCTTCCATATTTAGGGGACTACCAACTATGAGGTAGTTTGTGGGTACTTTGTTTTTTCCAAAGGGAATGACTATGCACTTTTTGGCATTTAGCTTGAGGCCATGATTTTGACACCAGGTATCCGCCTCAGTGAGACCTTTTTGGAGGATGTCTGTGTCAGCCGGAGAGTCAATTATAGTCCCTAGTTTGCAGTCATCTGCGAACTTGGTCATCCATAGTCCTCCTGTGCTTGCCTGTACCTCTGAGAAGTATATGCTAAACAGGAGGGGTCCTAGGACTGAGCCCTGGGGAACTCCACTTGTAACCAATTTAAAGTCGGACCTAGCTCCTGCCACTCTCACCATGTGGGTTCTGTCCGTGAGCCAGTTGGCAACCCATCTTGTGATGTAGGGGTTTATGTTCAGGCTGGTGAGCTTGTCTATAATACCAGAATGGGGAATGGTGTCAAAGGCCTTTGTGAGGTCTAGGTTGGCTGTGTATACCACCTTTCCTTCATCTATAGCCTTGGTAACTGTCTCAAAGAAGTCCACCAGGTTCAGGAGGCATAATCTGCCCTTAACAAAGGTGAACTGGGTAGGGTCCAGTGTTTGGAGGTTCCCGATGTCTCTGTTAATGAGTTCCACAATGATGCACTCCATAGCCTTGCAGACCAAGCTAGTCAGGCTTATAGGGTGATAGTTGTTGTGGCTCCACCTTTGTGGAGTGGAATAACCACTGCTGTGCACCACTCTATGGGTATGTAGCCTGTGGAGAGGCTGAGTTTGAACAGTGTGTTTAGGTGAGGGGTTAGTTTGTCTTTGAGCTTGTGTAGGACGCAGCCTGGGACACCATCCGGTCCCATTGATGCTGTGTTTTTGGCTTTGGACAGGGCTATTTTAATCTGAGTGTCTGTGATTTCAAGGACTCTACATTCTTCTGGTATGGTTATGGGCCTTCTTGGGGGTGAGAGGGGGGTGAAGTTTGCACTGACCCTGTCTGCCAGGATGTTGGCGATATCATTCGGTTCAGTGTATTTTGTGCCATTCTGCACTAACTCCGAGCAGATCTGAGCATTGCCACTTAGATTCTTGACATAGCTAAAGAATGCCTTGTGGTTATCTTTGGAGTCCTTGGCAATTTTTCTTTCGAAGCTAGCCTTGGATGATTTTATGAGGGATCATAGTTTGATGCTGATACTAATCAGGGATGTCTTCCCTTCTTGGGATTTTACTCTTTTCTGTACTAGTTTCTTCCTTCTATTGTATAGCTTGTTTATGGCAGGGGTCCACCAGACTGGATTCCTTTTCTTGGAGGAGTGAGTCTTGGTTTTGCTTGGGATGGCATGATCCATGCATTCTTGTAGGTGCCCGTAGAATGCATTAGTAAAGATATTTGCAGCTTGGACAGCGTTATCCTTCAGCATGGGGGCTCTGAAACTTTCCACCTTGGTCTTAAGTAAAGTGAAGTTTGCTTTTGAAAAGTTTTTCACGGTGGGATTTCTTGTCCGGGGGTGGGGGCAGAATGTGGATATCCAAAGTGATTTGTTTATGGTCAGATCTAACCAGCGATGGGTTGACCTCCGGTGTGGAACACCGGTCACCCATGTTGGTGATGACCAGGTTCAATATGTTGTCACCTCTGGTGGGAGTGTTGACCAGTTGAACCAGGGTGTTTGAGTTTATAAAGTCTAGAAAATGTTGGGCAAGGGAGTTAGTACTTGAGTAGTTCTCCCAGTTAATGTTTGGATAATTGAAATCACCCAATATTAGGGTGTTTGGTAGGACCTTTATGTTTCCCAGTGTTTCCAGGAATGTGGAATGGGGGTCCTAGGACATAATGGGTGATCTGTAGCAAGCTACAATTTGAATTGCAGTTTTGCCCATTGTTAGTTGCACGTGGATGATCTCTGAAGCACCGTGCTGTGCCACTAACCTGGAGGTGTGGGTATCCTTGATGAATATGGATACGCCCCCACCTTTTGTATTTGGGTTTGGGTTCTGTGGCTGAAATGTATGGTATGAGTTGTAGCCTGGTAGTGCTGGGGTGCTCTCTGGAGCCTTAAACCAGGTTTCTGTTACTGCACATATATCGATTTTCTCCATACTGAGGAGCGCCTCGAGTGCATGCATTTTGAGGTTCAGACTTCTGGCATTGAGTAGCACTACCCTCAGTTTTTGTTACTTGTGCTATTTACGGCGGTAGGTTTGTCTTTTGAGCCTTGCCTAAAAAAGGCACTATGGGGGTGGCAAGAGCCTTGGCCAGTATTCGAAAGCCTAAGGGTGACAGGTGCAAGCCATCTCTAGCAAAGCAGCATGGCTTGTTGAGCATGTCATCCCAGGCGGACAGACACTAGATCCCCTTTGAATGACACCAGAAACTTAGCCAATTGTTGAAACTGAGAATTTTTTCTTTATACCGTGGTATCATTCTTGGTGAGGGCAGGATGCTACTCAGGGTCAGGGTCATACTGGCCTGGGCTACATGATCAGAGAGTGCTTCCATGTTTCTTTTCATGTAGTTCAGAGAGGTACGGCTCAGGTCATTCACACCAACATGGACAATGACAGAGTCATATTTGTACTTGTTCTGTAGTGACCTGAGTGCTTGTGTTATGTGGCAGATCCTCGTGCCCGACAGGCAGCTAACAGTAACCTTCTCCTTATTCACCCTAGTGAGTGGGATGTCAGTGTGCCTGACTATATAGTCACCTATTACTAGTATGTTGGGTATGTTATTTTGCCTTAAGGGCTGTGATTGCACGGCACACTGGTTTTGTGAAGTATGTGTTTCATGGTTTGTGTTGGTGCATTTAAATCCTAATAGTGAGGTCTCCTAGCTATACTTCTTTTAAAATTGCATATCTAGTTCTAGCAGTCCTCCACTGTTCTATTGTAATGTTTCACAAAGAACAAAATAATTAAACAGGAGACTGGTATATTTTACTGATACTGTATAGGGAGTTTAGCTGTTCTTTTGGGAAAGTGGGAGGTCCATGTATGTCATGTCTACGAACTTCTGATTGCTAGGGGAGTGTGCTGGTAGTTTTTGCTTTTATGGTGAATTTTGCAAGTTAGTAACTCAGGAACACAGAAGTTTTATGATTTTTCCCACTTTGTCGTGTTTGTAAAATCCATAATACTGTATTATAAACAAATGTTAGCCAGATCAATTGGCTGCAGTGCTACAGCTTATTTTGGAACCTGACAAATTTCATAGAAGTCCGAATCCCCATTTCTTAACCCAACAACTAAATCCGAAAAGGTAATGCAGTAGTCCACAACTACTTAACAACGAGCTAAAGGGTGGCTTACAGAAGAGATGTAAAGAGATTTAGGAACAGCATTACGGTGCAAACCCTGGGACGGTTTATTTAGCACTGGATCGTGCATGTTACATAACCAGAACCACTGACTACTAAGAACAGCCCACTGAGTGTTGCTTAAAAAAGCGAGGATGTCGGAAGTGAGATGTGTTGCATTTGAGGTGTTATGGGCGGGGCATATTCTCCACCGCATCTCTCAACTGTCCAGATTATTCCTTCCTATTTTAGAAAGTGCATGCTAACGCAAATCATATAAGTTAATCAGAGCAATATTTAAAATCTGCCCTATTTTTTGGCCTTTACCCCCACCCATTATTTTAGGCTTTGTCATGCCTTCTTGCATTAAGATGTTGTGAGGTACAGTATATACTACAACCATTGAAACAAACAACTGCACTGTCACAGAATATACAGATAGCACTAAAACCTACTAATAAACCCAATCTAATTTGTCAAAATACAATTGTTACCCTTAAAATGCATCTGAAAAATAAAACAATCCATTTAGTATGACATAAATGGACTTCAGATAACCAGTATCATGCTAACAGAAAAGCAAACCAAGAACAAAAAACAAGCAACAGAAAAAAAAGTTTTGCGAAAAAAATGAAGAACATGTTGATTAGTTTAAAAAATAGTTTTACATTAGTTAAAGGCTCACTTTACTGGGTGAAGTACTTAAATATAAGCAATTATTAGATTGTTACAATAGTCAGAATGTACTTCTTGGTGTTTTCCTACTGTTCTACAAATTATCCTGGTATCCTGCCCCTGAAAGTACAACTCATCTGGATTCAGCAGTGCATTAGTACTAAACAGCCCCCCCCCCCCCAGGACTAGAATTATAATGTGTATATAACTCTATTGTGCGTTTCTTTTTTCTTACTCTTGTACCCTAATTTACCGTAACACTGTACTCCACCATGTGTCCAATAGCAACCTACTGATTTACTTCCTCGATCTCCTTTCCACTCCCTTGCCCATTTCCTGGTATTCTCCTGCAGACTTTCATAGTTTGGGCATTAGGTGGCAGTGTTCAACCATTCCTGTTCCTCTATTTCACCTATAGCGGCCCTGTGTAAGCACCATACCCCCGTAAATTCCTTCATTTAGCTTACCTTGTTTTTCTGCATCTGGCCCAGTGTCTTTCCCTGTATCATCTACCTTTGAGCTTGCTATCTAGCTCCAGGTCTTGTCCTCCACATCACTGATTGTTTTTTTTTTGTCAAGTCTCCCTCCTTGCTCACTTTGCTCCCCTACCTTACCCCCAATTCTCACCCGCTCCCACTACCTTTACACTGCTCCCACACCTCTCCACATCATAAGCATCCATCCCTCCCTTCTCTACTACCTCCCACCCCCTCATCATTTACCTATACTTGGGTAAGTCCATTCAACTATCTGCCAAACTTTATACTTTTCCTCAGCTGAAACACTAAATAACCATTATGCTTAATAAACCTGCCTCCTTCATAACCCTAACACTTCTCCTTGCCACCCTATCCTGCCTTAACTTTCTCACAAGTCTTCCTAATACACATCACTCTTGCTCTTTTCATACTACCTGTCCTTACCCTATACAACACAAACATACTGCAACCTTCATATCCCCCTAGCTATACTCCTTCAATAACTATCTTCTTTTTCCCCTATAAACTTATTTCTACCTATAGATATTCTACTCCAATGCCAGTTAACATTATTCCTACAGACTACCTGACCCACAAACTAGATACTAAACACTCAATATACCTTTTTTCCCACATCCGACAACTAAAAAAATTAATATAAATTAGTATTATATGGAGTAGCTATAGATTCTATATGGATGGGAAAATAGCATATGTGGCTAATGTATATATTATGCCAAAAAATGGAGCATTGTTGAATTTATATAGGGTACTAAGATTGATACATGGAAAAGAAACCAATTTGATAACAAGATTATTTAAGATAAACTATGGTAGAGAATGGAATTTAATGAAACAATGAGAAGAAGAGAGAGAATGGAGAAATGAAGAAATAAAAATGTATTAAGAAAAAATATGGAAGTTAAGTACAAAAGAATAGAAGAAAACAGGAAATTGTGGTACAAAAACATATTGATGGAAAATTATTGTGTAAACCTATGGGTGTGCCTGACAGAAGAAAAAATAAAAGCTATAAAACAAAGGAATAAATGGAGCATGAAAATTTGGAATGCCAAGATTTTTTATGGAGATTACAAATTAATAGATTGCTGGTGAAGGGAAATATGCCTTATAAAAAAGTAAATGAAAGGGTGTGCCTTTTTGTGGTGAATTATGACATGTAAAAGAGTAAAAAATTACGGGAAAAGTAACAGAGAAAATACTTTGAAAGAAATGTAGGACTCTAAACAGTTAAATAAGGGTATGACTGAATATGTTTTTTATGCGGATGGATGTCAGGAATATGTTAAAAATTTAGATAAGAAAGTGTTCTGCATTGTATGAGCAATTTGAATTGAAAGACTGAATGAGATTATGTTTAATGGAAAATGAGTGATACCAAATATAATGCAAAAGATTAAGTGGTGGTTGTGGAAAAAGGCATGGGTTCTATATAAATGTGAAACAGAGAAGTTAAAAATGCTGAAGGAATGTAAACTTATGTAAATGTGTGAATATGTGACTCGTATGTATATTTGTAAATACTTGTAAATAATTGTATATAATAAAGGTCCCCTACAATTTTTGATAGATGCCATAGGATCTTTTACATCTATTTAAGCTACCATCAACTCAAGCAGATGGGACCTTGGTTTAATATCACTTCCAGAGGATGATGCAATCAAGGTCTGGAAAAGATGTAGTTTTGGGATGTGAAAATTGCATTTTATGTTATATCAAATGACTGTGATTTCTAGCATATACTGGAGTGATTCACTGCTGAGTATGAAGCATATGGGTTGAAAGTTGTACCTCCAAATCAGAGTTCTTGGTTCTCTGTAATTAAATAGTCAATGGCTCTTTTAGGTGATGGGCGAGCAGCTACTTGAACTGACCTAGTTTAAATATCTTGGAATCTTGCCCATACCTCTGAGTATAGAACATTGGGAGGCTGACTAATAGGGGTCTTTGTTGACACATAGAAGAAAAAAATTCATTGAACAGTTATTCCACCAACAGTAATCTGCAAGTGTTACTTTCATTGAAGAGTGGAATCATCATAAAAAATCATCAAAAGGTAATAGCTGTCCAACAACAAGGAAGTACCACACTGTATAAGGTAAACTAAACAAAACCTTTAATAATTTGCCCTTTTCCCCACTGTAGTATGATTTTGGAGTTAGTGTATATAGTGTGGGGGATTGTGGAGGACACAGCCCCCCACCTTCGTGGGTTACTTTGCTGTTGTTGGTCAACTGTAATTTTTCAATGATTTTTTTCACAATTATTTCAGTCTTTGATGAAAGTGACATTCAGGGATTACTGTTCATGGAATAGCCATTCAATGAAGTTTCGATGTGTCAACATAGAGCCAACTAATAGCTGGGTGGAGCATTGGGATACTGACTAATAGATGGCTGGAGCATTGGGAGACTGACTAATAGATGGCTGGAGCATTGGGAGACTAGCACTGGGAGACTGACTAATAGATGGCTGGAGCATTGGGAGACTGACTAATAGCTGACTGGAGCATTGGGAGACTGACTAATAGATGGCTGGAGCACTGGGAGACTGACTAATAGCTGGCTGGAGCATTGGGAAACTGACTAATAGATGGCTGGAGCACTGGGAGACTGACTAATAGCTGAGTGGGGCATTGGGAGACTGACTAATATCTGGGTGGAGCATTGGGAGACTGACAGCTGGCTGGAACATTGGGAGACTGACTAATAGATGGCTGGTGCACTGGGAGACTGACTAATAGATGGCTGGAGCACTGGGAGACTGACTAATAGATGATTAGAGCAATGCCATTACTGCACATGTTCTATTAGAATGTGATGGGGAATTGAGAGCTAAGTTATAGGATGACTCTGTCAGTCTATGCCTCCTTCCTCACCTATAGTCATGAAGTTTGGCTAGTAACTAAAAGGATTAGCTCATGGATAAATGTGACAAAATTGTGGTTACTTTATAGGATATCTGATCTCACTCTACATGACAGAGTGAAGGAAGCAGTAGTTCAGATGGACTTACAGTATGGCCCTTGTAGCTCTGTCCATGTTAAGTGGAGCTGAGAGGACTTACAAGAGTATTCTTTTAGTATGTCCCCTGGGCTCATCTCACAGAAGGTGTACTAGGCACAGCTTACTGGAAGAAGGCCCTTGGGCAGACATAGGACACGGTAACTCCATTATATTCACAGCTTGCTTGGGAATCTATTGAAATCATACAAGATGACCTGGAGACTATCACTATGAATAGCAAACTCTGGATAACCCTGCTCAACTTGCTGTCATTGTGATCCTTACCAAGAAAAGATATATAGAAAATGGTGATGTTTTGTAATGATTTAACCATATAAACAGATCAAAAAACATTGATCATTTTGTTTTATAAAATGACACCTCTTCCAAAAATGGATTCAGCAGGAGTACAGCAGTAGTTAATACTAATGAATGCATAAAATATTGCATACAGAGCAGGAAAATGTCACGCTAATTCTGTCGCATTGAGAATATTACTCCAGAATCTATGACAATTAGCATCACCAATCAGATACTGATGTTAGATGCCATGGACGATATACCACTGCACACTGAACAGTCTAAACAAACAGGCTTCCAAAATATATTTTTGTCACAAATTTACCAGTACATATTGAAAAGTTTGCCTCTAATAACTGAATCAAGACTCATATCAAACTATCCCATAAGACTCGTCTTATGTATCAAAGATGGGTATTATTAGTGGAGCTCTTGATTCCTAGTTCCCACTGAAATCCTTTCTATGGTTCTGAAAATATTACATCAAGATCATTGTGGAAAATCAAGGATGAAGGACTTGACCAGCTAATATCTATAGTGGCCAGGCATGGTTCAGGATGAGGAAAAAGAAGTGTCCCAAGCATTAAACGATCACCACGTAATACACTTTTAAATGCATGGAAATGGCCTAGAAAACAATGTCTAGGCTGCAAGTAGAGTGTATCAGTCCAATTACTGTAAAACCACTTCTAGTTTTTATAAGTGATCATTCACAATGGAAGGGTGTTTACACCTAGAATTCTTCTCCTGATGCCACTGAAAAATTAAGAAAAAAATAGTATACAATATATGGTATTTTATCCTGGCCAGCTTCTGATTATGAGTTTTGTTTCAGTACTGAAAAAAGAACACCGTTAGCAAACTGAATCATCATCATCATCCTTCTCCTCCCTTTTTCACATCTTCTACATGGGGTCTGGGTGTCACTCCAGCTGTCCTCGTCTGTCTCATTTCAATGCCACTCTCCTACCTTCTTTGACAGTTATGTATGATTGTCATTGGCCTTCTCTAATCCATCCATCTCTTTGTTGGTCATGCTTGTTTCCTCTTGTCTTCTTTCAGTCTCTCACAAATCTTCTTTAACACATTGTCTTGTTTGTCTTTTGTTTTCCTGCACAGCTGGCATAACCATCATAATCTGTCCCCTTGGACCTTCTCTGCAATCAGTGCTAATTTTGATTTTGCTCCAATGTCCTCATTTCCTCACCTGTCCCACAGTGTGCATCCTACTGCCATTCTCAAGCATTTCATCTCCATCTCTTGTAGCTTCTTCAGCTTCCCTGCCTGTAAACTGAAGCACTGGTAGATTAATAGGTTTCTGTCATTCTCTTTTCTTTTGTTTCAAATTCTGTTATTATACTTATAACATGACTTCTTAGTCCACTACAGTTTTCACGCTGTTTCTTTTATAAAAATCAATACATGGTTGTCAAAATGTTCATATCTCAGTGTATTTCAATTATACTCCACCAGACATAAAATAAATTTATATTTCTCTCCCATAACTAAACATATAACTAAAATATTTTTAATCAACACACTTTATTGAGAATTTCAAAAATGCAATATAAAATATACATAGCTGTATGTATACATAGTATTCACTTTGCCAAATATAATAATTAAAATTACATTTACCTCCCATTATTAGACACAGTAATGGGGTGGCCACGGTGGTGCAGCAATTAGCGTTGCCGCCTCACAGCAAGAGGTTCTCTGGTTCGATCTTCAGCTGGGGTGCCTTCTGTGTGGAGTCTGCATGTCCTCTCTGTGGTCGCATGAGTTTTCTCCCACATTTCAAAGACATGCTGTAGGTGGATTGGACACTCTAAATTGGCCTTAGGTGTGAGTGCATGCATGTGTGTGCCTTCTGTGGAAGGTTGGGTTGGCAACTCGACACCGTAAAACTCCACTGACAATCATGAGTGGACAAGTGATCCGCTGTGGCGACCCCTAACCGGGAAAAGCTGAAAGAAGAAGATTAGACACAGTAATAAACTTAGAGAATTATGCAATTTATTGAGAATTTCAGAAATACAAAATAAAGTTATATTATAACTGCTTATGAATATGTAGTAACAATTAAAGCACATTATCATTCATAGATACACAGATATTATTATGCATTGTATGTCCCTATATGGTCAGTAAAGCAAATGGAAGTCAGGCTTATTATCGTAAGCATTTGGCTGGCTGATCACTTCATACTCCAAATTATCACCCCACTCCCCAGCCCCTGTACCTCTTTTTCTCTTCCCTGTCTTCTCTTGTTTCCCTTTACTACTGCCTGTTCTATATACACCTTCTCCTCTCAATACATACTGCCTCTTCTATATACTCTTTGTTCTCCCAATACACAAGTCAACCTAGTAACAAAACACACTGTGAATGTTACATTCATTTAACTTCCATGTTACTAGCTCTTTTTAATCCTTTCTATCTATATACTTCGCATGCACCCACTTCCTAATTATCTCTGTCATCCATCTCTCATTCCTCTTTTTAAGGGGGCTGTATATAACCAATTTAAAATGGCATAAAGTGTGCATTAGTGACTAGATTCAAAATAATACTATTTCATATAATGCTAAGCTATGCTGCTAAGGAATTTGACTTGTACTTATCTGAATGTCATGTCACAAGTTACATGTTTGATTGTCTCCCTTATTCTTACAAAAAGCTATGGTGATTATTTCAGTTGTTATGTGGATGTTCTAATGTCTTAAATTTCTGCATGTAGAATATGTTAATGTAATCTTCTGTATATATGTATACTTTTTTGCAACATTTTAATATTTGTAGGCTGAGCTTTTCTCCCTGGGCCTCCACTGAAAATGGGTTTCTTTTGACCCAGCCCAGTAAACAAATGTCAAAATCAGATAAATAAATTTAGATAACTACACAGTTGACCTTGACCTAGTGATTCAGCAGAAGGATTGGACCATAATGTCAGACAGAGTGTTTCAATAATTCATGAATTTTCTAATAAACTGAAGAAATTTCAGAGACAGTTTGAGAGTTCACTGTAAGTACAGCAGAGACCCTTCAGTCACTATGAAACAAGTGATCTTTTGCAATCTCATTTCTAATAATGTTATATTTGAGTGAGAAAGGCAAGATCACACCTATAGCAAAAAAAAAAAAAATACATTCAGACACAAGATCAGCTTCTGTATTTATTAAAATGTAGCTGATCTGGTAAGTTTTGAATTAATGATTTTCTATTTAGTAAGAATATTAAACATCTTGTCCTATATTCATTTTATTTTAGTACAGCTCTCAAAATGTTTTTGATATTAACTAATTCAGTCTTGCAAAGCAAACAGACTGGTGGAACAGGAATACCAGATGATGCTAGATGAACCAGAGTGCTCCTAAAATTGCGGCTTAACATAACCAGAACTATTAGGTTGTTACCATGATATCTCTGACAACACATATACAAGCACTCAACTAAGCTAAAAAAAAATTATAAACAAAGAATACAAGGACTGGTTTCATTAAAAGTATTGCAGTTCAGTAAAATGTGAAAAATAAGCAAAAAGTAGTCTGGCAAAATGAAACACAACTATCAGATAAATATGATGATATCTTTTATTGGCATTCTCTCGTGAGTAATGAACATTTTAAATTCCAAAGTAAAATGCTGATGGGCAACAACATTATCTTCTGTAGTTTCTTATCTGTTTGGGTAAATGTTTGATTACCTTTTCAAGACAACATTAATTTTAACTAATTATCTTATTTTTAGTTTTTTTATACATCTTTTGTCTCCACCTCTGCAGAACCCTCCCCAGTGACTCTACTATCATTACTCAGTAGACTCGTTCATCCCACATGGGAAGAGCAAACACCACCATCCTAGGGAAGAATTCCATCCTCTGGAGTGGCCTCCCCTGGATCTACTTCCCTTGGTGGCTGCTTTGAGCTTCATAATGTTACCTATCACTTGAAGGAAACATGTGTGTATGCACCATGCCTCTAAGTGCAAGAAGCAGGATAAAAGGAAAGGAATGTGAGGACAAATACTCAAAAGTAGGAACAGGTTTTTAATAGTGCTCTTATCAAATTAGAAAGTTGCTAGAATAATAGGTTGCACATTAACATACATTTTCTGAAGGATATGGAGTCCAAAGCTCAAATAAAAGCTGCAATCCTGAATGATTTGGCAGGAAAAACACAAATTTTATGAGGGACAGACCAAAAATATGCATCAAAATCATAGTATCTCCACACACACACACATGCTATCCCCCTGGCTGCTATGTGCACATTAACAGTGCTTTTGGCAGTATGTACTTACATGGGTCAGCCTCCATGAGTGCATCATCCAGTGCTCCTACTAGGTGTCACACATCCTTCCTGCAGGGTGTGTGAAGCAGCAGCACCCACTCAGTCCTATTGTCCCAGACCAGACTCAGAATCTTCAGTGCTTGTGCTGTTAATTAAACATGCTTTAATTTAGTCATAGTCAGGGCTTTTTATTTATTTTATTATATTTGTTTATTTATTTATTTATCTATCCTTTGTTGACTGGGTTAGTTCCACTAGGCTAGTGGTCTGTTGTCAGAGGAGACTTGAGATGGTATTTATACTACTACAAGGAGATATTTGGCTAGGGCATTGGGGAACTATCCCCTACTCTTTTCATTTTGAGGGGAAACATTTTTTCTGCTGCAGTTCCTGCACTTCCTGCTTCTGTTGCTGGTGCAGAGGCAGCTAGGACAAGTATTAGAGGGAGAAGAGATTTGTTTTGTTGGTGATTAGCAATGTAGTTCTGTCTGTTGGACAAAAAACTGTTGAAAAGTGAGTAAATACAAATAGCATCTAGCTAACTTTAAACCTCAGGATTTTGAAGAAGTTATTGTAACTTTCCCTAACTATAAAAAAGTTCACATTAAATTAGTCTCGCTCTACAGAGAAAAGAAGGTGTAAAAATATATCACCAAAGATTAAAAAGAAGGGAAAATGTATTTTAAGATGTATTTCAGTTAATGAAAATAATGAAAAAATTTGATTCTGAGGATCAAGGAGTAGCTGTACATAAACTCAGAAACATATTCAACTGGGGAAAGCATAAAACATAAGAAAATGAAACTTTAAAAAAATACTCCCCTTAAGCTTAAAAAAGAAGGAAAAGTAATAATTTTAGAGCATTTTCAGTAAATGTCATTAGCATTATTAATATTGTAAAAAGGCTAGGGATACTGAAATTATATACTAAATGTGATGTAGATATTATTCTTATACAGGATGTAAGATTCCCAACAAGCAAATAAATAGAAAAAGTGTGGAGTGGAAAATAATATGGAATTTAGGAAGTGGATGTTGTTTTGGAGTGGGTATATTGTTTTGAAAAACAGTAAAAATATTAGATGTAATGTTGGTAAGGATGAGAAAGTTAACTGCTGCGGATGTGAGGTAGAGAGAAAATGTTTGTAGAATTAGAGCTTTATATGCATATATGAATGGCAAGGAAAGAGATAATCTGTTTCATCATATATTAGAGTATGTGGTGGTTAACATAACAATTACCATTGCAGGAGACTTTAGTTTTGATTTAAGGGGAAAGTGTAAAAAGAAAGTTAAAAGACGTTAAAAAAATACAAGAAGTATTAAAATTTGGTAAGTTAACTGTGTGGAATAAAGTCAAATGGATTTATAGAAGAGGTGTAGTTGGATCTGAAATTGATTATTTTGTACTTTTGGAAGGTATTGTGTAACAGATGGTGATACAGTAGAAACAGATGCTTTGGATTATTTAATGCTATGGATGTAGGTATTGGAAGAAAGGGAGTACATTAAAACAGGAAAGAGAATGAAAAGAATGCATGACAAATTATGGGATGAATTTGGACAGTGGGAAGCATTGCGGTTAGGGAGGGATACAATGACCACGAAGGACATTTATAAAATTGATATGAATGGTAGATTGAATTTAAAAAGAAGTATAAAACATGTTTTTTTCAGTGGCATGATAAGGTAAGAAAGGAAAAGAAAGTGAAGTATGGAAAGATGCATGGAAATATACTGGAGAATTTGCAGATGAGTATGAAAGATTATCATGATATGGAAAAGGAAATATATAAAAATATGAAAAAATTAAGACATTACTGTTTAAGCAGTGATATTATTTACATGTGAGAAGGGAGGATGTGTCTGCATATCATAAAATAACAGAGGATATTAGTATAATGAGGAAAATGAAAAATATAAAAGGAAAAGTAAAAATAACACAAAAGCAAATTATGAGTATTGCAGTGCAGCATGTAGAAAACACGTATAAGAGAAAAAGAAAGGAAATATGAGAAGAAAAGGTAAAAAAAAAACAAGAATGAGTTAAGGAAGAATTTGAAAAAATAAATTATTGTTAATAAACTAGATAAAGTACTTAGGAAAGTAAACATTGATTCAGTATCAGGTCCAGATGGTATAGGATATGAAATATACAAGAAATTAAAGGAAAGGCAAATAGAGTGGTTTGTAAATATTCTGACTGAATATTTGAAAGAATGATTTATTTGTGAAGAGTTATGTAGTGGGATATTAAAATGTATATGGTAGAAAGATAAAAAGAATGAAATAAAAAATTGGACACATTACATTAGATAATACAGATTGTACAGTTCTATAAGAATAATACAGAGGGGAATGGAAGGAAGGATGAAGGACATTATGGAAGAAAGTATACATGGTATAAAAGGGAAGGGATGCCACTAATTATTATTGGTAGTTTGAGCAATTGTGGATGATATTTTAAATAAAAGGTAAGATGTGAAACGTAGCTGATATTTGTAAGGCATATGATACAGTAGGGCATGCTACTTTGTGGGAAGATACAGAAAAGTATGGAGTAAGTAATATAATTAAGAGAGTGTGCATGTCAGCATATCAAAATAATAGTGTGAGAGTGTTAGTGAATTAGTGACTGAGTAAAGAAATATACATGAATTGTGGTAAAAGACAATGATGTCCTGTGAGTGAGATATTGTTTGCGACTGAAGTAACTTATAAAATGAAAGGTGCTAGATATGTAATGCAAAAATAAATGGTGATTCCAGTAGTTTTGACATATGCAGATGATATAGCAGTGGTTGCTAAGAATAAAATATGGACGGAGGAAGTCTTGGTTTGTCTGAATGGATGTTTAAAGGAAACTGAAATGATCTTGAATGATCTTGAATAAAGATAAAAATGAGGGTTTTGGTGATGTTGTGAAAACTGGAGGGGTTTGGTTTTCAATAAAGGAATTATTTTTGTTAGAGATAAAACTTGGGAAAATGAAGTAGTTATGAAGCAATGGGATGGTTTGATAAAATAAATGAAAGAAATATATCTTATGTGGGGGATTATAGATTAACAGTAAAGAAAACCACTTATCTGGTAAATTCTGTTTTAATGGGAAAAATAGCATATATGCCAAATGTTTACATGATCCCACAAAAAATATTGAAAAAATGTGCAATTAGTGTTTTCTTTCACATAGGGTTCAAAATTAAACCCAGTAAAAAGAGGTGTGTTGCATATCGGTGAAGATGAAGGGGATTAGGGTTATTAAATTCAGTTGTTTATTCTGCTTCTTTAAGCTTATATAGAGTATTAAAGTTAGTAAATGAAGAGAATGAAAAATTAATAGTAAAAATATTTAAGTATAAATACAACAAATTTTGGGAGATGATAAAAATAAGAAAAAGGGAGGAAGATTATATTGAAGGAATTAGCAAGAAAAACTACTAACACAGAAAATTAATATTGATGATACGGAGAAAAAATAGAAGGATGTGGTATTATAATGTAAAGAAACAATATTAATATGTAAATCTATGGGACATTTTACCAGAATCAGTGATAAACACCATTAAAGTAAAGAAAAAGTGGTATGTTTAGATGAAAGAGTGTTAGAATTTTCTCTGGAGCATGGTAATAAATAGGTTACTAGTAAAGTGAAATATGTCATATAAAAAGAAATTTGAAAAAAATGCTTATTTTTTGGAGAAGAAGAGGCAACATGGCATATTTTTAAAATGCAAAAGAGTGGTTAAACAACAGAAAAAGTTTTGTAAAGAAAAAACTTTTTGAGAATATTAATGATATAAACAATATAGATATGAATATGATTATGTATGGATATTATTAAAACAAGAATAAAGAATATGTGAGAAGTTAAACATTTATTTTATGTAATGTGAGTTATTTGGAATGAAAGAGTAAATGCAAATGTTTTAATATGAAATGAATTTTGGTTGTTATATTGTAAAAAAATAGATTATAGTTGTAGAAGAAGGAATGGGGGTCAATTATGGAAGAATTAAAATATGAAGGTAAATAGGAATGTGTAAATATGTACCTGCAAATATATTTTGTGAATATATAAATAATGCTTTGTTAACTCAAGTTGATAGGACCTTGGTTTGATGTCTCACTTAAAGGACAACACACTCAGGAGTGCATCATCCCCTTATGCTGTATGGCAGTGTCAGTAATTGGTCCATGGTGTGGGAACAGAACCCCCAACCTTCCGCACTAATGTTGAGTGTGCTACCTGTTGTGCCACTTATACTGCCTTATTGCTATACTTCTTACCTGTGCTTGAGTTTTCAGAATGCCCCTGATTTTGTCTCTATTTGTACCACACCCTTCATAAAAGTTTTAATTTTCTAGTAAACCATTGAGGATTATAGTCAGTCAATAATGACAGACATTAGAGTTTTATATTTCTTATGGTTCAAAAAATACAGGTTGATGATGATCTGTTGTTCTATTAAACATTTTAAGAGAATAAGAGTAATGCTTAAAAATTCTCCTTGATTTTGGGCCTTTGTCCCCTCATTATTTTTAGCTTTGTCCCAAATTCTTCACCAAAACTCTATGCCATTGGCAGCTTAAAACTTTTTTTTGTTTACTTTACCAGAACTGAACATTATACCTTCATATTCAGTCATGAAATATAACACCACATTAAACTTACTCTCAGACGTAAACAGGAAAATACAAAATATGATTATTTAGAAAAAATAACATTAACTATGCTATCACTTTACTGCAAGAATGTGGAACTTTAATTTTTCAAAATCTTAACAAAAATATAAATGGACAGAAATGAAAATACACAATTCAAACTGCATTCACAATAATCCTAACACGTGAGTATTTGGATTTCCATGGTATTCATTTTTTTAAGTTGAACACAAGTATTTCTATTATACACATATAATTATGAATGCTGTGTCATAGGCATTGATCTTAAGGTCACACAGTACAGTAAAAATACCTGCAGCTTCTAATGTATTTTGATTTAAATTCATCTTGCACTAAGGCAGTGGCACCCCTTGCTAGAGAAGGGTACAAGAGGAGCAACTAAAACAGTCAGGCTAAAAGGGCTCATAAAACACAAACATCAGGGAAAAATAGTATATGTGTAGACTGAAAAAAATAGGCTTTAAGGGATTTGAGCCCATGACTGTTTTTCTGATATTCTCTAAACTGGTGCATTATCAAGGGGAGCCATAGAAGGAGTCAGTGTAAAATGTGTCATTCAACACACATAGTGTTATGTAGCATTTGCATAGTGATAGCAAGAAAAGAAAGTTAGGCCTCAAGGGATTTGAATCTATAACTGTCTTATTGATATTCTGTATACTAGTGCATTAGCAAGGGAAGCCACATAAGGAATCCAAGTAAAATATATTATAAAGCATACATCTTAGGGGAATGTAGTGCATTCCTTTGCAAACTGTGAAAAACATTAGTTAATTAGTGGAAGGAGCTGAGAGACAGCATTGCTATTTTATTTAGAAATATCTGTAGTTATCTGAAGTGCTTGTATGGTCTGCATTGCTCTGAGTATCACTCATCTCTGCATTTAATTTTGATTTGAAGCTCTTTATTTAAGGATTGATCACTTCTAATTTGTATTTTATTCTAACATTACATTTGTTTTGTTTTAAGTTTTTTGTTCTGTTGGAGTGTTAAGAGTTCTTAGCTAGGGTCAGTTTAAAAAGTTACCAAGAATTCCTTTGCAAAGAATTCATTTGCAAACTGTGAATAACATTGGTTAATTTGTGAGAGGAGGTGAGAGACAACATTGCTATTTTTATTTAGAAATATCTGTATTTATCTGAAGTGTTTGTATGGTCTGCATTGTTCTGAGTATCACTCATCTTTGCATTTAATTTCGATTTGAAGCTCTTTATTTAAGGTTAGATCACTTCTATTTTGTATCTTATTCTAGTATTACATTTGTTTTGTTTTAAGTTTTCTGTTCTGTTGGAGTTTTAAGAGTTCCACACCCACCTGCCCAGTCCTTGTTGTGTTCTTAAATTTGGTGGCTTTTGAGCTGCCCACCACTACTACAAATCTCCTTTTCAACACTCCTTCCAGTCCAATCTCATCAGCTTATTTTACTGAGTAGAGAGAGATCATTTGGAAGGCCCACCCCCTTAGTTTATCAACCTTAAATTATCGTTTTACATCCCTTCCCACTTAACCAAAAAAAATTGCACTTTATTCACCTGCTTTTACTGTATTTGTGTTTCTTTCTACTTCATTACTTTATTTTGCTTTTGCTGCCTGTTCTTAAAAGTACTCAATTGCATTTATTCTGCTGCATTTATTACTGCTTGTTAGTAGCCTAATTAAATTGTAACTGTTATTCTAAGCCTTTTGGTTTAAGCACTTGGGCTTCAGACCAGTTTTACATTAAGAAGGTTTGTGGTCTGGGTTCTTGTGACAGGACAGGTAACGTACATCCCTCTATGTTGGGAGTTTCTGATTGAAGGCTTAATGTCTGTTATTCTAAAAGTGTATTAGTTCTGATTTAAGCACTTGGGCTTCAGGCCAGTTATTTTACATTAAGAAGGCTTATGGTCTGCACTCTTGTGAGAGGAGAGTGTAGATTCTGCCCTTCTGAACTGGGAATATCTGGTTAAAGGCTTATTGTGCCTGCTTATTTGAACTGTTTCTTTCTGAAATTGGTGTATCTTGTTTGCTGTAGCATAGACTAGATTAAGACTTGCTGAATCTAGCTTTGTTTGTATAACTTGAACACTAATCCAGGCCATCTTGTTTGGAGAAGGTTCTCCTGCACCCTAGTGGCAGGCGTGTGCAGCTGGGGCTTGTCTGATTAAACACTGCTTGAACAGGGCTCAGTTTTGAACTTTTTTATTGGTAAATTGGTTAATTTCTTTAAATTAGTTTGCTCATTTTCTACCATTATATTTAAAAAGGTTTTAGCTTGTTTTACTGCCTTTCCTGTTACTAGAGTAGTCCATATATAGATTTGCTGTGTTCAAGACTGTATTGTTATTTCTGAGTTCCACAGACCATTCTGTGTTAGAGGGAAGCCTCTCAGCTTATCAGTGGGAGTGGTAAGCACTATGTAGCCTATCTACCACAAGACGAGTGGTTTCTAGCTCCCTTTCAACTTTCTGCTTTAAAAGCCCATGTTTCCATGGGTTTGTGCACTGTGCAGTGCCACTAAGCTAGGGTAAACTATTACTGGTGCTAGAAAGTTTGCTCTTTAATTTTTCCCTTAGATCTTGCTAGTTCACTTCTCTCTTGCATTTCACTAGCTTATTCGCTTAGCTTTTCATCTGGTTTCTCGCAGCAATTATTGTAGCACACATAAGTGCTAACAGCACTGAACATCCTATAAGGAAACAGCTCCAGTACTTATTAATAATGACCATCCCTCCTGGCATGTCTAAAGGTCAGTTCATAGTGCTTTCTCCTATTAACCTGGTGAACATGGGCATTCTGAGGCAGTGTAGCAACTGCCTCATGTGCACAGACAACCCTCTCCTCTTATCTCCCAACACTCAGACTTGTGAGAGATGCACTTATATATCCAAACTAGAAGACATGCACTCTCCAGCCAAGACTGGAATAGCTGGTCAAGAGGGGAAGGTCAATACCTGCACCACACCACATGAAACACATAGCCCTCCAGAACACCCACCATCTCAGGTTTCATATAAAAATACAAACCACACACCCACCTTCGTGGAGGCTCTCAATAGAAATCTACCCAAACAGCAGAGACCTCCAAATCAGAAATGCACTCAACTGCCACAGTGCAGCACAAATCACAAGACACATAGCTCACCTACACAGTGTGCACCTCAACCTAAGCCCCTAAGGCAAAACAGCTTGCCCAATACACTAATCATAGATGACACAATAGTGAGGCACACTGATACCCCCTCACTAGGTTGAATAAGGAGACGTTAACAGTCAGCTGTATGTTGGGTGCCAGGATCCGACATATAACATACACACTCAGGTCACTCCACAACAAGTGCAAGTATGACTCTGTCATTGTCCATGGGGGTGTGAATGACCTGAGACATACCTCCCTAGACTACATGAAAAGAGACATGGAGGAGCTCCCAGATTATGTGGCCCAGGCAGGTATGACAGTAGCCCTGAGCAGCATCCAACCATCGCTTAGAATGATACCGCAGTATAAGCAGAAAATGATTGACTTCAATAATTGGCTAAATTTCTGGTGTCATTTAAGAGGATCCAGTATCTGTCTGCTTGGGATGACATGATTATCAGACCTCGATGCTTTGCCAGAGATGGCCTGCATCTGTCATCCCTAGGTTTCTGGATACTGGCTAAGGCTCTTGCCACCCCTATAGTGCCTTTTTTAGGCAGTGTTCCAAAGACTAAATTACCACCGTAACAGCTATAAATAAATGCAATCTGAGGATCATGCTGCTCAATGCTAGAAGTCTAAATCTCAAGATGCACTCACTTGAAGCACTCCTCAAAATGGAGAACATCAACATTTGTGTTGTAAAGGAGACCTGGTTTAAAGCAGCAGAAAGCACCCCTGCGCTACCAGGCTATAACTCATTCTACACCTTTCAGCCCCAGAAAATGGACCGAAGCTCCAAAAGCAGTGGCGTCTTGATATTCATAAAGGATATGCACACCTCCAGACTAGTAGCCCAGCATAACGCATTGGAGATACTTCAGGTACAACTAACAGTGGGCAAGATGGAGATTCAAGTCGTAGCCTGCTATAGGTCCCCAACCATGTCCCAAGACTCTCATTCCATGTTCCTAAGCACCCTGGAAACTATTAGGGTCCAACCCAACACTCTCATACTGTGTGACTTCAACTACCTCTCCATCAACTGGGAAAACTCCTCATGCACCAATACACTTGCCCAACGCTTCCTGGAATTCATTAATTCCAATGTACTGGACCAGCTCATTCTTACCCCCAGTAGAGGAAGCAATGTCCTTGACCTGGTTATTACTAACATGGGCAACCATTGCTCAACATCAATAGTCAATTCCTCCTTCGTTAGATCTGACCACAAACTAATTACCATGGAAATCCACATCTCACCCACACCACCAGCAAAGGTAACCTCCATGAAAAACTTCTCCAAAGCTGATTTTGGGATCCTAAAAACAGAGGTGGCTAACTTCACGGCACCCATGCAAATGGAAAATAGGTGCATGACCAACTCATACACCAATGCATTGTATGAACACATACATAAATGCATGGAACTAGCCATACCCAACAGAACCAAGATGCTCTCCTCCAAAAAAAGGAAGCCAGTCTGGTGGTCCCCTGCCATTAACAAACTCTACAACAGAAGGAAGAAACTCTTGCAGAAAAAGGTGAAGTCCCATGACTGGAAAAACTCCCTTATTAGCCTGAACAAAAAGCTGAAATCCCTTATCAAAACCTCTAAAGCTAGCTATGAAGGCAGGATTGTGGCAGACACTAAAAACAACCAAAAAGCCTTCTACAGTTATATCAAGAATCTCCATGGCAACACCCAGATTTGCTCTGAGATACTGCACAATGGTACCTCCTATACTGAGCCAACAGATATTGACAATATACTGGCCGACAGATTCAGTGCCAACTTTACCCCTCTCTCCCCCCTAAAGGACCACTCACAATACCGGAAGAATGTCAGGCACCCAGCATTACTGCAGCACAGGTTAAAGCTGCATTGTCCAAGGCCAAGAATATAGCTTCCATGGGACCCAACAATATCCCTGGCTGTGTTCTACATGAACTACAAAGGGAACTGGCACCACACCTGTGTACTCTGTTCAATTACAGCCTCACCTCAGGCTTTGTCCCTACAGAATGGTGCACTGCTGCAGTCATCCATCTCCATAAAGGGGGAGCAACTACAGACCCTGGGAATTATTGCTCCATTAGCATGATGAGTCTGATATCTAAGGCTATGGAGCACATCATCATGGACCTAATTAACAAGGATATAGGGAATCTCCAAACTCTGGATCCCATGCAATTTGGTTTTGTGAAGGATAGATCGTGCTTGCTCAACCTGGTTGACTTCTTTGAGTCAGTCACCAGATCTGTGGATAAGGGCAAGGTGGTTCATACAGCCTACCTTGATCTGGCCAAGGCCTTTGATACCATTCCCCACTCAGGAATTATTGATAGACTCACCAAATTAGGTTGCAAACTGGCTCACAGATAGAACCCACAGTGTGAAATTAGCAGACTCTAAGTCAGACTGATGACCAGTCACAAGTGCAGTCCCACAGGGATTGGTCATGCGTCCTCTCTTGTTTGACATCTACTTTTCAGATGTCCAGGCCAACAAGGAGGGTCTCTGGATGACCAGGTTCATCGATGATTGTAAGCTGGGAGCCATTGTTATCTCCCCAAGTGATGTAGACATCCTACAGAAAGGCCTCACTGAGACCAATAACTGGTGTTGATACCATGGCCGTAAGCTTAATGCCAAAATGTGTGTCATCATTCCCTTTGGGAAAACTCAGTTCCCACTAATTATCACATTGATGGTAGCCCACTGAAGGCATTATAAGAGATCTGTGGACACAGGTTGACAGCAACCTCTCCGTTGACCCCCACACTGTCACTATGGTCAGAAAGTACTTCTGTGTGGCACATCTCATTACCAAGGGTTTTGCATCCAGGAAAAAAGAGGTCATCATCACTCTCTATTCTTCCTTCATTAGACCAATCATCGAGTATAATGCCCCATTTGGCATGTACCTCACTAAACACCTGCAATGGCTGGAAAGGACACAAAAGTACCTCACAAAGAAGATCTTAGGCCTTAAACACATGCCCTACATGGACAGACTCAAAAAACTCTAGCTTTTCTCTGTCTCATATCATCTATTAAGAGGCAATCACTGCTTGACTTACAAAACCATGTCTGATCCACCCCTGTTAGAAATGTTACACCTAAAGAAATCTCAATCCCTCTGCACCACACGGTCCAGGGACCTCAGCCTCATTACCACAATCAACAAAACATGCTGGAGGGACAGGTTTATAACTCAAAGACTGCCCATGCTCTGGAATAGACTTCCCATACCTGTCAAGCAGAGCACCTCACTGGCCCTTTTCAAGAGAAATCTTGATGAGTGGATGGGAAATAGAAAGTTCACCCCAGGGATCATTCCAGTGGCTCTACTTGATAGAGGCACTGGGAACTAATGACAGCATGATGCCATGACACTTCTATGGGCTAGGCTTATAAAGGCTTCAGGGCCATTGGCCTGGAACACACCTATGAACCTATGAACCTATTTGCAGACTGTAAAGCAAACATAGTAAAACAATAGACAATCCCCTAAGGCATTAGAACCCCCCATCCACTACACTGATACTACAAAACAGTTCATGAGTAGACTGAGTTGTAGAAGAGGTTACACTAAATTCATCAGCTTTACTGTATTTCATATTTGCCTGGTATTGATCATCCATTGTTATCTCATTTGCACAAATGATGATAATATCCAATAATGCATGCTAGGGATTGGACTTCATATTTGCCATAAGACGAGAAGTGTAATTTCTCATTTAATATACACATGCATCACCATTGCTCTTTATGCCATGGCATAGTGTGCAATGTCTGATGACAGAAAGATATTTTATAAGCCCTTTGTGGGCAAGTATGAAATGTGTTTAACTATTTTTTTACCAGATTAAAGGCTAGAAAAGGGAATACAGGACAGAGATGAAAAGGGGAAGCAAGAAGAGAGTATAATATAAAGTGAGCAACTAATAAATGAGCAGTATGGATGTGGGATAGGAGCATATCTTTCAACATCTTAGTTCAATATTCTTGTAGAATTCCAAAAATAGTTATAAGTATTTAATAACTTCAATCATCAATGATTTGCCAGAAATCTACACTTTTTATGATGAGTAATTCTATCCAATCTTGTGCACATCAGACAAGTATCGGTGAAGATGAGAGGTATGGGTGAGAGCATTTTTTTGTGGGACAGGTGCCCTTTCTTTTTTTCATTGAATAATAAAAACACTGGGGAAAGATATCAGGGAAGTAAGAGGATGGTAAGAGGGGGAGTTTAGGTAGCATGGAAAGACAGATATGACTAGCAAGCTGTGGGATTACACACTGATGGAAATGGAACACAATAGTGAAGGAGACATTGGACAAACAGAGGGAATGCAATGGTAAGGAAGGGTTTGTAAAACATACAAGGGTTGGTATGGACATAAAAAAGAAGGGAACACCAAGCTGGAGGACATGAATGGGTATTAAAAGATGCAGTCTCTGCAAGCTTTGACCTATTGGTGTATTAATCATTACTTAGGGAGCTGTCACCAGTGGGTCCTAGCTCTGAAGGTCAACACTTGACAGGGACACAACTAAATGAGTTTCCAGAGTATAGTCTCCTTGCAGCTGATGCAGACAACCAAACTCTTGCCTATTATCACCCCCACAGCCTCCGCCAGCACCTCATTGGTGACAAAAGTGTTACCTCTACTTGCAGCATTAGCTGTGGGTAGCACTGTACCATCCTCTGGTGCATGACTAACTGAATCAAGTGGTGCAGGAAGGACAGGAAGAGTGGAGACAACCATGCAGGCTTGGAGCCAGATGTGTTATGTGCCTCTGGGTGCTTTTGGTGGTGGCACTACTGTTGCCATCTGTAAGGGGACAATAGACTTTGTCAGTAAGTTAGGTGGAGGTTGCTGTGCTGGTGTATATAACAGTAACAGAAGTGGGGAGAAAAAATAAACCAAATAAATGTTTGAAATATAAAGGACAGTGACAAACAGTGTGTGAGAGGAGAAACACAAACACAATGAAAATTGCATTCAACTATGTTGATAAAAATACATTTAAAGATAATAACCTTTTAATAATAGGCTTAAACAGATATGATATCAACCAGTTTGTCTAAATAAAATATGTGGAGAGTGGTTATGCCAAAAGCTATCACCACATGCAGGCTGACAAAGTATTAATGTCAGGAGCTATTTATCCAGAAACTACTTTTGTGCTTGTGGCCAGTGATGCTATTTGAGTTTTGACAATAATAAAACAGTACATATAGAACTGATTCCATAATAAGTATGTCCAGAACAAGGAATAGTCAAGGGACAGATATTTTTACTGTATTCTGTGAAATGCCCAGCAAACTACTACCTTGTAGCAGTATACTGATATTAGTGGTGTGTAAAATATAGGTTGCCAAGACAATATTTTTGGGGGGGTTTAAACCTGTTGCCATCTTAATAATCTCAGTGCACACAGACTTCACAGTATGATCCACTTTTCCACATATAATGCTTGAACAGATCCACAGAGGCATACAGAAGTGCACTTCTAACATTGTACAGTCATGCTACTACCCTTAAGGTATGTCAGTACTGCCAGGTGTCGTACTGCTATATAAAAGTTATACAAATCCACAGTGACATACAGACATGCACATCTAACATTGTACAGTGATACTACTACCCTTAAGGTATGTCAGTACTGCCAGGTGTCGTACTGCTATATAAAAGTTATACAAATCCACAGTGACATACAGACATGCACATCTAACATTGTAGAGTAATACTACTACCCTTAAGCTATGTCAGTACTGACAGATGTCATACTGCTATATAAATGTTATACAGATCCACAGTAACACAATGAAGTGCACTTCAAACATTGTAGTGTCATACTACTACCCTTAAGCTATGCCAGAACTAACAGATGTGGTACTGCTATATCCAGGTCATGCAGATCCACTGTGACATACAGATGTGCACATCTAACATATTACAGTCATACTACTACCCTTGAGCTAAGTCAGTACTGACAGATGTGGTATTGCTATATAAATGTTATACAGATCTGCAGTGACATACAGAAGTGTACTTCTAACATTGTACAGTTATACTACTACCCTTCAGCTATGTCTACCCTTCAGCTATGTCAGAACTGACAGATGTGGTACTGCGATGTAAATGTTACACAGATCCACAGTGACATACAGACATGCACGTCTAACATTGTACAGTCATACTACTACCCTTAAGCTGTGTCAGTACTGCCAGGTGTCGTACTGCTATATAAAAGTTATACAAATCCACAGTGACATACAGACATGCACATCTAACATTGTACAGTCATGCTACTACCCTTAAGGTATGTCAGTACTGCCAGGTGTCGTACTGCTATATAAAAGTTATACAAATCCACAGTGACATACAGACATGCACATCTAACATTGTACAGTCATGCTACTACCCTTAAGCTGTGTCAGTACTGCCAGGTGTTGTACTGCTATATAAATGTTATACAGATCCACAGTGACATACAGAAGTGCATTTCTAACATTGTACAGTAATACTATTACTCTTGATATCTGTCAGTACTGACAGATATGGTACTGCTATATAAATGTTATACAGAGCCACAGTAACACACAGAAGTGCACTTCTAACATTGTACTGTCCTACTACTACTTTTGAACTTAGTAATCATGAACAAACAGGAAACTAGCCAAGAATAACATCAGCAGCTATGATAATATCTTCTTTATTAGCGCTTTCATCCAAATAACGTAATGACCTTCATTAGATAAAAACTTTACAAGACATACAAGATTTAAATGCCACAAATAATTCATAGGTTTATAGGTAGGTATTGGCTATTTGCCCTAGGGTCTATATAAGCCTAGCCAAAAAGGTACCCTGGCTTTTGCCACCCAAGAAAATTATTTTCCTGTGCTCCTGTCGAGCAGAACCCCAGAGGTGATTCCCAGAGTGAATTTCCTATCTCCCATCCAATCATCAAGATTTTTCTTGAAGAGTGCTAATGAGGAGCTTTGTTTGCTATAGATAGGTAGTTTGTTCCAGAGTATGGAAAGTCTCTGGGACAGGAATCTATCCCTCCAGCATGTTCTGTTTATTGTTGTGACAAGATTTAGGTCCCTAGAGAGTGTAGCTTGGATGGATTGGGATTTCTTTAAGTGGAGCATGTCCAACAGCTCTGGGTTTGACATAGCTTTATATTTTAGGCAGAGATCACCATTGAGTAGGCAATATGCGACAGAGTAAAGCTGGAGTTTTTTGAGATGGTCTGCATAGGGCATCTGTTTGAGGCTTGTAATCCTCTTTGTGAGGTGTTCCTGGGGCCTTTCCAGTTGTTGTAGATGTCTTGTGAGGTCCATACCAAAAGGGGCGTTGTACTCTATAATGGGTCTAATGAGTGTCGAGTAGAGGGGAACAATGACCTCATTTTTCCTGGATGAGAAATCTTTTGTGATGAGGTGTGCCACGTAGAAGGATTTCCTGACTACTGTGGCAATGGGATTATCAAGGGAGAGACTACTGTCCACCTGTGTCCCAAGGTCTCTTATCACACTTTCAGTGTTAAGTAGACTACCACCTATGTGGTAGCTCATGGGTACAGAATTTTTACCAAAAGGAATGACAATGCACTTTTTGCATTGAGCTTGAGGCCATGGCTTTGACACCAAGCATCTGTCTCAGTGAGGCCTTTTTTGTAGGATGTCCACATCGTTAGGAGTTTCAATTATGGCTCCTTCATTAGCCAAAGACCTTCTGTGTTAGTCTGTACTTCAGAAAAGTAGATACCAAACAGGAGAGGACCCAGGACTGAACCCTATGGTACTCCACTTGTCACTGGTCTCAAGTTGGATTTGGAGTCTGCTACTTTCACAGTGTGGGTTCTGTCCGTGAGCCAGTTGGCAATCCATATTGTGACATAGGAATTTATACCTAGTTTAGTGAGTTTATCTATAATTCCAGAGTGGGGGATGGTGTCAAAAGCCTTGGTGAGATCTAGATAGGCTGCATGAAACACCTTACCTTCATCTACGGCTTAGGTGACTGCTTCAAAGAAGTCTATCAGGTTTAGGAGATATGATCTGCCTTTTACAAACTTGAACTGGGTGGGGTCCAGAGTTTGGAGATTACCAATGTCTTTGTTTATAAGTTCCATGATGATACGTTCAATGGTCTTGCAGACCAGGCTCGTTAGGCTAATGGAGCAGTAGTTCACGGGGTCCGTGGTTGCTCCCCCTTTGTGGAGTGGGATAACAGTCGCTGTGCGCCATTCAGTGGGCACAAAGCCTGAGGTGAGGCTATGATTGAACATGGTGCTTAGGTGGGGTGCCAGGTCACTCTTTTGTTCATGTAGAACACAGCCTGGGATGTTGTCAGGTCCCATGGATACTGTGTTCTTGGCTTTGGAGAGTGTGTTTTTTTACCTGTGCAGCCGTGATTACAGGAACTTTGCATTCTTCTAGTATTGAGATGGGCCCTTTAGGGGGTGAGAGGGGGGTAAAGTTAGCACTGAACCTATCTGCCAGGATGTTGGCAATATCAGTTGGTTCTGTATATTTAATGCCATTGTGCTGTAACTCAGAGCAGATCTGAGTGTTGCCATTGAGATTCTTGACATAGCTATAGAATGCTTTGTGGTTGTCTTTAGAATCAGTGGTGATTTTGTTTTCATAACTAGCTTTGGAGGACTTTATGAGGGATCTCAGCTTCTTATTGAGGCTGACCAGGGAGTTCTTCCAATCATGGGATTTTACTCTTTTTTGCAATAGTTTCTTTCTTCTGTTGTAGAGTTTGTTTATGGCAGGGGACCACCAGACTGTCTTCCTTTTTTTGGAGGATAGCATCCTGGTTCTGTTAGGGATAGCATGATCCATGCACTTGTGCTTATAAAGTGCATTTGTGTAGGATTCAGCAGTCGTACCTCTATTGTTCATCTGCATGGGTGTTGTGAAGTTTGCCACTTAAGAAGAGTGAAGTTGGCTTTGGAGAAGTTTTTTACAGTGGTTTCCCTAATGGGGGTGGGGGTGGGATGGGGATGTCTAGGGTGATTAGCTTGTGGTCGGATCTGACCAACCAGGAATTGACATCTGGTGTGGAAAACTGGTCACCCATGTTTGTAATGACCAGGTCTAGGATGTTGCTGCCTTTGGTGTGGGTTTGGATAAGTTGAGCTAAGGCGTTGGTATTTATGAATTCCAGAAAACGTTGCACAAAAGATTTGGTACATGAGTAGTTTTCCCAGTTAATGGTGGGGTAATTAAATTGCCCATTATGAGGGTGTTGAGTTGTACCTAATATTTTCCAGTGTATCAAGAAATGAGGAGTGGGAATCCTGGGGCATGGTGGGGGATTTGTAGCAAGTTACAATTTGGATTGCAGTCTTGCCCAGAGTTAGTTGCACTTGGATAATTGGTCCAGGTTAGGTGGCTGAAAGGTGTGGTATGAATTATAGCCTGGTAATGCAGGGGTGCACTCTGGAGCCTTGAACCAGGTCTCTGTCACTGTACAGATGTCGATGTTCTCCATTTTAAGGAGTGCCTTGAGTGAATGCATTTTGAGGTTTAGACTTCTAGCATTGAGTAGCATTACCTCAGATTTTGCTTGCTTGTACCTGTTACAGTGGTGAATTTGTCATTTGAACCTTGCCTAAAAATGGCACTATAGGGGTGGCAAGAGCATTAGCCAGTATCCAGAATCCTAAGGACGAGAGGTGCAGGCCATCTCTGGCACAGCATCGTGGTCTGTTAATCATGTCATCTCAGACAGACAGATACTGTATCCCCTTATAATGACACCAGTAGGTTAGCCATTTTTTTAAGTCAATCATTTTGTCCTTATACTATGGTATCATTCTGGGTGATGGCAGGATGCTACTCAGGGGTAGGGTCATACCTGCCTGGGCTACAAGATTATTCAATTAACCCAATTATTTCCTTCAAATCCCCCCAAAATCATTAAATTAAGAAAATGAGAAATGAACAACCAGTGAAAAATCTCCTTCCAACCGTAAATAATAAAAAACTGTTAAAATTTACATTATTATATAGGTTCATAGGTAGGTACTAGGCTATCAGTCCAAGGGCCTATGTAAGCCTAGCCAACAAGGTTCCCTGGCTTACGCCACCCAAAAAAGTTATTTTCCTGTGCCAATGTCGAGCAGAGACACAGAAGTGATCCCCGGGTTGTATTTCCTATTTCCCATCCACTCATCAAGATTTTTCTTGAAGAGTGCTAATGAAGAACTTTGTTTGACATAGATGGGTAGCCTGTTCCAGAGTATGCGAAGTCTCTGGGACAGGAATCTATCCCTCCAGCGTATCCTGTTTATTGTGGTGATAAGGTTTAGGTCCCTAGAGTGTGTAGCTCAGAGGGATTGGGATTTCTTTAGATGCAGCATGTCCAACAGCTCTGGGTTTGACATAGCTTTATATGTTAGGCAGAGATCATCATGGAGTAGGTGATATGCTATGGAGTAAAGCTGGAGTTTTTTGAGGCTGTCAGTGTAGGGCATTTGTTTGAGGCCAGTAATCCTCTTTGTGAGGTATTTCTGTGGCCTTTCCAGCTGCTGCAGATAATTTGTGAGGTACATTCCAAAAGGGGCATTGTACTCTATAATGGGTCTAATGAGTGTCGCGTAGAAGGGAACAATGACCTCTTTTTTCCTGGATGAGAACCCTTTTATGATGAGGTGTGCCACGTAGAAGGACTTCCTGACTACTGTGGCGATGTGACTATCAAAGGAGAGACAACTGTCCACCTGGGTCCCAAGGTCTCTTATCACGCATTCAGTGTTAAGTAGATTGCTGCCTATGTGGTAGTTCATGGGTACAGAGTTTTTACCAAAGGGGATGACACTGCACTTTTTGGCATTGAGCTTGAGGCCATGGCTCTGACACCAGGCATCTGTCTCAGCGAGGCCCTTCTGTAGGATGTCCACATCATTTGGGGACTTGACTATGGCTCCTAGTTTGCAGTCATCTGTGAATTTCATTAGCCAGAGGCCTTCTGTGTTAGCCTGTACTTCAGAGAAGTAGATACCAAACAGGAGAGGTCCCAAGACAGAACCCTGTGGTACTCCACTTGTCACTGCTTTGAGGTCAGATTTGGAGTCTGCAACTTTTACAGTGTGTGTTCTGTCAGTGAGCCAGTTGGCAACCCATCTTGTGACGTAGGGATTTATACCTAGTTTAGTGAGTTTAGCTATAATTCCAGAATGGGGGATGGTGTCGAGAGCCTTGGCTAGGTCAAGAAAGGCTGTGTGAACCACCTTACCCTCATCTACGGCTTTGGTGACTGCCTCAAAGAAGTCGATCAGGTTCAGGAGGCATGATCTGCCTTTCAAAACCCCAAACTGGGTGGGATCCAGAGTTTGGAGGTTACCAATGTCTTTTTTTATGAGTTCCATGATGATACGTTCCATGGCCTTGCAGACCAGGCTCGTCAGGCTAATAGGTCAATAGTTCCCATGATCAGTGGTGGCTCCCCCTTTGGGGACTGGGATAACTGTTGCTGTGCATCACTCAGTGGGCACAAAGCCTGATGTGAGGCTATTATTGAACATGGTGCTTAAGTGGGGAGCCAGTTCTTTCTGAAGTTCATGTAAAACGCAGCCTGGGATGTTGTCCGGTCCCATGGATGCTCTGTTTTTGGCTTTAGAGAGTGCAGCTTATACCTGCATAGTTGTGATTACAGGGACTCTGCATTCTTCCAGTATAGATATGGGCCCTTTAGGGGGTGAGTGGGGGTAAAGTTAGCACTGAACCTATCTACCAGGATGTTGGTAATATCAGTTGGGTCTGTAATTTTTGTGCCTTTGTGCTGTAACTCAGAGCAGATCTGGGTGTTGCCATCGAGATTCTTGATATAGCTATAGAATGCTTTGTGGTTGTTCCTGGAATTAGTGGTGATTCTGTTTTCATAGCTAGCTTTGGAGGATCTTATAATGGATCTCAGTTTCTTACTGAGGCTGACCAGGGAGATCCTCCACTCATGGGATTTTACTCTCTTTTGCAACAGTTTCTTCCTTCTGTTATACAGTTTGTTTATGGTAAGGGACCACCAGATTGGCTTCCTTTTTTTGGAGGATAGCGTCTTGTTCTGTTTGGGATAGCACGATCCATGCACTCGTGTAAGTGCTTATAGAGTGCATTTGTGTATGATTCAGCAGTTGTAACTGTACTGCCCATCTGCATGGGTGTCATGAAGTTCACCACTTCTGTCTTAAGAAGCATGAAGTTGGCTTTGGAGAAATATTTTACTGTGGTTTCCTTAATGGGGGTGGGGGCGGGATGTGGATATCAAGGGTGATTAGCTTATGGTTGGATCAGACCAATGAGGGGTTGACTTCAGGTGTGGAACACCGGTCACTCATGTTGGTAATTACTATGTTTAGGATATTGTTGCCCCTGGTGGGGGTGTGGATAATATGAACATTTTAAACTAATTTACATATAAAAATAAAAAACCTTTGATTTCTTAACTCTGTCTACGCAATGCCTTTATTTTTAATAAACAGGAGAAAGAACATAAATCATTAAGACCTGGCCATTTAAAGACATTTAGCCTTAGCTGCCACAGTAGCTCTTTTTTTCAGGTATAATTCTACAGGTTCCCCCTGTTATCTGACAAGACTTTATCAATAGCCATATAGACAAAATTATGAGCTCCATTTTCACAAACATACTTTGCTAAAGCATTATTCTCTTGTACTTTCCTAATAGCATATTCATTAACGGAATTGATAGACCTGTTAACACCATTGTGCTCCAATCTCATTGCCGGAAGCAAGCGTTCAAAGGACAGTGTCGAGGGAGCTGAAGAGCCTGAAGGTCAAAGGGGGAAACGGAAGAGAGAGCTTATTGGCGACATTGGCGGAGCCGGCGATCTTCATTATGGGACTAATTTTAACCCTAACAACACCCCCGGAATCCTACTCGACACCTCCAGCGAAGGGGAAGCAAGGAACCACAACGGGAAGGACATGGGTGCTATACCCAAGAAAAAAGCAAACCCGTTGATCAGTTTGCAAGGTACTGTTTGTTCGCAACCTTACACTAACAAGAAACCTACAGTTGAATGGCTTAAAAGAGACTTTCAATTTAAAGTAAATCATAATAATAGTGTTGGTTTTGACAATAAGGAGACTTATGCTATGAAAATTTCAAGACTGGACAAAATGTTAATGAAACACAGGATTTTAAGTATTGAAAACGCTTATTTACAGGAATGTTTGGAGAGGGAAATTGTCCCTAAGGGTCTACGGGTGTTTAAGTACCCGAACAATGTACAGATAGGTTCCCACTTTCATGAGTGTTTGATAAAAGTCTTTAATAACTGTGGGTTAGAAGTTGTTAAGTTAATTATAGAAGAAAATAACACAAAACAAATTGAGTTGGGGAACGAAATTGCAACCTTGGACGCTTGCATTACAACCGATTTAATTCATGGTATTAAAGAGGAAAATGAGAAGTATTTTTTAATGAGAAATGAAATAGACACAAAGTGTGAAGAGGTGATACAGCGAAAGTTGGGAAAACTGAAAAGGGATGTTATGGAATATGAAACCCATACAAGTTACCCTAAACCTTATTTTCAGACTAATAACAATACACACAAGGAAAAAAGGAATAATAATAGAAGGAATGTACAATATATAAATAGACATGGGTCTGGAGAGGAAAACATATGGAATGAAGAATGTTATGACATGGAGTTTCCCCCCATACAGAATAGAGGGATTACAAATGAAGGGAACAACAATTATTATAGAAAAAATTTTCAGAATTGGGGGGGGGGGGGAAGAGGGCAGAGGAGATATTAATAGATACCCCGAGCCCAGTGGTCATAGACATTTTTCCTGGAGATACAGAGAAAAATACAGTCAAACACACCTATAATAATTTTACCATTTATAATTTTAGTTCTCTTATTTTAAACCCCAATCATTTTTCCTTACTTAGTAAAGGTTTAAAATATATACCTAATAGAAGAGGGGACTTTACCCGTACTATCTTGGATGTTAAGTTATTTTCGAGGAAAATAAATTTGGAGATCATGGCTTCCAAGATGGGTTTTAAAAGAGAAGGAGGTGGAGAGAATATGTTAAGGAGAAAGTCGATCTATAACCCCCCATTACTTCCTCAAATAAAGAATTTTGAAAATATAATGATTGATTTAGTGAGGAAAAAACATAATGGAAGCTGGGTACATCATAACCTAAGCAAGAATGAGAATGAAGTTTTAAAGGAATTAAGTAGTAATGCATCCTTGAGGGTTATGAAACCAGATAAGGGTGGGGGGATAGTCATTATGGATAGAATTGTGTACGAAGGAAAGATGAACACCATTTTAAGAGATGAAATGAAATATACAGGAGTATCATTAAACGAAATTAATGTGGCTTATCACAGGATTGATTCCATTTTGCAAGACCTTTTAGTACAAAACATTATAGATGAGAAAACTTATAAATATTTAGAAGTAAAGAAATCTAAGGTAGCTACCATATTCGGAATACCGAAAATTCACAAGGATATGGGAAATCCACCCCTCAGGCCAATAGTTTCAGCTGAGGGCTCAAAAACTGTCCCCCTAGCCAAGTTTGTGGATTTTAAGACCAAACACATCTGGGTTAATAATAAATTAATATTGAAAGATTCCTGGGATTTCTTGGGGGAATTAAACCAGGAGAAATACAGAGACGATATCAAGTTTATTACCATTGATGTTATCGACCTGTTTGGTTGTATACCACACTTGGAGGGTATGAATTCATTTGAAGAATCAGTGTTTGAAGATGAATTATTAAGTCTCAATGACAAGATAGCGAGTGTGACATTAATGGACACAGTCTTAAAATATAATTTCATTATGTTTGATTGTGAATATTATAAGCAAAAGACTGGGGTATCCATGGGGGCCGCTTGCACCCCCACTTATGCCAACATTGTACTCGCTAAATGGGAAGAGCAATTTATCATCAATTGTAAATATAAGGAATTTTGGACATTATACCACAGATTTTTAGACGATATCGTCATTTTTTGGATAGGGAGTGAGGCAAGTTTTTTGGAATTTATGGAATATATCAACCATACTGCCAAATTTCTGAAGTTTACCTATACTATTAGTACTGAGTCCCTGAAATACCTGGATATTGAAATATATAAAAGGGCTGGAAAATTCGAGAGCAAGATATATAGAAAGGAGACTTATGTGAACTCCTTTTTACACTACGATAGTGCACATCCCCTAAATAGCAAGAAGAATATTGTCAAAGGACAATTTGTTAGGGGCTCTCGAATGACATCCAATAACACGGATTTTCAGGAAGAATGTAAAATACTATACAACATGTTCAAAGAACGTGGCTACCCAGAGGAATTTGTTAATAAGTTAAAAAGTGAAGTGGAGGAAGGCAGATTGGGTAGATTTGAACCTATATTAGTTAAGGGAAACAAACGCAATTCGGGGTCGGCACATAATTTAGAAGTAAGAAGTAAGAATAGTGACAAAGATATTTATAGGAGAAGTTTAGTTGTAGAATACAATAGTTCTAATAAGAAGTTAAAGGATTTTTTCAAAAAAGAATGGAAGAAGTTCAGTATTTTAACAGATATAGATGAGATACCTAAGATGGAACCTAAGATGGTGTTCAAAAACCCACCAAATATAGGTAAGACTTTAGAGATAAAAAAGAATTATTAGGGGATAGAAACATCAGGAGGTGTGGGACATATAAATGCGGAAGATGCCAACAATGCCCATACATAATGAATAAGGCAGAAATATATATAGAGAGTAGAAGAAGAAGGATTACGAGCAGGACATACTTTAATTGTGACAGCAGAGGAGTAGTTTATATCGCAATTTGTCAGATATGTCAGTCATTCTACGTGGGCAAAACTGAGAGATGCTTGAAACGTAGAATATATGAACATAGTTATGACATTCTGAAAGCTAAAAACACAAATGCATTATATAAACACAGCATTAAATGTCCAGCTACTAAATATGAATTTTTTGTGTTGGACCAGGTTAAACCTGACATCAGGGGGGGTCCTTGGGAGGACATCCTGGAAAACAAGGAATTATGGTGGCAGGTTTTCCTGGATTCCAACACAAGTCCTGGGATCAATGATTTTCTAACTATAACACCATTACTAAAAATAAGAGCTAATAAATTATAGAGTAGTTTGGAATTTGGACACTAGATGGCATTATTACTGTATGAATGTCTCAGTCCCACATTACATGTTTAGGATTTTAAAGTATTAAAGTGTTTGTATTTATATTTATATTTATAATTAATTATTTAAATACAATTTTTTTAAAACTACATTATTGTCAAGTATTTAAGGTTACATTTTTGTTTTTTAAGCATATATATTTATATTTAAATAGTTTTTAACAAGAAGCACTAAGCACTTTAAAGAGAATGGTATTAATATTAATGAATTAAATGTATGGATTGGTGTGTTTGAACTAATAGGACAAGTATTAGGACCAATGAAATGAATTACAACTAAATTGTTTAGTATTTAAATGTGTGGTTAAGGTTATTAGATTGTCTGATGAAGTCTTTTTGACGAAAACGCAGTATTTTGTGTGTAAGAAAGAGCGTTCATTTTATTTTGTCGTATTCACTGGTTTGAGTGCAACATTTCAGTGAAATTTATCGTGAATAAATATTTTTGGATCACTTATAGCGTACCTTGGCACTTTCATTGGATTTATTAGTTTGTTTCTAAGTGCTTACATCCGTTACCTAGTTCGTAGTTTCCTAATAGCATATTCATGTCACTACCTTTGAACTATGTCAGTACTGACAGATGTGGTACTGCTATATAAATAGTTACAGATCTACAGTGACATATAGAAGTGCACTTCAAACATTGTACAGTTATACTACTACCCTTAAGCTATGTCAGAACTGACAGATGTGGTACTGCTATATACATGGTATACAGGTCTACAGTGACATACAGAAGTGCACTTATAACATTATACAATCATACTACTACCATTGAACTATGTTAGTACTGACAGAAGTGGTACTGCTATGTAAATGTTACACAGATCCACAGTAACATACAGAAGTGCACTTCTAACATTGTGCAATCATACTACTACCTTTGAGATATGTCAGCACTGGCAGATGTGGTGCTGCTATATAAATGTTACACAGATCCACAGTAACATACAAAAGTGCACAACTAACATTGTACAGTCATACTACTACCCTTGAGGTATGTCAGTACTGACAGATGTTGTAGTGCTAAATAAATGTTATACAGATCCACTGTGACATACAGCCATGTACTTCTAACATTGTACAGTCATACAACTAACCTTGAGCTATGTCAGCACTGAGAGATGTGGTACTGCTATATAAATGTTATGTTATGTGACAGACAGAATTTCACTTCTAACATTGTACAGTAATACTACTACCCTTGAGCTATGTCAGTACTGACAGATGTCGTACTACTATATAAATGTTATACAGATCCACAGTGACATACTGAAGTGCACTTCAAACTTTGTAGTGTCATACTACTACCCTTAAGCTATGTCAGAACTGACAGATGTGGTTCTGCTATATCAATGTTATACAGATCCACAGTGACATGCAGACATGCACGTCTACCATTGTACTGTCATACTACTACCCTTGAGCTATGTCAGTACTCACTGATGTGGCGCTGCTATATAAATGTTATACAGATCAACAGTGACATACAGAAGTGCACTTCTAACATTGTACAGTTATACTACTACCATTGAACTATGTCAGTACTGACAGATGTCGTACTGCTATATAAATGTTATACAGATCCAAAGTGACATACAAAAGTGCAATTCTAATATTGTACAGTCATATTACTACCTTTGAGCAATGTCAGTACTGACAGATGTGGTGCTACTATATAAATGTTACACAGATCCACTTTAACATACAGAGGTGCACTTCTAACATTGTACAGTCATACTACTACCATTGAACTATGTCAGTACTGACAGATGTGGTACTGCTATATAAATGTTATATAGATCCGGAGTGACATACAGAAGTATACGTCTAACATTGTACAGTTATACTACTACCCTTAAGCTATGTCAGAACTGACAGATGTGGTACTGCTATGTAAATGTTACACAGATCCACAGTAACATACATAAGTGCACTTCTAACATTGCACAGTCATACTTCTACCCTTAAACTATGCCAGTACTTGCAGATGTGGTACTGCTGTATAAATATTACACAGATCCACAGAGACATACAGAAGTGCACTTCTAAGATTGTACAGTCATGCTTCTACCCTTGAACTATGTCAGTACTGACAGATGTGGTACTGCTATATAAATATTATACAGCTTCACAGTGACATACAGTAGTTCCCCTAACATTGTACAGTCATACTACTACCCTTGAGCTATGTCAGTACGAACAGATGTGGTACTGCTATATAAATGTTACACAGATCCAGAGTCACATAGAGAAGTGCACTACTAACATTACACAGTTATACTACTACCCTTGAGGTATGTCAGTACTGACAGATGTTGTAGTGCTAAATATATGTTATACAGATCCACCGTAACATACAGACATGTACTTCTAACATTGTACAGTCATACAACTATCCTTGAGCTATGTCAGCACTGACAGATGTCGTACTACTATATAAATGTTATACAGATCCACGGTGACATACTGAAGTGCACTTCAAACATTGTATTGTCATACTACTACCCTTAGGCTATGTCAGAACAGATAGATATGGCTCTGCTATATCAATGTTATACAGATCCATTGTGACATACAGACATGCACGTCTAGTTCTGTACTTGTACAGTCATACTACTACCCTTGAACTATGCCAGTACTTGCAGATGTGGTACTGCTATATAAATATTACTCAGATCCACAGTGACATATAGAAGTGCACTTCTAACATTGTACAGTCATATTACTACCTTTGAGGTATGTCAGTATTGACAGATGTGGTACTGCTATATAAATGTTATACAGCGTCACAGTGACATACAGAAGTTCTGCTGACATTATACTGTCATACTAGTCCCCTTGAGCTATGCCAGTACTTGCAGATGTGGTACTGCTATGTAAATGTTACACAGATCCACAATAATATACAGAAGTGCACTTCTAACATTATACAATCATACTACTACCCTTGAGCTATGTCAGTTCTGACAGAAGTGGTACTGCTATGTAAATGTTATACAGATCCACAGTGACAGACAGAATTCCATTTCTAACATTGTACAGTAATACTACTACCCTTGAGCTATGTCATTACTGACAGATGTTATACTGCTATATAAATGTTACACAGATCTACAATGACATGCAAAAGTGCACTTCTAACATTGTACTGTCATACTAGTACCCCTGAGCTATGTCAGTACTGATAGATATGGTACTGCTATATAAATGTTATACAGATCCACAGTAACACACAGAAATGCACTTCTAACATTGTACAGTCAAACTATTACCACTGAACTGTGTCAGTACTGACATGTGGTACTGCTATATAAATCTTATACAGATCCACAGTGTCATACAGACGTGCACGTCTGACATTGTACAGTCATACTACTACCTTTGAACTATGTCAGTACTGACAGATGTGGTACTGCTATATAAATGTTATACAGATCCACAGTGACCTATAGACATGCATGTCTAACATTGTGCAGTCATACTACTACCCTTGAGGTATGTCAGTACTGACAGATGTGGCACTGCTGCATAAATGTTATACAGATCCACAGTGACATATAGAAGTGCACCTCTGACGTACAGTCATACAACTACCCTTGTGCTATGTCAGTGCTGACCGATGTGGTACTGCTATATAAATGTTATACAGATCCACAGTGACAGACAGAATTTCACCTCTAACATTGTACAGTAATACTACTACCCTTGAACTATGTCAGTACTGACAGATGTGGTACCAACTGCTATATAAATGTTATACAGATCAACAGTGACATACAAAAGTACATTTCTAACATTGCACATACTACTATGCTTGACCTATGTCAGTACTGGCAGATATGGTACTGCTATATAAATGTTATACAGATCCACAGTGACATGCAGAAGTGCACTTCAAACATTGTACAGTCATACTACTACCTTTGAACTATGTCAGTACTGACAGATGTGGTACTGCTATATAAATGTTATACAGATCTGCAGTGACATACAGAAGTGTACTTCTAACATTGTACATTTATACTACTACCCTTTAGCTATGTCAGTACTGACAGATGTCATCCTACTATGAAAATGTTACACAAATCCACAGTAACATACAGAAGTGCACTTCTAACATTGCACAGTCATACTACTACCCTTCAGCTATGTCAGTACTGACAGATGTGGTACTGGCATATAAACATTACTCAGATCCACAGTGACATACTGAAGTGCACTTCTAACATTGTAGTGTCATACTACTATCCTTGAGCTATCCAACTGAAACCAATGAAAAATAGTCAACCAGACAGTAAACTAAAAAATAAAAATAGGTTAAGGAATTTCAGAGAAGGTCATAAATTTACTTTTTGTCCATAGATGTGGTCAATTTATTTACTGTTATTCCTCATGAGGCAGGACTGGAAATATTCAAGGAAAGTTTGATTAATATAGGTCAAACTGATTCTAACTGTGTACATTTGTTTGCACAATTTATGGAAATTATTTTGAACAACAATTTTATGTTGTTTGATGAAGAACTATTCCACCAAAAAGCAGGGATGGCTATGGGAGCAAAATGTGGTCCCACATATGCCAACTTAGTCTTGCTTAATTGGGAAACTAAAAATGTTTTGAATTTGGAATTTAGTGGGGAAATTGCCTCTTACAATAGATATTTGGATGATAATCATTTTGTTGAAAGGAACAGAGGAGGTAGCATGATTTTGTCCAATACTTGAACGGAACAACTAACTTTTTAAAGTTTACTAGTTGCTGGAAAGCAGAGGAAATTGATTTCTTGGACATTCATTTATCACACATTGAAGGGGCTCTTTAGAGCTCGGTGTACAGAAAACCTACCTTTTACAACACTTTGTTTTACACTTTGATAGTAACCATCCTAAGCATCAGAGGAAGAGTGTAATAAAAGGTCAGATGGTCAGGATTTCTAGATTGACCAGTGCAGATGATAAGTTTGAAAAAAAAAATGTTTAACCTGATAGGTTTATTCATTCAAAGGGGGTACCCCCTCAAATTGTTATTAAAAATTAGGAAAGAAATTAAACAAAAAAGAACAAATTCCTTTGCTCCCATTCTAACAAATGAAAGAGAACTAGAAATCCTAACAAAAGAGAGAAATATGAACTAAGTTATGGTAGTTTGTTTCAATGAATTATCTTTTAAAGTGGTGGATGTAATTAACAAATGTTGGGAATTTTGCCTTGAAGAATACACACTTCAGAGGCTAGGGTTAAAACCTATTGTGGTGTTTAGTAGAGGTAGAAATATTAAAAATATGTTAGAAACAAAGCACTACAAAGAATTTGGGATCTATAAATCCATTATGACCAAGTGTGGTGCTTGCAGCTCTTGAAAATGTATTAATAATGGACCCAATGTATCTGTGACAAACATTAGCTTCACATTAAAATGTCCAAGGAGATGCAATTGTAATTCCTCCATGGTTGCATATGTTGCCACCTGTCTCTCCTGCCCCGGGTTTTATGTAGGCAAAACCACTCGAAGATTAAAGGAGAGGATACAACAGCATGTGAGGGCTATTAAAAACAGGCATGTCCACAATGCTCTGTATCTACACACTACTAAGTGTTTCAGTTTTAAGAAATTTATTTTTTTTGTAATCGATAAGGTGGTCTATAATGAAAGGGGAGGGGATGGCAAAACCCTTCTTGAAGCAAAAGAATCAAACTGGCAGTTAGATTTAAATTCTACTTTAGCTCCTGGCTTGAATGGTTTTATTTATATAGAGCCATTTTTAAAGTTAAGACAAGAGTTGATTCCTTAAAAGATCAGCAGAAAACAGATTTTTAAAGAAACAAAGTGAAGGAATTTTAAGTAATACTCAGTAAGAGTGGAAATTTTAATTTGTTAGTAACATGCATGGATTCAGCTTTAACAATGACTATATCTTTGTTGTGATTGGTTGGGGTCATTTAAATTGATTGTATTTAAACGCAGTATATTTATTCTAAGACAACTCTGAGGAAGCCTATATGTTTTACAGGCAAAATCGCTTAGTTGTTTTAGCACTTTGTTAATTGTGCAATAAACGGGACTCTGGTTTATCCGATTGGTTGTGAAAATTGTCATCTATCTGTATCCTTGAGCTATGTCAGTACTGACAGATGTGGTACTGCTATATAAATTCCAAAGGAAATACCAGGACTCGGAGACAGCTTCAGGATCCAGTACAGACAATTTTAATATACACAAGCGCTTTCGTGGACAACCTCACTTCTTCAGGTGTCAATGAGCAATATAAAATAACACAACCAACCCCCTAATATATACACATCCTATTAAGACACATGACTTAAGTGACCAATGCTTACTCAAATCTCATTAAGTACTTCAAGTCATTAAAGCACTATGTGCAATTTTAAAGTACACTCCAAGCTTCCAAATACACATATGAAAAGCACATATAAAAAATAAAGTATTGTTAACAATGCAAGAAATATATATATATATATATATATATATATATATATATATATATATATATATATATATATATATATATATATATATATATATATATATATATATATATATATATATATATATATATATATATATATATATATATATATATATATATATATATATATATATATATATATATATATATATATATATATATATATATATATATATATATATATATATATATATATATATATATATATATCAATTTTCAACATAAAATAAAAAATTCCCCAATGCAAATTTACTTAAATAAATCTATCTGTGGAGTTGTCTAGACTTCAGTTTTGGCTATAATGGTACATATTCAGTCAATCCATGGCCCTTATCTGCCCTTAGTCTCACTATCCACTTGGCTTCTAATTTTTCATTTATGTTCCTTAAGTCAGCCCCCCCCCATGTTTGCATAAGCTCTCCCGATAACCAAGATCTTAAAAGTGCGTGACATATCAGTATTGCTTACATGTTTGGTCAAAGCATTAATGCTGCTCTTCTTATTGATGGCATATATATGTTCACGTACTCTGACTTTTAAAGGCCTATCTGTCATGCCTACATAGAACGTACGATGCACCACACAGTGGGCTAAATAGACAACGTGTTCGATGTTACAAGTTACTGATATACTAAACTCATAGGTCTTATGCTGATCTGTATGTTAGAATTTAGAACTGTTGTTGTGGTTTTGTTTTCATTATACTGCTATATAAATGTTATATAGATCCACAGCGACATACAGACGTGCACGTCTAACATTGTATAGGCATACTACTACCCACGAGCTATGTCAGTACTGACATATGTGGTACTGCTATATAAATGTTATATAGATCCACAGTAACATACAGACGTGCACGTCTAACATTGTAAATGCATACTACTACCCTCGAGCTATGCCAGTACTGACAGATGTGGTACTGCTATATAAATGTTACACAGATCCGCAGTAACACACAGAAGTGCACTTCTAATATTGTAGTGTCATACTACTACCCTTAAGCTATGTCAGAACTGCCAGGTGTTGTACTGCTATAGAAATGTTATACAGATCCACAGTGACATACAGATGTGCACGTCTAACATTGTACAGTCATACTACTACTCTTAAGGTATGTCAGTACTGACAGATGTGGTACTGTTATGTAAATGTTACGCATATCCACAGTAACATACAGAAGTGTACTTCTAACATTGCACTCTCATACTACTTATCTTGAGCTATATCATTACTGACATATGTGGCTCTGTTATATAAATATTATACCAAAGTGCACCCAGTGGGAAGTCAGCCTTCAGAAATAATTTCTATAGGTCACATATATGGGAGTCATAAAAGCTGTCTTGGTGGCCTGTGTATTTATTGGAGATGATACCCTGTTCATTACATACCACCTGGTAGTTGATGACGTGATACCCTTTACAATTCATGTACCTCCTTCTTAGTTCAGCAGATGGGACCTTTAGTTCAATGCAGATACAATCTATACCCCCTAGAACTTCAGGGAAGTAGGCTATGTCATAGAACTCCCACATGGTGTGTGCTCTGTCCTCAGGGCTATGTGGGAGCCACATAGACTCCTCCTCATGCTGAAGCATGGCATCAAAGAACTGATGAAGTATTCCTGAGTCAGATGCCTGACATGCCACCACTGTGTCCCCTTAAGGTCACTAAAAGGTCACTGAAGCTAATATATGTAAAGTCACACATACCTTAGTATCCACTGGAAATGTTGCTCCATGACTGCCACCACATTGCAGATGAGGCCAACATACTTCCACAGTTTCCTGCATGTTGTCCCTATCAACATGGTACTCATCCACTATGTCAGTATTGTTGAGGGTATGAAATGTTTAGCATAGTTGGCAGGTTGGATGATCATGTGCCTGAAGGGTTGACATTGTGCACTGTTAGACAAAACAGCAGAAATAAGAGCTTTCTGCAAATACACATTTAGAATGACTGTGCAAACCATGTATATTTGCACTATGTATGTCATCTGAACATGAGCATACAGCTAAATTCAAATCTAAAGCAAATGTAGCATTGCTATATGGTATTTAAACATTTCTGAACTGCTCTACCATCTTGTTTTTCCTCATTACCATATGCAACATTTTAGTATACAGTCATTGTTATACAGCATGGCTGACCACATTATTTGACCTGGCCACTTTGTGTTACTGGGTTTTCTGACTAGCACATACCCTGTGTGTCACCTGTCATCAAATTAGCTTAGATGAATGCTGCAACATTTTCTGAATCTGATAAAAGGTTTTACACTTAAAGTAGAAAATCTACTATAATTTCCTGTTGGCGTATAGTTCCACTATTCAAATACTTATTGTTGCAGCAAAGTTATACCACTGCTGTAATAATTGTTTTTGGTGTTATAAAATGAAATGACCAGTCATATCAACTGGAAAGGCACAACAAAATTAAGTGGAGCATTTAAATCATTGAATTAACTGTTTTTGTTTAATCCTTTTATAGTCCAAGGGCATAATTATTCATAACACATATGGACAGTTTAGAGCAATGAGTCCACCAGAATACTTTGGGAAATGAGAGGAAATCAAGGTATGAAGAGAAAATCTGTGTAGTCACAGAATCACGAATGCAAGCTGTTGCAGTTTATCCTTTCTTATCACTAATCTGCATAATGTAATGTCTATTTCATCTTAGTAATATTCTTATATTGAAGGTTTAAGTCTTAAATTCAGTCCAAAATGTAGAAACTACAGATTTCATTTAGATAGTAGTAGGCCTCTCCAGATGTGCAGAGCTTCATCAGTCATTTCAGCTATGACGGATAAAATAAAAGGATAATTGTTTCTATTCTTTTTGCATCTCATTTTGGGCTGTATACTCAAAATATATTTGCATCACAAATAGAATAAGACCTTATCTTAGTTCTGCAGATTAAATCAAACACCCTGCTTGCTTCACCAGAGAGCTAGTTTAGAATGCTGTCATTCAGGTCAAGTGCTGGACAAGAAGCTATAACCTAAACATGAATAATTTAGACTAACAGTAGTATTAAAAAGAAGGAAGTGCTGAAACATATTAGAAAATAGAGCAGCAGAAAGATATTTTTGTCCACAATTCCAACTCTCAAATGTCATATTCAAACACCAACTATCTGAAACACAACTTAGCACGTGGAACTTAAAATATACATTTATTACATAATTTCTTAAAACAAACTAGCACATTAGCTGTTCACCTTCATAAGGTCAAAAATATCACAAAATATCAATTAATTTAGAAACCTTTTCAATTAATCATGACCAATCAGATTACTACAATTAGGTTGCCAATCAGGAAAAATTAATTATTCAAACCACAGGGAAACTATTACTAATAGTAAATACATATTTGAGATAAATTATAACAGTCATAAATTTAAAATAAATATTTTACCTATAGTTCAGTATGTAACCCATAGCGCTGTAAGAAGTTTAAAGACATAGGATCCTTATTATGCTTTTCATAAAAATGGTCACTTGCTAACTGACTTGATGAGGCAATCTCATATGGTAAACAATTCTAGATAAAAGATATTCAAAAAGATTAAGAGAGAAATAAGAGAAAAGAAACATACTTGCCCAAGAAAAAAATGTCAAAAGCTTCACTTGCAAATTTGTGTTCATTAATATAACAGATTCATGAAAAACATTATCTAGACCAAGGAATCTTGGGCCATTTGGAAAAAGAAGCAGCTGAGGAAGTGCGAAAATATAAAACAAAAAAACTAGAGATTTTTTAAAAGGTATAAAAAAGAAACATAGACATAGGAAAAAAAGAGATATCTGATATGGTGTAATATTACCTGATCGAATGTTTAGGTTAGCGAATACCTAAACGTCGACGTGGTAATAGCAAAAGCAAAAAACCTCAAATGGCTGATTTAATGTAGGGAAGGAATTTCCTTGGCTGTTATGCAGATTTTGCCCCTTTCCCCACTGTAGAGCAATCTCAGAGTTAGTATATTTAGTTACGGGAGGTGTGTGTGGGGGGGGGGGGGCAAAGCCCCGCACTTCATTTTGGTTTATTTTTTATTTATTTATTTATTTATTTTTGTGGCTGAGGAAATTCATTCCCTATGTTAAATCAGCCGTTCGCTGTTTTAATTTTTCAATATTACCAGATCGACGCTTAGGTATTTGCTAACCTAAACATTCGATCAAGTAGTATAGATGCTAATATTTATGCAAAGG